>NC_135479.1:215492676-215803782 GCF_052094955.1 Ictidomys tridecemlineatus | reverse complement strand
ACCTATTAATGTCCTCATAGCACCAGCCTATAGATACCTGGTACTGATATGCACACCAGGGCAGGGGCAGGGGCCTGCCAGGACCTGCCAACTGACCACACAGAGCTGCCTCTGTCACCAAATGACTCCCATCCACAGCAAGTCCCTCTGTCTCCCCATACCCCAGACCCTCACTCACTAAATCAAGAGTAAGAAATCTTCACCTTGGTAAGATAACATGGTGTGCTTGCTGTGGAGAATAATTTGGCAGTTCTTCAGTAAGTTAAATGGAATTATCGTATGACCCAGGAATTTCATATGGTAATTGCCCAAACAAAAAACTCATATAAGAAATTTCACAGCAGCACTATTCCAAACAGCCAAAGGTAGGGGGGAAAAATGTTCATCAACAGAAAAACGGTTTTAAAATGTGGTGCATTGCTACAACGGAATAGCACAATGGAGTTCTAAGACATGCCACAATGGGGATGACCCTGAAAACATGCTCAGGGAAAGAAGTCATTCACAAAGACCACACGTGATGTGACTCCATTTGTATGAAGTGTCCAGAACAGGCAAAGCTGCAGAGACAGAAAGTACATGGATGACTTCCAAGTGCCAGGTGGAGGGATGAAGGGGCGCCCCTGCTTTACAGGGATGGGATTTGCCTTGGAGAATGGAATGTTCTGGAACCAGACAGATGTGAAAGCTGCACAACACTGTGAATGTACTCAATGCCACAGGAGTATTCACTTGAAAATGGTGAATTTTACGTTATGGGAATTATGCCTCAATATAAAGGAGAGGTAAAAGTACTACCTCACACAGCTGCTATTAGGATCAAAAGCATGGGGGGGGGTATTTAAGTACATGCGTTTTCCTAATTAGCTCCTGATGTAGTAATTATGCTCTTCTTGCCTTTGCTCTTGTGTTAAGTGTGAGTTGGCCTTCCCATTTGGTTTAACAAGTGAAAAAAGAACCAGCTCTAAATAATTCATGAGTTAACTAACCATAGGGCCCAGAGTGGGCAAGAGGACATTCTTGGGCAGAACCTGACAACCACATACCTTCATGTTAAAGAAACTGGCCTTCCATCCAGCTTGTCAACGGTCTATAAGTGACTGGACAACATCTCTGTATCTCTGCAGGGGCCTGCACCCCGGGCAAGCGCAGGCTGCTCTCCCAAAGACTTGCCACAACATTCATGAGGGTGTTCCGTCTCCCAGTTGCCATGACAAAATACTCGACTGGGCAACTTAAACAACAGACGTTCATTTCTGACACTCTGGAGACTGGAGGCTGGGATCAGGAGCCAGCACAGCTGGGCTCTGGTGAGGTCTGACTCCTGGTTTGCAGATGGCTCCTCTTTGCTGGGTCCTCAATGGTAGAGAGAGAGAGCACTTGTTATCTCATCCTCTTCTTAGAAACAAAGCCACAGTCCTGTTGGAGCAGGGCCCCACCCCTGGCCCCACTCAACTTTAATGAGGCCATGCCTCCAAGTGCGGTCACAGCGGGGCTGGGGGTCCAACACAGGAATTTGGGGAGCAAAATTCAGTGCATGGCACTAGGTACTGAGGAGAAAATCAGTTTTATTAACAGTCCTAGGAATAACTCAAAGTCTCCGTTAACAAATGCACAGTCTGCAGACCCCTCGGCAGGTGGCTCACCACTGCTGCTGTTGTCTGGCCTGAAGCTAGAGATGGTGCTGGGATGTGGATTCCCAGGTCAGCCACGGGGATGAAAATGTGGGGTCAACATTTTAAAGGAGGCACAAGACTTCTGACCCCAAATGCACAATGACCTGCAACTACCTTCTTCACCCCAGCATCACCACAACTCTTCCTCAGAGGTTCCCAGACATTTTCTGAGAACACCCACCTGAACACAAAGTCCTCAGACAAGCACAGCCTGAGCCCTTACATTCAGTAACAGGAAGAGGATCACAACCTTTGGGGGAATTACTCATTTCTTTTGTTTTCTCTACTTAGCAATTTCCCATTTCTTCGATGGAGGCCTAGTCCCCATGGAAGTCCCACCACCCAAGGCAAAGCTGGGACAGGAATGGTGAGTCCCCAGAGACCTGTCCAGGAAAGAGACCAACAGACAGCCTTTTGGCAGCCCTGGGACAGCAGACACCCAAGGAGCTGTATCATAAACCCTCCCTGAGCCCAGTAGGCAAGGGCCCTAGGAGCCCTAATACCAGCCCTGGAACACTGCAGGGCGGACATGCCCACCCACTGGAAGGCACATTCACTGTCTTCCAGGGCGTGGCTGACACGGTTTGATCTGAGTAATTCTCTAGGTATTTGTGCTATCCTCCTACTTTAAAGTTGCTATTTCCATCAACTTCACTTTAGTCTATAAAACAGAAGTTTGGATTCCTCACCTTCCCAAACTTCCAAAGGCTCACCCCAACCTGGGGAAGCAAGTGATGATCCTGGGTGGGTTTTTCTGAGTCCTCATCTCACTAGGGCCATCCTAGCCACCTGAAGTCGCCCCAGGACACACAAGGCTTCTGCTAACATCTCTTCACCCACCTGGACTATCTTCCCCTACAGGGCATCGTCTTCAATCCATAGCTAGGCCACATCATCATGCAAGCTAGTCTCCACCGCTTCTGACCCAGGACTGTGTATCTGCACACACACCCATCCCCTATGTGTGGACTCGGTGCATGTCCATTCTATGGTTCTGGCCCCACAGCCCACTCTGGGGCTGGACCACTGACCCTTCCAGCCTTGCTCCAAGCCCTTGGGGGCTTCTGTCCCAGGCAATGGGCTGAGCTCCCCATGCCTCCTCCCTCAAGGAGCAAAGCATTTCTGGCCCAGCCCCGCTGGCTCCCAAGAAACCACATCTGTCTCCACACTTGTAATTATCACTTAGCAAACACAGAACAATGATACCACCCCTTCTCTTTGCCAGAATGTGGCAAAAAGAAAACTAACATTTTTAAGCCTTTTTTTTTTTTTTTACATTCTATGCTTTTGTTTAAATTAAATGCATGAAAACACCCATGAGTTGGCTGGCTCTGGGCCCCCAAGCACTCCTACCACATCAGCCAGCCCCTCCCAGAAGATGGCATCATAAGGCCCTCTGCAGGCAGCCTACCTCCCCCAGCTGGGTTTCTGAGGGCTTCATGCGGGGCAGCAAGGTCAACTGAAAGAAGCATAATGTCAGAGCAGCCAGCACCCTCACATGGTAGGTGCTGAGGAGACAGCCAGCTTTTTATGAGTTGGCACAACTTCAAAATTCATCCAAAAGCAATCATCTCAACAGGGAAAAGAGGGCACTTAAGAGCCAGAGTTTCACACTCGCAACAATAAAGCTAATTTTTTCTTCAGGTATTTCGATTTAAAAAAAGTCATCTTGCATTAAATGCATTATATATTAGAAACTAAATTGTTTAATGTAGACAAAATCAATTCAAACTATTAGTAAACAGATCCTGAGCAAGACAGGACCAGACCAAGGTAAAACAGTGATCAGACAAACCCTTCTGAAGGCCAGGACAGCAAGGGAGAAGGTAGGATCCTGAAGAAGCCAAAGAAAGAGGCAGCTGTGCTGGGCAGATCTACCCTGTGTGTGCAGTGCTGGCTGCCTGGCAGTCCACACGTGGCAGAGACACTCAACAGGGTCACAGCCAAGCCCACTGTGCCCAGCAGAGGTGCTAGGTGGATAGTGCCCCTTCTTGGCTCCCCTCGCCTTTGACCACAACACCTCAGTTGGGAATGCCCCATCCTGCTCCTCTCTCAGGCATTCAAAGAACAAACTCTTCATGTTTAATTTCTCATTCTGCCATTTGACTTTCCAATATCCTCTACGCAGGGAGAGTTTAGAGGAAGAAAGGAAAGAGGGAGGTGAAAGGGAAGAATGACGAACCCTCCCACAGACGGCCCAGCTAGCAAGGTGCTCCCACACGTGCCACAGCACTGCAGCACTTGCAGCAGGGTGGCTGAAAGGCCTGCTCTCCCGCCACACCCTATGCTCCCAGTGCCTGGGCAGTGGTCAGAGCACAGAGCACCAGGCAAATGCTGCACACAAATACCCTCCTACGTATCATGCAGACCACAAAAAGGAACAGTCGAGCACCGGGTAGAGGAAGTGCAAAAGCCCAGCACAGCAGGCCTGCCCTACATAATGGATGGATGCTGTTCATACACAGGAAGTCAGAGGGCACCCTAGAGAGTGGCTACAGCCCTGTGGGCCAAGGGTGTGGGAATTTCCAAGTGTGGGTCATGTCAAGAATGAGCACACAAGTGCTAAAGAAGTTAGACACATGCTGTGTTTTTACATCACCTAGAAAAAAAGCCAATCATAAACGAAAAGTCAATGAAAATAATGAAAAAACTTATGCAACAGAAAAGCCAAGGCTCATGTGGCCCTTTGAAGGTTTGTGGCTGGTCCTATCTACAAGGCAAATGTGGGGATGGACCTTGTAGCCCCTTCCACAAGGGAACACTGAGATCCTGGTGTGCTCTGGAACCACCCACTTCAGGGGAAGGGAGCCATCATGCCATGAAGACACTCAGTAACCCAAAGGAGCAGGCACAGAGCGAGGGATTGAGACCTCCAGCCTAAAGCCTGAAAGGAAGCCAGCTCAGATATACACCCTCCAACCAAAGCCACATCTTCAGATGGCCCAGGCCCTGTCAACCTGTGCCATTTTAAATTTGTCATAGTAAATTACTCAGTTTTGGGTTAATTTGTTAAAGAACAATAGAAAATAAATACAGTCATGCACCACACAGTAACATTTCAGTTACCAACTGACTGTATACACCATGGTGGGCCCAGAAGATTACAATGGAGTTGACAAATCCCTATCATCTAGTCAGATAAAAATACAGCACATGATGATAATAAGCAATTGTTACTAGCTTACATATTCACTATTCTAAGCTTTTTATCATTATTTTAGAACATACTCCCTCCATTTAAAAAAAAAAAAGAAGTCTTCCACAAACAGCAAACTGTCTTATGCCAGCACCAGCCTTTTGCACCTTGAGTTTCTGGGTCTCCTGACAACAGCAAGAGACCACATCAGGTGACTGACCTACACCAGGCATGTTTATGTAAATGCACTGTATGAGGTTTGCACAACAAAATCACCTAATGACTCATTTCTCTGAATGTGTCCTAATCATCAAGTGATTTGTGACTATCTAGAAAGGAAGCAGATGGAGTGAAATCTACACAGACAATTGAAAAGAAAAGATAATACAAAGTACAAGCCTGTGTCAGGAATAAGGTCAGGTTCCATGGAAAAGTCAAACAGAGAGAGACCAGACAAAATCTGCAAGTGGGCACAGAGAAATGCAGTCGGGAAGAGCCAGGGGGACTGGGTGGGGTTACTTAGCTGGGCATCCAGTACCTTGCCTGACTGGGCAGTGGGTCTGCACCAGGTTAAAGCTCACAGGGAGAAGGGAAACAGGCAATGTGCACCTTGAGGCAAAGGACAGAGCACATCCCACTGGACAGACCAGCACAGCAGACCACATCAGCTGCAACTTTGCACCTGGGCCCCAGAGACAGGCAACAGGAGGATAAGGAGCAGTCTCAAAATGCAAACCCCACCAGCTACTGAAGAGACAAGTCTGAGGAAAAGAAGTGTGCTGAGCAACACCAAACCCAGTAGGAGTGGGCACAGGAGAAAACAGAAAGCAACGACAAGACTAAGTTACCTGTCCCAGGTCTGTGCCTGAAAGTCCACACCAGAGGAGCACATGGACACCTGGAGAGGGAAAACACTGTCGAAGGGAAGGCCTAGCATGTGGAACCTATGGAAAGAATGGAGCAGTTTGGTAGTGAGTTGGAAGATTAGAAGACGAAACCAAAGAACTCTCCAGAAGGCACAGGGAGGAAAAGAGACAAGAAAGAAACAGAAAAAAGGCCTTGGGTTCCAGAGAGAATGGACATGATGGAAAGAAAGAGAACAAATACAAAGGCAAGACCCCCAACAAACTGGTGAGAGAAGCCTCCGGAGGAAAGGACCCTGAGCAAGGTCCTGAGTGAACTGAGGAGACCTAGGAAGAGAAGACACAAGTTCAGCCCAGCTGCACTGACTGCCAAAAATGACAGAGTTCTGAGTGATCGTCTCTCCTGGAACTTATTAAGGCATCTAGTCGTTGAAATTAAAAGAAATGCCCAATATATCTGGATTTATTCACCATTTTATGTTGTTTCCTATGTATCTTCCTATAATTTTTAGGTCTCCTTTTTTCCTTTCTTTTAGATTTTTCCCTCTTCTATTTTTTAATCCTAATATTGACCGTGAATCCCTAATGTATCAAAGTGCAATATTTTTGTACAACATCCAAACAACTCCAGGACCTTAAAACTCCAGTGACTCAGCTCTCTTCCCATTGACTGACCTATGGGCATTCAGTGACGTTCTGCCATTGTTCTTGGCACAGACACTCACCCTGTGACTATGACACTTAGTCCATGTTGTGACTCACCGGCATACAGCTCTACTTACAGTCCCTTCCTAATTTCAGATCTTCCTTATGGGACAACTTGCTTTTTCTCTATGTCTGTACAAAACTGTTTGTTCCCCTCATTCCTAAAAGACAGGCCCATCAAGGACAAAGTGTTGGTGCACGACCTCCTTCCTCTCTCCCACCTCCCAACTCCACAGCAGAGTCCCTCCCACTTGAATGCAGTTTCCTGAAGGCAATGTCTTTCCTCTCTGCTAAGGCTTTGGCTTGTCTTTTGTGTCCCAGAGCTTTACCACAATGTCAAGAAACACATTTCTTTCTATTTGACCTAACTGGTATATGTCTGGTTTCTAATATTAGATCAGTGGCTTTCATCAATCCTGGAAAGCTGCTGGTTTTCAAGACAGAGCAGAAGGCCCTGGACCCTATGGAGGTTTCCGTCCATCCCAGGGACCCTGGCAGAATGGTCTCCAACCATGGCAGGCTCCAGCAGCTGCTGACTCCTCCCCTAGGCTGGTCCACAACCTCTGCAAGTGTATTGGGCCTTGGCTGATAGGACACCTTCCTGGGTATTTGAATTGCCTGTTGATAGCCATGCTCACTAAGATGGTACTGTACATACCTTAACAAAGACACATCATAATTCCTGAGCTTAGTAGCACAGCTTTTCTAAAGAAGAGTATGCCACATGCCAATTTTTCTCCATTAAAATTTGTCTTAATTTTATAAAGTAATCATAGGTAGAAGAGTTTCAGAATGACTTTGTAAAATATGTTTTGAACATGAAAATATACAATAAAAGGAAAATGAAGAAGGTTTCAGGTAAAAAGAGTTTCCTAATAGCACCTAACCATGGTGCACTTCAGAAACAGCAACACCCAGACCAAGGTGGAAAGAAGAGCAAGGAGCCTAGGGGATACAAGTGATAGGCACATACAGGTACAAGGGCACGAAGCCAGGAGGGTGCAGGACCCAGAAGCCCAGCAAACCGTGAGACCACACTGAAGCACTAAGGGACAGAGACTGAGTACTGCAGGACGCTCACATTCTTTGGGAAATGGATAAAGACACAGATTAACTTCACATTGATAAATGAAGTACACATGCAAGAAAAACACAAAAATAAGAGAAATCAAAATTATACAGTAAAGGAGAAAACTTAATGAGTAAAGAAATGATGAGTCAATCAAAAGATAGGAAGAGGAAAAAATACCATGAGAAAGCTGAACTAAATAGCTCAAAATAAGACTGTAGGGTGGAGTCCAAATTATGATTAAAATGAAAGTAAACTAAATGCTCAGTCTCTAAATGACAAATATTTTTCAGGGAGGATGAGACAAATTCCATTAGACAACATTTTAAAGATACACATAAAGTATTTAGATACATAGATTCTGAAAGAAAAGGAAAGAAAAATATACACTGTGCAATCATGTCAGAACTTACTTTAAATCAAAAAGCATTACTAGAGGTAGACTACATAAAGATAAAAAGTTTCAATTTATTAGTATGCTACTATAACAATTCTAAACCTAATATCCCTACAAATAGTTTTAACATTGCATACACAGCAGAGCTATAGAAATCTACAATCAAATTGATAGGTTCGAGCACAACTCTCACAGTGATTGATATACCCGCTAGAGGACCTATCCATCGGGACAAGAAAGAGATAGGATGTACCAAGCTTCACCAAGTAACTGTACACAGAAGGCTTATGTTCCAAAACTACAAAGGGTACCCCTTCCAAACAGAACATTCATGAGACTTGACCCAGATGTATCATCCTGAACATACCTGTCTAAAACAGTGCACTTAAAAACTAAAATATGTCAAATATTGTGTATATAAATATATTTTATAATATGTTAAACCCCATATATTTAGAATTAAGAAAGACTTTTAAGTAACTCATAAGCTAAAAATAAATCATAGTACAAACAAAACACAATTTAAGGATGATAAAAGTACTATCTATCTAAATCCATGCACTGAAACAGCTGTACCTAAGCAGAAACTACATAATCTAGATGCCAAGTTACATGTTAAAAAGCTGAATATCAATGAGCAAAAATTCAATATAAATTTGAAAAAGAATAGCAAAATGAACCCCAAAAGCAAAGGTAAGGAAATAAAAACAGAGTCAATGAAATAGAAAAGATAAAACACCCCAATGTTGAAAACTATAAACAAATAAAGCAAAAAAATAAACTATACAAGTACTAGACTAACAGTAACTTCCTCTTTAATTTGGACATAGGAAAAGGCTTTCTAATTAGAAACTAAAATCCAGATGCAATAAAAAAGGAGTAGATAAATTCCAATTAAAAATTAAAAAATCTTTGTCATAGCAAAATATGCCATGATAAAATATGACAGACAAATAATAAATGGAAGAAAATATTTATAACATACATCACAGCAGAAAAAGAAATAATATCCCTAATATACCTATAAATCAATGAATAAAACTTGTCTAAATTGAGGGGAAAAAACAAAGAAGACTCCACAGAAAAATTTTCAAAAGACATGCTAAAACGTGTTCTTAAACATAATAAGATGTTCCACTTCACTCAGAGGAAGACAAATGTAAATAAAACTACCCTCAGTTGCCAGGCTCACCAGCCACTTTGGCAAAAACTCCAGAATTAAGCACAGACTCTATAGGACAGCCATGGTGGAAAAGGCCACTGGAGACTGCTGGTGGAGACTGCTGATGGAGGTAAGACATGGCATCCACCCTGGGAAGGGGTTTAGAAGAAGAATCTGGCAAAACTACACACATATTCGACCCCATGACCTAATATGAAAACACAAATGCACAAGGTCATTCAGCACATCCCTGTCCATAACTGCAAAACACTGCAAGCTGCTTGCAACACCCTGTGTCACAACATGAAAGCAATGAAGCAGCACCAGACAGCAGGGAGAAAAAAGACGAGGATGACCATGATGAGCAGCACGAGGTGGCCACCAGTGTAGAGTGCCAGAAGTGCAGAGGTGAGTGGCCATGGCACTGTGAGTGTAATTAATGCCACTCCGTTCTACATTACAACAACTTCTGCTATGTATAGTTTACAATAAAAGAGTAAAAAAAAAAAAAAAAAAGACAGAGCATATGTAGCAAAATATGTTATATAGATTTAATGTGAGAAAGTTCAACATACATGTTTGCTTATTTTTATAAAAAGTAATACAGGAGGATAATTAACAAATTTTTAAAACGAGCTTGCCTACACTGGTATGCTGGTAAACACGTAATGTTTTAAAAAGAGCCCTTGGAGCAGAGAAGGAGCCCTGTCTGCAGTGTTGGCCAGGTTCCTTCTGTGCACACATCCTCCTACCATGGGCAAACTACCAAATGTCGTCACTGAACAGAGCAGGGAAGAGACGCAAAGGGCTTCAGGAGCTGGGGAGACACCCTTAGAACATCACTGCCACCTGAAGAGTGGAAGAAAAAGGACATTGCAGGATCAATTTCACACACTCACACACACACACACACACACACACACACACACACGGTTACATGCTCAATGCTAAAATGTGTACATACACATGTGCATATTGTAGCATTTCCCAGCTCTGACCACTGAGGGGAAGCAAAGATATGTGATAGAAGAAAACACACCTAGAACCCAGACCTCCATCTGTGATAACATTTCCTCATTATGAAGAACCAGGGACCTTCAAAATGGCTTATTTTAGGGCTAGGGTAGGTTCAGATGAGCTTGAAACACTATGTAGAAAAATAAGGGAGTGTTCAAAAAAATGAGAAGGGGGCCAAAGGGAGGAAGGCTGAAAAGGAGGAAGGGAGGGAGAGAGGAAGCAGACCTCCCACCAGGACCTGGAGCCATCCTGGAGGGAATCCCACTGACCATATCTGGACAGTTGAGCTCCAAAATCAGAGGATCATGTTGAATGATATATTGGAACAGGAATCCATTAAACAAAACTGATACTAAACAGAAAAACAGAGGGGCAAAAAGGGAGGGCTCCTGCTCACAAAGCTGACCAAGACTTGAGAGGACAGAGCACTGGAGCAGGACAAGCCACCC
Organism: Ictidomys tridecemlineatus; assembly: GCF_052094955.1. Lineage (NCBI taxonomy): Eukaryota > Metazoa > Chordata > Mammalia > Rodentia > Sciuridae > Ictidomys > Ictidomys tridecemlineatus. Next base: position 215,793,308 of record NC_135479.1, on the reverse strand, counting down.
GTGCAATCATCATGATAAAAGTCTCATCTAGGCCAAGACCATTCAGATACTAACCCAGGGCTTGGATGAGGAGCAGGGCACGGTGGGGCTAGTGGTCTTCCCACATTACTCACAGGGCAAAGGTGGAAACCACAGAGAAAGAAAGAATTCTTGACTGGGGAAGCAACTTCACATCCCCAGGAGAGGCAGGTGGACTTTCTGTGCCCCCTGTGACGCCCCGAGGAGGGTGCAATCCACACAGGCAGTGTTCAGCCAAGAATGTGAAACTGGAACAAATTATGAGGAAGCAGTGGACAAACCCAAAGGGAAAGACTTCTGTTTTTTAAGAGACTGCACTCTTCAAAACATCAATGACATAGAAGTGACCAGAAGGCTGTGGAGACACCCCAGATTAACAGAGACAACAAGGCTGGGTGTGAACTGGGAGGAAAAGCAAGGAATGGAGCAACCTGGGCAGCTGGCACGGCTGGTGGGCAGAGGACAGACTGGCCTGCACCTGGCCTGTGTGGCTGTGAAGGGAGCAGCCCCGTCCTCCTCCAGAAGCAGCAGTTTCTGACACGGTGCCACCACCCTCCTTACCATCCACTGGCCCTGTCTATGCAACATCCATATACTCTGGGCCCCTAATTTTCAAAGTTTTGTTCTACTAACTCCTTTTTAGGTTATAGACCTATTCAAATGGTTCCTGGGGTCGGGGAGAAAAAAAATCTTTCAGATTCCCAGTTTTCAGACATGGACATTTTAAACAGCCACCCAGCTCCCAACCGTTCATCAGCCTTCAGCAAGTTTGATCCAGCTTCCTCTTGACCTCAAAGTCAGTTGTGCCTCCCAACCATGCTAATGCCAACCCAACAGACACCTTCAGTCCTCCACTCTATGTATTTCCTCCCCTCTCAACTAGAGAAGAGGAAAAGCATTCCCTGGGGGAACCATGGGATGGAGGGGTGGAGAGGCAGCACAGTCTCTGCAGAGAAGGTGCTGGGGCTGGGGTGGGGAGGGGATAGGTCAAGGGCTCTCTTCACTGGCTGGTAAAACAGAAGTTGGGAGACAGGGGGAGGTAAAACCAAACATATTTGCTCAGTACCAGAGAGAAGAGCTGTAGGTGACAGTCTTGTATCTTGGAACTGGAAATAAGGCACATCAACCCTGAGAGTCTCATTCCAGCTCACTTCTTCTAAAGTGGCACTGGCTGCCCTTCATAGTCAAAGATGAGGCAGCCCCTGAGACACAACTATCACACAGTCAATGGTGGTCAAGTGAGAGCACCAAACAGGACAGAGTAAGCTAATAATGTGTCACCGCATTTAAGGGAAGACATTGGAGGCACAGGGCAAGAAAACACTGTAAATAAAATGAGAAATGTTTAACCAGGGAACAGAAGCACCTTGGACCAGGACTAGAGTAACCTTTCTGAGGCCAGAAGACATTAGCTGCCCTAGGCTGGGGCAGAGGGTGAAACACCGCCCACCACAAATGGACGTTCCTAACCTGCCCCTTGCAAGGAGAGAGAAATGTGCCGCTTTACATTCATAAAACAAAAGAGGATGGAAGGCCGACTCCTGTTTGTCCCAGTGTGTCCTAGAGGTGACCTGTTCTCTACCTCACATGCCATCCCCAGTCACCATGGGACCAGGACGATTCTCCAGATCTGTCACTGTCTCCACATGCAGAGCCAGCAGATAGCCTGGCAGCAAGGCTGAGGAGGAACGGATGAGTCATTGTGAAAAACGATCAGCCCCTCATATCAGGCTGCAATCTGATTTGAGCCTCTGAGGACAACACTCCAGAATCCCTGCAAAAGGGAAATGGCAAGGAGCAATGGAGAAGAAGAGCCACTCAGCCAGAAAGGAGGAGACCAAGGGGAGGAAGGGAAGGAAGGACCATGGCCTGCGGGCCTGTGCCGCCAGCAGCTAGCCTCCTCAGAGCCTGGGTAAGACTGAGGAACTCCTGAGGCTTCAAGGACCTGGAGGGCAGGGCTGAGCCCATGCTGACAGACCCAAAGCCTCTGTGGCCATCTGTGCTTTGTCTTGGTTTTTTTGAAAGACGTTAAAATGTTCCTCTTCAGCAAGCCAAAAACCTCCTGGTATCCACTGAACGTCCTGGGGCTGAGGCCCAGGTTTCTACAAGGAAGCAGTGTCCACCCCGATCCCTGCAGGCCCTGGTATCTTGGCTGGCACGTGAGCAGCACCCACTGTGTCACACAGTGGCATTCAAGAACGCTGAGACACTGAGGGCAAGATTCCTGGAGGCAAGTAGGCAGCACCCCATCACATGGCCCAATGTTCCCCTCTGTCGGGGCAAGCAGCATCCGGGAACGTGTCTGTCTACAGCCTCGGGTGTCAGGGATGCCATATTGACACCACACCTGGCCCTTTTTATTTTTAATTTTAATTGGTGCATATTAATTACACAGAACAGTGGGTTTCATTGTGGCACATCTGTACATGTACATAATTTGATCAATCTCACTGCCTGGTACCTTCACTACCCTCTCCTGGTCCCTTCCCCTTGTCCCCTGCTATAGCCTAATGGTCTCCCTTCTGCCTTCATAAGACCCCTTTTTCCTTTCTTCTCTCTTGCTTTCAAGTGCAAGAGGAAACATATGACACTGCCTTCCTAACACTGCGAGGTCTTGCTGGCCCTCCTGCCCCTGGCCTCCCTTCAGCCTCTCCTCCTCACTGCACTCCTCACTCGCCTGTGGCAGGCACAGAGGCTTCCCTGGGCCCCTGCTGCCCTCCTCCACAACAACAGGGTTATGAGGAGCTCTGGGCAGCCCAGAGTAGCCTGACCTCCCTTGCAGAGGGTCACCATGGCACACACAGTACACAGCTGGCTTAGATCACATGACTGGTATGCAGCTGGTCCTAGGTAGTGATATAAGTCAGCACAGCTTTGACTCCAGATCCCTTCCGCACACCCTCCTCCTTCCCACAATCAACACCTGTGTTTCTCTTGGCTCTGAGGCTATGATAACAGAGCCAGACAGAAACCACAGGCTAAGAATGGTGGGCCACCCAGAGCCAGGGCAGGGAGCTCAGAGGCAGCAGGGTCTTTTAGAGCCAGCAGCCCCATCCCTGGAACAGTTACATCACAGAAACAAACCTGACCTTATTAAAGCTAGCAGGTTTTAGGAGCTCTCTGCTTCAGCAGCTTAACCTTCCCTTCTGTATTCCCCATGAGCTCCACGCCACCCCCAGCCTCCCTGCAGCTCAGAGCCAGGTTTCCAAAAGCCCACTGGTACTTGGGTCTATCAGATAAGTGAACCTGCTCCCTACAGATTCCAGACTCTCAAAAGAAATGCAAATAGCCAACAAATATGAGAAAAAATGTTCAACATATTTAGCAATCAGGGAAATGCAAATCAAAATTACACTAAAATTTTCTCTCTCCTGTTAGAATGGCAATCATCAAGAATACAAGTAATAAATACTGACAAGAATAAGGGAAAAGAAACACTTTCACACTGCTTGTTGGTATTGTAATAGTACACCACTAATAAAATTAGTTCGGAGGTTTCTCAAAAGACTAGGCATGGAACCACCCTATGATCCAGCTGTACCACTCCTTGATACTTATCCTAAAGAATTAAAGTATCCCACTACGGTGATACAGGCATAACCTTGTTTATAGCAGCAAAATTCACAAGGCAAGGTATGGAACCAGCCTAGGTGCTTATTAAAAGATGAGTGGATAAAGAAAATGCAGTATATATTCACAATGGAGTTTTATTCATCCATAAAGAAGAACAGAATTATGTCAGTTGCAGGAAAAATAAATGGAACTTGGGAACATTATGTAAAGCGAAATAAACCAAACTCAGAAAGTTAAAGGTCATGTGTTTTCTCTCCTATGTAGAATCTAGGGAGGAAAAAGGGGGAAAACGGGGAAAAGATCTCATGAAAATACAAGGGAGACCAGTATAGAGCAGATGACGACTGGGGGAGGAAGGGAAGGAGGGAGAGAAAAAGGGAGGTAGTAGGGAATGAGACTGACCAAATTATGTTACGTGTGTGTATGAATATGTCACAATGAATCCCACTATTAGGTACAATTATAATTCGTCAATAACATTTTTTTAAACAGACATTATTTAGGGGGGAAAATAAAAACCCTCCAGACTCCCCTTCTTTTCATGTCATTGTTCCATCTACCGGGAGGGTCACTTGGTGGGCTTTTGTGGCACCCACTGCTCCAGAAGGTGTGTGGACGGCTCCCTGACCACACTCCCTGCAGAACCAGCACAATCCCAAAGTTCCACACCCCTGCTCCCATAGGGCCCACACAAGCCACCTTCTTGTATGCAATGCTGCAAAAGGAGCAACTCACAACAAAAGAAACGTCCTCTAAGGGGGAGAAAACCACCCAGAGGACGCCTAATTTTGGATTAAAGAATAACAATAGCTGGTTAGTGCACAACAAAGCCAATGAGATAAAGTTTGAAGTGTCTTGGGAGGAAATGAAGAGCCAAAATGCCTTAACTAGAAAATGAGTGAAAACACCAGAATCAACATTTAAGAAATGAGAATAGCAGAATGCTATCAAACAGGAGACCAACAATGCTTCTTTTCTAAGAAAAGGAAAATTTGTTGTTTAAGTAAATGAGAGAAAAATAAAGTTTCTGAATCATGTTATAGAAGCAAGCTATCACTTACATGATTCAAAAACCATACCAAACAAAAATTAGAAAAGAAACTTACAGAGCAACATCACACTAGCTAGAATCCCAACCCTAACCCTGAACTTCACACTAGCTCTAACATGACTCTAATCCTAGCCCTGGCACTGACCTTAACTATAGCCCCAACCCTTATTCTAGTCCCAGCAAAACATTTGGAGTGCACTGCAATTGGAAGACTATTAAAAAGCATCAAAAAGGGGCTGGGGATGTGGCTCAACTGGTAGCGCGCTCGCCTGGCATGCGTGCGGCCCTGGTTCGATCCTCAGCACCACATACAAACAAAGATGTTGTGTCCACCGAAAACTAAAATAAATAAATATTAAAAAATAAAAAAAAATTTAAAAAAAGCATCAAAAAGACCTAATAGCACTTACTCCATAATTTCATCAGTGGACCTCATGACATTAAGAGATGAAAGGAGAAAACCATATGACCATCTTAACAGCTGCAACTTACTAATGAAATTTTCATTTTCAATTGAAAATAATAATAACAATAGGAGGAAACTGTACAATTTAGTGAAGAATGTTTAGCAGACAGCTACAGCAAGCACACTTTTCAGTGAAAGCATATGGATCAAGTCAGGAATAAGTCTATGGTCAACCAAAAACTGTGTCCGTGGCCAAAAACATTCAACGCACAATCACACACAATTACATAAAAACAGAGTTTTCCTACCCACTAGTAGGTGTCTGGTTAAGTGCAATAGGGAAATTCCAATTATGATAACCAAATGATACAAATATATTGGGAAAGTGTTCTAAAGTAAAAACCTACAGCAAGACAGGCTAACAGAATACCCGAAGACAGGAGAGCTTCCTGAATCAGAACTGAATACCACCAAAGTGTCAGCTGTTCATGATTTAAATCACAGATTTGATCATTTGGAACTACATTTTAGCACTATAAACTTTTTTTAACTTGAAAATCATTCTAAAGTTCATCTAGAAAGCAAGCAGCCAAAGAGGTAAAATGTTTTCTTAAAATAGTGGGGTTCTTTATCAGAACATTTGCATTGGTAATATGCCATAAAGTCAAAACAATTAATGTGGGGTAGCAGCAAGACCAAGGACGGAATAGTGAGGGGTGTGACACACAGGCAGGACAGCAGCAGCAGCAGCACCATCACCGGGAAATGAAATACTTTAAGAGCAGTGTTTCCACAGCTATGAGTGACTTACACTGTCACACAACAACACACTCCCAAGTAATCCCAGGAGCTAAAGGAAAAACAGAAACAAAAGAAAGGAACTGCCCACACTCCAGGGTGGGCAAGGGTTCTCTACAAGTAAACTCAATACAAAATGGCACCAAAAAAGAAAGTGCTGTTGGAACCGCCCATGACTCAGAGCAGATGACAAGGCAAATGATGCACTTGGCGGAAGTACCGGCCACACAGGTAAAAGCAGATGTCTCAGCAAGGCAAGAGTGCCAACGGTCAGGCAAGAGTGCTCTGGTGCTGGGGAGCTGCACCTGCACAGGGGTGCAGTCCACTGCTCCACTTCCAGGTACAGATGGCACAATGCCCCATGTTTCTGGGGGAGCTGAACTAGCCACCCTAGACCAATGTGGTTATTATACACTGTGCCTCCTTCAGCTGTCTCTCCCCCTTGCTCCAAGAAGACCACATGCAGGACCATTGGCTGAAGCGCAGGCAAGTTCCTGAGCACACATGCACCTCACTTCCACAGAGAGAAGTAAACAAAAGGGGAAGAATCCAATAAATCTATGCCTGCTTACACCCAAGGCGAGGGGACTGTGCCACCTTCCAAAGAAATCTGCCTGGCCAAGAGGAACGTTCTGCAGACTGCTAAGGAGCAGAAAAGCATGGTACAAACACCAGTTTTCATCCCTGAGGCACTCGGCCTGGCAAGAGATCCTCAAAAGCCTGAGCACTGGGCAAGAGCTGCCCCTAACAAGTGGAGCTCATGGCAGAGCAGGCACGGGACACGGGGAGGGATGCCCACCAACAGTGGGGAAGCCCAGAGTGTGGAGTGAGAGCTCTGGGAAGAGCATCCTGCACAAAGCCGGGGCAGGCCTGGCTGCAGAGAAGTGTGCTCCTGAGATTCTGCAGACGTGGGTACAGGGGAGGAGCAAATGGCAACTGCGGCTGAGTTCTGCCCCGGCAGGAACAGAAGCAAGGGGAAGGAACTTGAAGGGCCCAAGTTTATTAATTATTTTTCTAAAAAAATATTTGAAATGAAAACAATATTTTCATTTTTCATAAAATTATAAATGTGTACCCTTTTAAAAATTAAATGATTTTGCAAAGCTTACCATGAAAGACAGTGTTTCCCCTTACTGCCACCTTGTTTCTGTGTCATAGACCACTTTTCATTCTCCTCGTTACCACATCTGTTTGCTATCCTTGACTTTACAATGTTATTTATGTCCCACGGTTTACTTCCTGCTATGACAGGTGAGAGGTGACTTCCTGTACCCATCCACGCCTCCCTACCCTCTCAAGGATGGCTCTGTGACTGCTCCTCCCACCCAGAGCCAGGCCCTTCCTGTACACAGAGCTTGCGCTCACACTGTGGGCTTGTGTGGTATTCCCACACTTAGGTAATTTCTCTCCCATCTCAGCTGAGGTCAACTGCCCTCTGACCCTCACACACCAGGAACTCCCTCTGACCTCCTCTTGGGCCACTCCTGTGAGCCAGCTCCCGTGGTGCTCCTCATTTCACCTGCAGCCCTTTCCTCCCTCTTCCATCCATCCCCAGGTTTTCAAAATCTGGAACACAGCCGTGCTTTCAGTCTGGGACAGTCCCCTGCAGTGCTCAAGACTCCTGGGTCCCAGGGAGAAAGGGGCCCACCCTTATTGCCTCTCCCATTCTCAGAGGTACATGGTAATGCCATTTCCAAGACCTGAGGAGGCAATATAATGCCCTAATGCATACCCACAACACACTAAACACACACTCACACGTGCCACACACATGTGCACCATCACGTCACACATACCTTCACAGGTCTCCCCAGAAACACCGTGTTCCTCTGCCAAGTGGGCCCTTGACACACATAGCAAAGCAAAGAGTGTTGTGGAGTGACCACAGGGTTGACAAAGATGGGGCAGGTCACAACACTACCAAGGACTAGAAAGGGCAGGGACAATCACTCTGAGGCCCTTTGGGGCTAGCTCAGTCAGCTCCTCTGCTCAAACCTCCTGTCTGTACTCATTAGAGACAAATGTTAAAGTTCTTATTCATATTTTCCAAATGTTCCAGTTCTAAAGTTTTTAGAGTAATAAAACATGTGGTGAGCCGTTTCTGCGGACCATAGCCGCCATTACAATATGGCGCTGGCTGCCACTGTGGTCAGTGATAAACAACTCCTTATTAGGGAGAGTTGGCGCGTTTTGAGATAACACCCTATGAGAAAGATCCACGTGGCAGCTTTGCATTGGGGCTTAGGATGCTTTATTAAGGCTAGGAGGCACGGGTGGAGGAGGAGAAGCTTGAAGATACATTTTGAATAAAGGCCTGAATAAACTGCTGAAAGAAGAATCCTGTGTTGCGTCTCCTTTGCCGGCCGGGGGTCGCGACAAAAACAAAAATGTAAACAGCAAATAACCAAAGCATTATTGCCAAGAATAAAAGTCCTTGAAGTAAATAAAAACTTTCATCAAAGTTTGTTACCATTATTTTCTAGTTCCCAGATCTTAGTGTAGGGAAGATGGGGACAAGAGTGGCTGCATCATTAACCAGCTGCAGGGAGTGAAACTGCACTCATGAACCAGGAAAGGCCACCTGTGCTTCTCTGTGGAGGACTGCACTCACCTTGTTCTAAAGAAGTGGGGAAAGGTAAGCCACCATGTCCCCTGGGAAGCACCCACTGCAGATGAGCTCTCTTCTGCTTCCTGGAACCACCCAGGAGTCCCAGGGGGAACAACTGCAGGACCCAATCAGCATCGTCCATGGAAACAGAGCCATTCCATTCCAAGCAGCTCAGTGCTCCTAACAGCTCCCTCTCCACCTACACAAGAGGCCACAGGTGCCCTATAAAAAGCTCCCTCCCTTTACTTAACTAAGGCCTCGGGAATTCTAAGAGAATCTGCCTGCTGCAGCCCTTTGGAACCTACTTGCATACAGCCTTGAGGGTTCAAACCACACTGCACATCTCTGCTTCTCAATCTGGCTGCTCTGGGCCATCACTAGCTTGAAACCTGCTGAGCTGTGCAGCACCAACAGCTGGGCCCCAGCTCAGCACACTGGTTTATTTCCAAAACTAGAGGCCAGATCAGAACTCAAGTCTCCCTTCTGCCAGGAGGAAGAATTTAGACAACACCAAAGTCTGAGGGAAAAGAGGCATAGCACATAAACAGCATGGTTTGTATGTCTGAGTTCCAGAGGCCCTTCCCTTGAGATTTCTGTGAAAATTAGATCCAGAGTTGCACAATTATAAAATTAGATCCAGAGTTGCACAATTATAAAGCTGGTCCCAAGGAAATAAGGATTTGGATATCCTCTAAGAAGCAGGTATCATAACAGCTCTAGGATGAAAAAACAAAAACAAAACAGAAGCAACCTAGCACAGTGAGCAAGAAGACGAGATAGCTCCCCCACTCAGTCATACAGCCATGCTCTATCCTCAGCTCAGCTCTACAACAATTGACCACATGCCTCATCATGGCTATAAGACCCTGACACACCCCAACTGCCACCCTAACCTTGCTCCTGCTTCTCCCCTCCACACACTGCTCTGGCCACACAGGCTCCTGGTGGCTCCATGAACACACCAAGCAGGTCTTCCACAGCCTCTATTCTAGCTCCCCTTGTCCTGGAACCATTAACCCACAAGCACCCCTGGACGCACTCCTGCACCTTCTGCAAGGAGCTGCTCAGATGCCTACCCTCCCATGACCCATCCTGACTGCCATGCCCACGTGGCACCAGAACCTGCCCCCACTTCTTTGTTTCTTCCATAACAGTCCTCACCGCCTGACATGCTACGGGAGGTATTTGCTGAAGGTATCCATGTTTTGTATCCCTCCACAAGGATGTCAGGATTCTTGAGGAGTGCCCAGCACATGCCAGACACCCCTTGCACATCTACTAAATGAATGTCCACTTCCAGCAATTGCTGTTTCAGCAATTTGCTGATAAGAACTTTCCTCTGTGGAAAAGTCAGGATGCCAGTACTACCTCATAGATCCTGACCCTCACCACCATCTCACCTGGAGGACTGTCTTTTCTGAGTGAGTGGTGGTCCTGCCGCAGCAGACAGCTCTGGAAGGTCACTGGGCTGTGCCTGACGTGCCCTCTGATGGAGGTCTGCTAAGTCCAGGACAGCAAGGCAGCAATGGGCTGCCCCCAAGCCCACAGGAGAGGCTGTCACTGGGAGGTCCTCAGCAGCCACCACATCAGAAGGCAGCTCTCTCTCCTCCCTTGTCACTTGCAACCAAGGTGCCTTGAGTGAGTTACTTCACTCTCCAAGCCTCAGGAAAGTGGGTAGAGAGTGATACTCGCCTCGAGGGACACTTTAAGATCTAAGCATGTGACTACTTGTGAAACAGTCAAGTCAAGAGAGCTGGCGCAAATCAGGGACCTCATAAACATTAGCAGCTACTACGGTTACCTTGCTTTCCACATGAGACTGCTTACAAACAAGTATTCTGCTGAAAACTTTGAAAACAATATCTATAAGCCTTAGAAAAAGAAAACCCTCTTAATGATAAACCTGAAAGAAATATCTAAAGGAAGTTTTGCAAATCTAGAGCCAGGGCCCCATTGAGCATCTGAGACATGTGTCACACAGCCTTTCTGCAGATGCCACCCACCTGCCATGTGGCTAGAGGCACACACTGCACTACTCGTCACTGCTGGGCCAGTGGCACTGCTGCAACACAGGCATGAAGCCATGTCCACTCGAAGCCATTCACAACCAGCCCTCAAGCCCCTCCTGGACCACATCAGCTGAGCATTGGAGAAGAAAGGTTAATAGAAAGGAGGATCAGGGGAGGAAAACATGTGCAGCTCACACTGCCATTGCCCCCAGCCTGCCACAGGTCCCTCCTATGCTCTGATGTGAAACCAGGCACAAGGCCAAGCAAGACTTTAAAAATCAGCTGATGTAAAAAGCACTGTTCAGCCTAAAGGCGTGATCTCTACGACAGCACCTTGAGAAGCACTATTTATAGGGACGTGTGAAGCTCTCCCTCCATTGATAGTCCCATAGCCTAAGAAAACATAATTAAAATTGGAAATCATAGGTAGAAACAAATCCAAACACAAAAGTCAACCTAGATATAAATTGATAAAATTTATATCTAGTTGATAAAATTTTATCAACCTAAAGTAATATATTAGAATAATATATTCATAAGCCAGCTATTTGAAGGTCAAAGGCAGATTCCCTGGGAAAGAATTTCCTAACACATGATTAGATTTAAACTGGGTCTGAAGTTAGATTGATAAAATCTTAGGGCCTCAGCCATCCCAAACTGACCCATAGTCCTACACCTGCCTGAAATCTGGGGCAGAATGGATCCTCAAATTCATCTAAACTCATGGGGAGTAGCCTGGGGAAGAAAAGGTTAGGCCTGATGGGACACCCCAAGATGCCCACAGGGTCTCGGCCCCATTCTGCAGAGCATTTCACCTACAGGACAGAATGAGGCGTCCACCTACACAGGACAAACAAGCAGGTAAACCAGATGCAGGGATGACTGCCCACAGTCAGATGTCCAGTGATGCCTAAAGACTGCAGGAACAGAATGTCCACTTCCAGCAGGCACACAGGCAGACACCCCAAGATGCCCACAGGGTCTCGGCCCCATTCTGCAGAGCATTTCACCTACAGGACAGAATGAGGCGTCCACCTACACAGGACAAACAAGCAGGTAAACCAGATGCAGGGATGACTGCCCACAGTCAGATGTCCAGTGATGCCTAAAGACTGCAGGAACAGAATGTCCACTTCCAGCAGGCACACAGGCAGATTGGCTGCACTGACTCCCACTTAGATGGTTAACCAAAGACAGGAACCAGGGGTTTTCAGATGTGGAACCACAGGCAGCATAGGACGATGACCCTGAGAAAAGGGAAGCAGACAGAGTATATCCTGTGGTTGCCCGGCCTGCAACCTGGGGAGTTTCCACAGCACAGGCAGAGGCAGAGGAGCCCCAATGGGGAGACAGGTGTCAAGAAAGCAGGGTGGCAAAAGCACTCAAATCAGAGGGCAGAGAACCAGAAAGAGAAGAGCTGCCAAGAACCAAGGCAGATACCCTGGGCTCTCACCTGGACTCTGACTGTACCTGTGAGTGAGTGAATCCCCTGAAGCCAGGGGAGGAACCAGAAAAGGAGAAAATCAAACAGCGTGGTGCTCAGGGTCCAGGAGGAGTGTGCACTCCCCACCTGGACTGAAGATCCTAGGTAGCATGGGGAAGGTGGCATTACCTGAAGGAGTGTGACCTCTGTGACTGGGTCATGCCAGCACCACTAAGTGAGGCTCTGCTTAACAACTTAACAACAAGGAGAGACAAGAAAAGCATTTGAGGGCTGGGGTTGTGGCTCAGTGGTAGAGCGCTCACCTGGCATGTGCAAGGCCCTGGGTTTGATCCTCAGCACCACATAAAAATGAATAAATAAAACAAAGGAATTGTGTCCAACTACAACTAAAAAAATAAATATTTTTTTTTAAAAAAAGAAAGGTATTTGAGAAAGATCCAAATGAAATGTCTAGAGATGAAAAGGACATCTGAGATGAAACTTATACTGCATGGGACTAGCTTCACGTCAGACACCACAAAAGAAATGAGGAGTCCATGTGGATGGACAATCTGTGTCGACAGAAATGACCCAAAACGAAGCAAAACAGCAGACTGGCACACATCCCCACCGCAATAGAGACTCACCATAAGTGAAGAGCCAAGGCACAGCAGATCCGACAGCACAGATCTAAAATATGCATGACCAAGTTTCAAAAACTGGTAAAGATCATGGACAACACATAGGTCGAGAAGGTCAACAACCATAAGACAACATGAAGGAGATTAAGCCATGGCATATGATAATCAACTAACTAAAAAGAAAACTAAAAATCGGTCATAAAAAAACAAAATCATTAGTCTACTCACAAGACCACCAGAGAAGGAAGAGTGGTATGTGATCTCCATGAGGTAACCTCCTGGCTGCATGTGTCCATAATATCATGTGTGTGCCTTCAGCACGCACAATAAAATTTATTTTTAAAATAGAGGAAACAAGTACAAAGGCACAAGCACCATGTGGTGGGCGGAGGACTGCTGGGGATGCAGTTAGAGCCAGGAGGTGACATCCAGAGCAAGGAGGGACAACTGGCCACCACCGGAAGAGAACACCGGACACAGCAAACATGACTTTCAAACACAAGCATAAAATGGGGACTTCTCCCAATGAACATGGAAGTCACTCACAGTCCCACATGGCCAAACTACAGAAAAACCCAAAGAAGCCCACAGCACAAGAGGAAAACACCAAGAAGAAATCTAGATCGACAAAAAGAAAGGGAAAACACTAGAAACAGAAACCACACGAGCACACAAATCTTTTCCCTTAATTTTTTAAAATGTTTTTTTATTTACTTATTTTTATGTGGTGCTGAGGATCGAACCCAGTGTTGCATGTGCTAGGCAAAGACTCTACTTTATTTTATTTACTTATTTTTATGTGGTGCTGAGGATCGAACCCAGTGTTGCATGTGCTAGGCAAAGACTCTACTGTTGAGCCACAACCCTAGCCCCTTTCCCTTAATTTTTAACAGTGTTTTCAAAGATAATGTGCCATTTAAAGCAAAAATAATAGCAATGTACAGTGGGACTTAAACAATATAGAAGTAAAATGGCATGACAATAAAATGAAAAAATATAAATGAAAAGTAACATAAAGGCATGGAAAAGTGACAGAAATACTGTTGTAGGTCTTTACTATACGTGGACTGTGACAAGCTACGGATATATTCGATGAGTCCCAAAGTGATCCCAAAAAACAAAGAGATATAGCTAATAAGCTGGTAAAGGTGAGGATACTGATCACAAAAAGTACTCAATCCAAAATAAAGCAGAAAGAAATAATAAGGACCTAATAAAAATGGGAAAAAATATAAAACTAATAGTAAAATGAGAAATTTATACCCAACTATATAAAAATTCATATTAAATATGAATGGTCTAAACAGTCCAATTAAAACACAAGAGATTTTACAACTCAGTAAAAAAGCAGAACCACAGTAAATGCTATCTATAAGAAACCCCTTTAAATATAAACATTCAGTTTAAAAGAAAAAGGATGGGAAATTATATACCAAGCTAACATTAATCATAAGAAAATCGGAATCACTTATAAAAACATCAAAAAAGTAGGTTTTAGAGAAAAAGTTTATTACCAGAAGTAAATAAGGACATTATATAATAAAGGGGTCAATTTATCAAAAGAAAGTAATACTCCTAAATGCTTATTTACGAAATAAAGAGCTTACAATATATGAAGCAAAAACTGATAGGACCAAAAAAAAATGACAAATTCACAATTATAGTGGAGGCTTTCCTTATTTTTCTCTCAATAATTTATTTTTTTAAAAACTACCCATAATATCAGTAAGGGATACAGAAGCAACATTATCCTCCAACATGACTTAATTGACATTTACAGAACACTTTGCACACAAAAACAATAGAATGTACATTCTTTTCAAATGATCATGGAATATTTCTGAAGACCATACTCTGAGCCATTAAAAATGTTTCAACAGGGCTAGGGTTGTGACTCAAGTGGTAGCATGCTCGCCTAGCATATATGAAGCACTGGGTTCCATTCTCAGCACCACATAAAAATAAAAATAAAAGATATCGTGTCCACCTAAAAAAACTAAAAAATAAATATTTTTTTAAAATGTTTCAATAAAACTTTAAAAGAATGAAATAAGAAAAATAATGTTTCCTGAACACAATCAAATTAAATTAGAAATCAATTAAATTCACACTTCCTGCATAGAATTGCTTTTGCTATTCTGGGTCTTTTATTTTTCCATATGAATTTCCTGATTGCTTTATCTATTTCTACAAGAAATGCTGTTGGGATTTTGATTGGCATTGCATTAAACCTATTGAGAACTTTTGGTAATATCGCCATTTTGATGATGTTAGTTCTGCCTGTCCATGAACAGGGTATATTTTTCCATCTTCTAAGATCTTCTTCTATTTCTCTCTTTAGGGTTCTGTAGTTTTCATTATATAAATAGTTCACTTCTTTTGTTAGGTTGATTCCCAAGTATTTTATTTTTTTTGAGGATATTGTGAATGGAGTGGTTGTCCTCATTTCCATTTCAGAAGATTTGTCGCTGATATACAGGAATGCCTTTGATTTATGCATGTTGATTTTATATCCTGCCACTTTGCTGAATTCATTTATTAGCTCCAGTAGTTTCTTTGTAGACCCTTTTGGGTCTTCTAGGTATAGAATCATATCATCTGCAAATAGTAATAATTTAAATTCTTCTTTTCCTATTTTTATGCCTTTAATTTCTTTTGTCTGTCTAATTGCTCTAGCCAGTATTTTGAGAACTAAATTGAATAGAAGTGGTGAGAGAGGGCATCCCTGTCTTGTTCCAGATTTTAGGGGGAATGCCTTCAACTTTTGTCCATTCAGAATTATGCTAGCCTGAGGCTTAGCATAGATAGCTTTTACAATATTGAGGTAAGTTCCTGTTATCCCTAGTTTTTCTAGGGTTTTGAACATAAAGGGATGCTGTACTTTGTCGAATGCTTTTTCTGCGTCTATCGAGATGATCATGTGGTTCTTATCTTTAAGTCTACTGATGTGGTGAATAAAAATTTATTGATTTCCGTATATTGAACCAGCCTTGCATCCCAGGGATGAATCCTACTTGATCATGGTGCACAATTTTTTTGATATGTTTTTGTATTTGATTCGCCAGAATTTTATGAAGGATTTTTTGCATCTAGGTTCATTAGAGATATTGGTCTGTAGTTTTCTTTCTTTGAAGTGTCTTTGGTTTCGGGATCAGGGTGATGTTGTCCTCACAGAATGAATTTGGAAGAGCTCCTTCTTTTTCTATTTCCTGAAATAACTTGAAAAGTATTGGTGTTAATTCTTCTTTGAAGGTTTTGTAAAACTCCGCTGTATACCCATCCAGTCCAGGGCTTTTCTTGGTTGGTAGTCTTTTGATGGCTTCTTCTATTTCCTCCTTTGTTATTGGTCCGTTTAAATTGTGTGTATCTTCCTGACTCAATCTGGACAAATCATATGACTTAAGAAATTTATAGATATCTTCACTATCTTCTATTTTATTGGAATATAGGGTTTCAAAATAATTTCTAATTATCTTCTGTATATCTGTAATGTCTGTTGTGATATTGCCTTTTTCATCCCATATGTTAGTAATTTGATTTCAAACTATACTACAGAGCAATAGTAACAAAAACATCATGGTACTGGTACCAAAACAGGTGGGTGGACCAATGGTACAGAATAGAGGACACAGAGACCAATCCACAAAATTACAACTATCAAAGGGGCTAAAAGCGTGCAATGGAGGAAGGATAACATCTTCGACAAATAATGCTGGGAAAAGTGGAAATCCATATGCAACAAAATGAAACTGAATCCCTTTCTCTCGTCATGCACAAAAGTTAACTCAAAATGAATCAAAGAGCTTGATATCAAATCAGAGACTCTGCGTCTGATAAAAGAAAAAGTTGGCTCCGATCTACATATTGTGGGGACGGGCTCCAAATTCCTCAATAGGGCACCCATAGCACAGAGTTAATAACTAGAATCAACAAATGGGACTTACTCAAACTGAAAAGTTTTTTCTCAGCAAGAGAAACAATAAGAGAGGTAAATAGGGAGCCTACATCCTGGGAACAAATTTTTACTCCTCACACTTCAGATAGAGCCCTAATATCCAGAGTATACAAAGAACTCAAAAAATTAAACAATAAGAAAACAAATAACCCAATCAACAAATGGGCCAAGGACCTGAACAGACACTTCTCAGAGGAGGACATACAATCAATCAACAAGTACATGAAAAAATGTTCACCATCTCTAGCAGTCAGAGAAATGCAAATCAAAACCACCCTAAGATACCATCTCACTCCAGTAAGATTGGCAGCCATCATGAAGTCCAACAACAACAAGTGCTGGCGAGGATGTGGAGAAACGCGTACACTTGTACATTGCTGGTGGTACTGCAAATTGGTGCGGCCAATGTGGAAAGCAGTATGGAGATTCCTGGGAAAGCTGGGAATGGAACCACCATTTGACCTAGCTATTCCCTTTCTTGGACTATTCCCTAAAGACCTTAAAAGAGCATACTATAGGGATACTGCTACATCGATGTTCATAGCAGCACAATTCACAAAAGCTAGACTGTGGAACCAACCTAGATGCCCTTCAATAGATGAATGGATAAAAAAAAAATGTGGCATTTATACGCAATGGAGTACTACTCAGCACTAAAAAATGACAAAATCATGGCATTTGCAGGGAAATGAATGGCACTAGAGCAGATTATGCTAAGTGAAGCTAGCCAATCCTAAAAAACAAATGCCAAATGTCATCTTTGATATAAGGAGAGCAACTAAGAATAGGGAGGAAGAGCCTGAGAAGAAGATTAACGTTAAACAGGGATGAGAGGTGGGAGGGAAAGGGAGAGAGAAGGGAAATTGCATGGATATGGAAGGAGACCCTCATCATTATACAAAATTACATATAAGAGGAGGTGAAGGAAAGGGGGAAAAAAAACAAGGGAGAGAAATGAAGTACAGTAGATGGGGTAGAGAGAGAAGATGGGAGGGGAGGGGAGGGGAGGCGGGATAGTAGAGGATAGGTGTTACGGTCTGTAAACAAGTCAAGATGGCACCTGGCATTTTGGCAGAGGGAGTGGTTTGTGAAGTAACGCCAGCAAGCCATTAAGTGTGGAGATTCCTTATTGGTTGACTGCTGTATCTAGTTTATGTTAATTAAGATAAGCTGTGTAGAATGTATATATACCCCTCCTGTCCTACAATAAACAGCTTCCACTCCTGCTGTATCAATGTACATAAGTTGCTCGTCACCCCCAGGTTATTTTGCTGCAGCCGGACTGCGGCAGATAGGAAAGACAGCAGAATACAACAGACAATAGTATGGCAGTATGTAAAAACATGGATGTGTAACCGATGTGATTCTGCAATCTGTATACGGGGTAAAAATGGGAGTTCATAAACCAATTGAATCAAATGTATGAAATATGATATGTCAAAAGCTATGTAATGTTTTGAACAACTATTAAAAAAATAAATAAAAAGGAAATCAATTAAATTAAAAACCACTAACATCTGAAAAGACCTCCAAATACTTGGAAAATAAAGAGCATACATTTAAATAATACAGGTCAAAGAAGAAATTGTGACAAACATTCAAAAGAATTTTAACCCAAATAAGCATGAAAACACAATATTTTGTGGGATGCAGCAAAAGAGAAATTTACAGCACAAAATTATATATATATTAGGAAAAACCAGAAAGAGGTCTCAAATCAATTACCTATGCTAGCCTAAGACTAAAGGACAAAGTAAGCAGAAAGAAAAAAAGAATAGAAAAAAATACAGAAAATTAATGAAACTAAAAGTTGGCTCTTTGATCAAGATCAATAATATTGATCAACATTGAGCCAGAATAACCAGGGGAAAAGGGAAGAAGATACAAATTAACAACATCAAGAATGATAGATACAAATTATTACAGACAAAAACCAAACAATACAATTTTAAAAGTGGGCAAAATATGAGATCAGACGCATCACCAAAGAAAATGGATGGCAAATAAGCACACAAAAGTGATGGTCCCACAGAGAAAGACAAATGAATATTGTCCAGACCATCCAGAACTATCTACAGCAATAAAGCACACAGGTCATGGGAAGATGTCTTCCTTCAGATTCTTCACACAGACAAAGAAATCTAAACACAGATGACCTACAAGAGAAGGACAAAAATGTCCATTAGACAGGGACAGACAGACCAGATTGTATCAAGTATTTGTAACCCTTGGATAGGAGAGAAGGCCACCTGAGCGATGTGAACAGGGGGTTATGCTCCAGAACAGTTAGGGCCCAGGGCAAGAGCACCATCCAGGATAGAAGGGGGCAAACCACTGACGAATATGTGAAGCAAAAACTGCCACTTTTTAAAATCACATGATGAAACAGACCTTTTGACAGGGGAAGGCATGGTACCTAACATGAAATGCTTGCAATTCACAAGAACCTCTGATCAGACATCATCTGCTCAGAATTCAGGTGCTTTGCATGGGCAGGCACTCGCAGAGCTACTGCTGATAGGTCCTGGGCCCACAGGAACCCATAGCCCAGGCTCCTGCATTGGCACAGGTTTGCAGATAGATACTCCCCAGCATTGTACATGCAACCACACACCCACAACAGAACATGTTCATCAGAGATTAATAGACAAAATGATAAGAGTGATAAGTCTCCTGCTGTGCCTCCAATCATGCTGGATGCCTTGAGCTCTTATCTGTAATTTTCCTACTTTTAGGTACACAGAGTTTCATAGAATACTGCAGCGTCCAACCAGAGCATGCACCTAGTGTAGACATGCTCCTTACTTCTGGAGGAGTGGTTCTGACAGACGCAGCCTCTGCATTCCACCAGCCTGAAACAGAGCCAGCAGCACTGCTCCAGCTATGGGAGGAGGGCTCCTTCTAGATCCACTGAGGCCGCCATCCCAAAGCTGGTGTTCCCTGGCTCTTACCTCCTTCACCATACCACCCCCTACACCCATACATCTGATGCCCCCTTTCATTCTCAGTCTCACAATGACACTATTATGTTGGTGGTTTTAAGCTTGGCACACCTGGTAATGTGACTCCTAGAAATCTGCTCATAGGTCCCATTTTTGCTAAATGTATTGCAAGGGCTTAGACTTTGACAGATCTCACTGGAGGAAGAAGAGCAAATACTACTATTTTTATCCAAATACTAAGCAGACCACAGCAAGGATCTGACTTTAGGGTAGCTTGGTTGAATTTCTCCAGGTCTAGGGGACAAAGTATCTCATCAGCTTGCCCCTGTAGGTAGTCAGAGTCCTACAGCGCCAACAAGAAGCAGAAGGTGGGGAAACAAGGGGAAAGAGGCCTCCATGGGGTGAGGACAAGCAAGGATGACCCATCCCAATTCCCTCCACAGAATCACCAGGTAATCATCATTTCTAAGTAATGAGCCCTCTTGGAGACAGTCTCACAGAAAGAAGGACTCAGTCAGGGCTGAGCTCTTACTCCACACTTCAAAAAACAGCATCCTGAGGCCACTGCTTGGCTGTGATGCAAGTGACAAGGCTGCAGGACGCAGACCATGCATACCCAACCTTTCCAGGGTCTGGTCACCCACGTATCCTTTCCTCCATGCAGACACTGGGGACACTGAGTTCCTCAGCACGTGGGTTCAGTGTCTTCTCACACACCTGCTCGCTTCCACCCACATATTTCAGGTGAGTACGAGCACAGATACACGTTTCAGTCTTTCTAAATTATATTTATGGACTTTATTCATGATCAACTTGCAACAATACATAAAAGGGTTTTTACTTTAATGTCAATACATGGACTTACTAAGTTTAAATTTAAACTGCATTATTGATACTGTCCTAGTTCTCTGAGAGGGTCAACTCTCATCACCAGGACCAGATACAGGAAGTACTGAAGTTGCCTAAATACATCTGCTGGACTTTCCAGATGGTAATCGATCAGTGACAAAGAATCTGTCCTGCACAGCTCGGCCTCAGAACCTCCCAGGATGGCAGGTTCCCTGCAGAGGTAGCCCCGGCCTACCATCCAACACAATGGCCAGCTGCAGAACACACACCTGCCCTCTGTGTGGAAAGCATCAAAAGTATAGAAAAGTGCAAGAAACATGTCTAAAAGCACCTCCAAGCATTTTCCACAAACAGCAGTATTTTCTCCTAAGCACATCTACCTATTTTTAAAACAAATGACATCAATTATATATTCTTTCAGAACAAAGTAGTATATCTATATCTGTAACATCTGGAGAAATTTTTCATGAGTTTTTTTAGCCTTTTAACAATGTGTATTGACATCCAAAGAAATCTATGAAAATCAAACATCTAGTATTCAAGATTACCTGGATTACTTTTATGCTTAGAAAATGCTTCGGCAGCTCAAAGATCAGATTAATATTCACATCGAGTAATAACAACATATATTCGTTTTCCTATGAATATTTAAGTGGTATGTATTCATTGAGGAAAATTTACAAAATTCAGAAATTTGTGCAACAGAGATCAGCAGCAATTCCAGCTCTCAGAGACAAATGCTAAGGCTGAACTTCCCAAAGCCCTTAAATGCACATGTGCCACAGACCAGGCACACACATACTCACCTGCATTTCATGTCATACTATTTTCACATATACTGCCAGCTTTTTCATGTCATGAATCTTTTCTACGACACAAGTTGATGCCTAATGTTCTATTATGCTGTATAGTTATCATTAAGTCCTCTATTGTTGGGCATTTGGACTGTTTCCAATTGTGAATTATTTAAGCAATGCTATAATAAACATTTTCCATGTGTAAATATAACACTTATCTGACTGTCTTCTGAAGGCAAATTCATTAGAATTTTCAGCCAAAGTCGATAAATATTTTTGAAGTTTTTGATACACATGGACAAAGAGTCCTCCAAATGCCTCTGACAGTCAACCTCTCAGACACATGAGATGGCACCCTTGGTCTCTGATTTGTGACCACAACCCTACACTGTAAACCTTTAAAGACTCATGCCAGTAAGACAGTCTATGATGACACAGGTGCACTGTCCTCATCTGTGAACAGAGGCTCAGCACCCTTCCATGTTGATTAGTGAAATGCCTGCTCAGCACCTGACAGTGATATAACTGGGTGGAATCAGTGAGAGACAAGAGGTGTGCAGAAAGAAAGAGGCATCATTAATTTCTAGTCAAAATTTCAACAAATTTAGGTACACTGAAGAAAAAAAATGCTGGCATTTTTATATTAGAATAATTTTTAGATGGACCAAAGTATAATAGAATAAAATTGAACCAGGGTAGAACTCACTGTGATCTCAGTGTATAAAGATTTGTCTCCAGTTCTCTCACCAAAGTTAGACTCCATGAATACTCATGGACACTCTGGAGCCAACAGTTTAGACTCTCATCCTTCTCTTTGCAGTGATGGGGTGAATTGCCAAATAACTGCTTCCGTAACTTGAGGGAGGAAAAAATCACAGGGCCTGAAACATGGTGTCTGACCATAAAACAAAACATCTGGAGGCAGCCCAGATGGGTCTCCAGCCACACTGCAGCCATCTTTGCACTCAAAAGAATAAATGATCATTCTAGTTCCAAGTCTAAAACAGGAGCTCAAGCTGAACTCAAAGTCCAAATCATCTCAGAATGTGCAACCAAGTCTCCGATCTTATCAACTCACTGGTCTGACATGTGCAGCCTGCTTCCTATTGGTCTGAGATGCTACTGCTAACCTGTTTCAGGTTACCCACAGAGGCAAGGCAAGAGAGGCATCGGTATAACCACTGCAACCCTACGAAGGGAACCAAAGAGGTGATAGGGAACTAAAACTGTTGTGCAGATATCTTTCAAAGGTCTAGATGCAGTAATAAATTCTGTGAACACTGCTTTCTGCACGTTTTTACTGCATATGTGCTTAATAAGTCACTAATAAGAATATGTTGCTAACACTACTAAAACTGGTTTTTAAAAACTGATTAGTGGGGCTGGGGATGTGGCTCAAGCGGTAGCATGCTTGCCTGGCATGCATGGGATGCTGTGTTCGATCCTCAGCACCACATAAAAATTTAAAAAAATAAAGATGTTGTGTCCACCGAAAACTAAAAAATAAATATTAAAAAAAAATGATTAGTATGTGTATTTAACATATTGATCCCAGAATAAAGTACAAACAGCAGCGATATTCTTCCTATACAAACACCTGCTGTTTCCCACTGCTGGCTGCCTTTTCATGTCCATCTGGAGATGCCAAGTCCACAGTCACATGGTTGTTGCACAATGCCACTTTCTCTAGCCAACCTCGAGACACAGTGCGTGGGGACTCTGCCTGTGGAGGTTCTGGGGTCTGGTGATTGCTCAGCTCCAGATGTATTACCATGACTGTAGTTACACTAAAAACGTTTCCCTCTTCTGCTTCTAGAGTAACCTCTCTCTACCCATGCCCCTGTCCATTCCTCATTGTCAATCTCCCAGCGATGGCCTGGCTTGCACCCTCCCCTTGGTAGTCCCCACTTGCTCATGCCCATGTGGAGCTGACCCTCTCCACAGTCTTAGTCCCACAGCTACGTGCTAGGGCACCACAGGCTTGCCTATCTGGCCATGGCTGTGACACAAAGGCACATACTCACTCCCTGTATTCCACCTGTGTGTTTGACAAGAGAGAACTTCCACACACTTCCCCCTTTCAGGAGCCAGGCTCCAGACTACTTGCCTCTCACTAGCCCCACATTGTTCTCCCTTCCTCAGCTTTCTAGAATGTTTTGACATCACAATCAGCAGCCCTGCACTGCTGTTCTTTTCTAAAATTTGATGGCTACTTTTATACAAATTATTTCCTTGTGACATTTAAAAGCAGTTAATCAATCTCCATAAAATATCCTGTAGCAACCACATTCAGTTAAAAAAAATCATGTATAAAACATAGTAGGTAACCGACATCATTGGGAATGGCAGGGTAATGACCATCAATAGCTCTCCCCTCCATGAAATCAAAGAGAAAACTGGAAAAAAACGGTCATAATTAACTTTTAAGAACTCCGCAAATTAATCAAAAGGTTGCAGCAATCCAAGGGTCACCTGTTCAAGGAAAAAAAGACAAACAAACAAACTGAATCTTGGCAAAAATGGCAAGCTTTGTGGCACTGTCACTTACCCTGCTCCCATCCCCTTCTCCAGTTCCAGGAGAGCTCTGCAGTCAGGAGCAGCAGCCACAGCAGGGAGGGCAGAGCAGGGCTTCCTCCACAGCTCTGAGCACCTGCATTTGAAAGAGAAGGAGGATCAGTAAGCCAAATTCCCACCTTAAGGAACAAGAAAAACAGAGAAAAACCAATCCCATATCAAGCAGATTAAAGGAAATAGCAAACAGTAGAAAAAACAAGACCAAAAGCTGGCTCCTTGAAAAGAGCAACACTGAGAAACCTTTTTCCAGACTGAAAAAAGAGAAAGAGAAGACTCAACTAGGAATGAAAGCAGATGTTACTTTCAAATTTACAGAGAAAGTATTACAAGGAGACACTATGGGCAATTCACATCAACAAATTAGATAAACTAGATGAAGTGAACAAGTTCCTAGAAATTCGTACAAACTATAAACACTGACTCAAGAAAAAATAGAAAGCTGAATTAGTCATCAAAAAACTTTCCATAAGGAACCAGGTCCAGGATCAGGTTGCTTCACTGGTGAATTATGCCAAATGCTTAAAGAAGAATTGACATCAATCCCTCACTAACTGTCCCAAAATGCAAAGGAGGAAAGGATAAATCCCACCTCACTTCATGAGGCCCATGGTTCCCAGACACCAAAACCAGACAGAGATCTCAGAGGACAATTACAGACGAATATCTCTCGTGAACAGATGCACAACTTCACAACAAAATACCAAATCCATAAATACATGATAAAAAGGAATCACACACTATCACCGAATAGGATTTACAAAAAAAAAAAAAAAAGCAAGGTTGGTTTAGCTTTCAAAAGTCAATCAATGTGATATGTCATATTAAAGGAATAAAAGATAAAAGATAAAAATGCTTTTTTCCATTTTGTTGACTTCCATTCTTTTTTTTTTTTTTTGATTACATGCAATGTAATTCCATTAAAAAATGTAGGAAAAAATGATCTAATTTATAGGGACAAAAAGCAGATCAGTGGTTGCTTGGGGCCAAGAGTCGGGTGGGAAATTGCCTGGGAAGAGACATAGGAAACCTTTCCCAGTGATGAAAATGTTCTGTTTGACTTCCATTCTTAACCTTCATTTCTTCTACTTTTTGCTAAGTTCTTAGACACTTAAATGATGGATCTACAGTCAAGCATTGCACAACTACAAGGCTTTTATTTATATTGTTAGAGTTGTTCAATTCTAGATATTTCCATTGGAACTTCCTCCTTAAATAGAATGCTTTTTCAGTGTTTTAAAATGTCTTATATAAAAGTCTTCTTTCTCTGTGCTTTTATTATTGAGTTCTGACTTAACTACTTTGATCAAAGAACATGGTCTGAGAGAATGTGCAACTTACTTTGTGACCAAATACACAGACAGATTTGGGGAGCGTTTTTTGTGCCTCAAGAGAATATGTGCACTATAGTTGGCCACATTTTTATATGGTGAAGACATAAAGCTCGATGTATTTACCTCTAAAATCATGAATACTTTTATTTTTGTGTGTGCACTTGACTTATTGATTACTAAAAAAGGAACATCAAAATACCTCACTTGATTGCAATGAGTTAAGTTTTTTGATTACTAATTCAATTCAGCCATTTTTCCTCTACATTCTAAACTTTAGTTATTACACATAGATAAATTCTCTATGTACTCTGAGGTTTGGCTATTAGCTAGTCGTATACCACCTATGGTGTCTTGGTCAAGGACAGACCACACATAATCAGGAAGCCCCTTCAAACTGTATTGCAGCTGCGATGAGCATGGTGGCATACCCCTGTAGTCCCAGCTGCTCAGGAGACTGAGGCACAGAGGCTTGAGCCTGAGAGTGGGAGACCAGCCTGGGAAACACAGCAAGACAAACAACAACAGATCATAATTGAGCTAAACAGTCCCTGGTTGGCAATTTGACAGCAGTGGCGATGCCACAGCCTAATGCCATGCTCATATGGTGGTGCTGGTCTAAACAAACCTGCTGCGGCCCACTGCATCCCAGTAGAGAACTCACCACTAGCTAAAGCACACAGTTCATACTGGCAATGACGATGCCTGTTTATTGTTTACCACGCTACACTTCAATCACTGTCTTAGAGCACATTCTTTCTGCTTGGAAAAAGCACAGCTTGTAGTACGGCTGCCTCAGCCAGCTCCCGGATTCCAGAAGGCTCTGTTATCACAGAGGATGATGGCTCCACACATGCCACTGCCCTGAAGACCTTCCAGCAGGACAAGAAGTGGAGGTAGAAGACTGTGACACTGATGATTGTGACCCTGCACAGGCCTACGCTAACATGATTGCTTCTCTTAGTTTTTAACAAATACTTAAAATTTTTTCTTTAAATTTAATTTAGAAATAGAAAAACATTTACAGAATAAGAATATAAAGAATATAAAATACTTTTTGCAATAAACACACAATATGCTTCTGTTTAAAGTGTTACTACAAAAGTATTAAAAGTTTTAAAAATTAAAGTTTATAAAGTAAAAAAGTCACAACAGGCAAAAAAAAAAAAAAAAAAGCTTAATATCAAATGGAAAAAAAAAATCTTTTGCTGTAAAGTTAGTGTGGCCTAAATGGACAGTTTTACAAAGTCTACAGGCGTCTACAGCAATGTCCCACCACACACCAACTCACCCACAGCCACTTCCAGTCCTGCCAGCTCCACTCACGGCAAGTTCCCTTTAGAGCTGTGCCATCTGGATCTCCTCATGAGACTTCCACAGAAGCAGGCAAGAACAGGATTCACAGGACAAGGGTCTACCTATGACACAAGGGGAGCTTAAGCCTCTGCACACAGAAAACCTGTGTGGAGTGGACTGGCCACATGTCACATGGCTATACATCTTCCCTGTCACCCTCAGCAACATGGTGGGAATTAGGCAGACTCTTATCCCAGGGACCTGGGTGAATGGCCCAAAAGGAGAGGGCTCAGAGTCCTTCTGCCTGCGGTACACTTCCAACTCAGGGCCATGCAGGTGAAGCCCTCTAACAGGCTGCCAGCAGGGTCAGAGATGTAGGCACATCTTCAGGGTGCACTCATGGTGTGTATAAAGAAAGAAGGGACAGGCGTGCCAATGGCCTTAGTGCCAGGTAGGGTAGGGCCTTCCCTCTGCCCTCAGAAGGTAATCACTGGTGCAAGAGCTAACACTGCCACCTCCTGGGGAGAGCAGGAGAACTGAGTGGAGGACAAGCCTGTTTGGGCAAACCATGTGGGCAGCACTGGGCATGGAATCTGCAGACACGCAGGCCTGGCAGAGGGGAAGCAAGAGCAAGGTCAGAGACTCAGCCCACTCTGTCCAAACCAAAAGGAGAAGTGATCATCAAGTTGGAGGACAGAGACCTGGAAGGTGAGGCCATGGGGCTGGCTGGTAGGGTGTTTCTCAGAATGATCAAAGGAGGCCAAGGGCAGATTCTGAGCTATGGTGGCATGCTGAAATCTGGAACTATATTCCTAGTGGAAGTAACTTCCTAAATCTTGATAATACACTCATCCCAAAATTCCCATGTGGTTGTAGCAGCTGAGGACCTGTATGGTTCACTGCAAGGGCAGCAAGAGCCTACTATAAATTATACAAAAGAAGCAGCCTCCAAAAAAATGTGTAATCATAATGGGTAAGAAGAATATAGACCTCAAAAACAGCTCAAGCTAACAAGATGCTGACCACAAACCAACATTTCCATTGTCAGTGGGAGATATGTGGATAAGTCGTACAGTAACAAAAAGACAGAAGAGGGTCAGTTTTCAAAAATAGCTCAGATAAAAACCTGGCAGGGCTGGGATTGTGGCTCAGTGGTAGAGCGCTTGCCTAGCATGTGTGAGGCACTGATTTCAATTCTTAGTACTGCATATAAATAAACAAAATAAAGTCCATTGACAACTAAATATAAATATATATATATATATAAAAAACCTGGCAAAGTTAGTGAAGTATACACTAGAGCAAGGAAACACAACATCATACCTGTTAGAATTGCTAAAATCCAAAAAACTGAATCTAACAAGTGCTGGCAAGGATGTAGGAACACTCCTTCATCACACGTAGGGATGCAGAACAGCAAGGCACTTGGCAAGGCAGCTTGCTGGTTCTCTGTCATCTAACTGTGCTCTCACCAGACCACCTTCAGCTACACTCCCTGGTCTCACCCACACAGGTTGAAAACTTACATTCACACAAAGGCCTGCACACAAATGATTATAGCAGCTTTATTCAGACTGCCAAAAGCTACTGCCAAAAGCTAGAAGCAACCAAAATACTTTTCAATAGGTGAACAGATAGACAAGCTGGCACATTCATAGGACTGATACCATCAGTGATGAAAAGAAATGAGCTGTCAAGCTATGAAGACACAAAAGAATTGTAAGTGTATGTCACTAAGTAAAAGAAGCCAGTGTAGAGAACCTATTCCAACCTATTGGTCATTCCGGAAAAGGTAAAATAATAGTGATGGTAGCAGATCTGTGGTCATCAGGGCTCAGGGCAGGGTGAATGAGTAGAGCATGGGGGATTTTCTGGTGGTAAAAGTACCACCAGAAAATACGGTAATACTGTGGTTCCAGCTGTAAGACATAAAGCAGTTATCAAAATCCATAGAGATTTACAGCATAAAATATAAACCTTAATGTACACAATTTTTACAAAAAATCATTTAGGAAAGTGGAAGAATCCCAAGACAGTATGTGGAATGTGATGACACAGCCTAACTGCACTAAAGACATATGAAATGTCTCACTCAAGGGTGGGAAATAGGGAGCTCTGGAGTGGAGTGGAGTCTGCAATACGCAAGGCAGCAGAAAGCCCATGCAAGCACCACACTTCAGTTGGTGAAGCTGTCTCCAGGGAGAATGACTTAACAATCCCAACTCCGCTGTGTGTGTCCACCAGAACCCAACCATTAAAGAATTAAGTAGAAGGGTGGTGGATGATGGGAACCAACTGTCTTGTTTTGGGAGTGGGGGTTACACACAAGAACAGAGAGTCTAGAGTGACCCATGTGGCAATGAACTAGAAATGTCAGTATGAAATGATATTTAGCTTAACCTAGACACAGATGACTACAGGTAAGTATTTAGATATGTGCATTGTACAGGTTGGTACATTCAAGTAGCCCTTTGCTTTGTCAGTTAGAAGGACCTAAAGCAACAAAACCCAGTAGCTATATATATATTCTGCAACCAAACAGATTGTTTCTTGTACTATCTGCTGATCAAAGGAACCAGGAATCCTTGGAGAAACAGCTAATCCTAGGATGGGGTCAGGAAATTCATAAAGTAAGCCTAGACCACCATACAGTGCCTAGTAAAGAAGTGCTTAACAAAGCAGCACACACACACAATGATGGAAGCCAGGCAAAGAGACACTGGAGCCAATGGAAGAGCTCCCAGAGGGTCAAAGCTGGAAGAAGTTGAGAAAAAAAAAGTAGCATAGAACTATAAACCAAGGTATAAAATAAATATGCATGAGTTCATATTAATACATAAATAAATGGGAGAACAGAGACAAATCTCCAATGATGATCCAAATTGTTCCCAGAGATATCCCACCTCATTGAAGTAAAGCACAACCCTCTGTTCCTTAAGTGTACACTGCACACAGTGACTTCCTCCAAGGGAATTATGGAGTGGAGTGAAGTGGAATGGAGTGGAGTCTGCAGTTGGGGGCGGGGGGGGGGGGGGTACAACAGAAAGAAACAGACCCTGTGAGAAACCCCAGAGCCCCCTCCCCCAGGTGTCCAGTTCAGCAGTGAGAAACCAGGTGGACAGCGTGCCCTTGGTAGATGAGCTCAACTCTGCGGTCTTCCTTCAAAGTTCATAAACCCAGTCCAACCACAAGAAAACACTGGACGCCAGCAGCTCCCAGGGGAGCCACAGTCTACAAAATGCCTGACCAGCCTTCCTCAAAACCGTCCACTTCATCGGAAACAAGGGAAGTGTGGGAAACTGGCACCGCCTCTAAGAAGAGCCTACCTAGACATTATGGTCACCTGCAATGAGGTTGCTGGTAAGATCCTGGAACAGAAAGGACATCGGGGAACACTGAGGAGTGTAAAGGACAGACATAGCCACAGCAGTGTCTTAGCACTGGCCCTCAACCATGACAAATGTAGCTTACTAATGTAAGATGTTAAATGGTATGGGGCATACAGCAATTGTCTAAGCAATCTTTAGAATCTTAAATCTAAAACAGTTCTAAAATGAAACATTTATTTTTTTATAAAAGCATTAAAGAAAAAGACTTAGGTTACCATTAGTCTGTTCCTGGTGGGAAAAGAGCTATCTCACAGTACTGTCAAATTCTGAAAAATCATCACCACCTTCTGATATTGATATTGTTGAAGTCAGAGAAAATGAATATTTAGGAAAACATAAAAGGTTCAAGCCACAGGCAGGACTCAGGACTGTGCCAGCATCCTGCTACCTATAGTATATGTAGGATGAAGTGTTTCCCTCCTGACACAGTTATGAGATTTTTTGGTCATAACAGATGAAAAACAAAGTGTTAGCTTTGCCACAAAAATATTCATTAACTCTGACATTGAATATTCATCTTGGGACACTAAATATTCTAGAAAGCAGGCTATCACTTCCAGTTACAAGAAATTTTTGTTGCACTTGCTAGTCATGATCTAATAGCAGCCCCTCTGGCTGAGAGCCTGCTGTAAGTGGCAATTCCCATACACTGCTGCTTTTCTCACACCAATCCCACCAGATAGGGACTACTGCTTTCCCAAAAGGCTAAATCATTTGTCCAAAAGTTTCACAGGTAGCAAGCAAAGGGGCCAAGCTTAGAAATCATGTCTCCCTAGCTGGAGCTAGGGTTGGCTTTTCCTCCAGGTCCCTTTGCCTCTGCACACACAGCCAGGCATGTGCACACACCGACTGCAATGAGGGCCCACCCAGCCATGTGCAGAGCTTTCTGGACAATGGATGTTTTTGTGACTAGTGCAGAGGCTCCCATGGGGAACACAGAATTCTTCTACAGGAGAAAAACCAGGAGGCATCTTGAGTCTGTGCCTTGAACCTGAGCCAGGTCCTAAAAGCTTCACGGAGCCCCATGAGTCACGCCCATCAATATGCATTAGCTCTTGGACAGTAATTCCCGAAGTGCTTCAGAACCTTGAAGGGATCAACTCTGCACCAAACTCCCCTCCCTGAGCTACAGTTGTAGCTTTCCTTGATCTATTTAAATGAGACATTGACTTTATTCTTCCATCTTTGTTAGACTTACTTATGTAGAGAGCTATTTTACAAGTGGTCCTTTCACTTTGTTTCCTGAACAGTGGGAAGATCCAAAATGGTCAGTTTCCAGACTTTTAGGGTTCCCAAACCTCAGTCAGCAAAACAGCGATGTTGTCCTCCCTGGCTTCTTGATCAACACAGGATCTCAAACATGTCTTTGGAGAACTGAGTCTTAGAACTGGCCAGGATTTTTAGAGTCATTTAACCCTACTGCAGACTCCCTCTGTCGCCCCTCCTACACAGCCTCCCCCACGAGACCTCACCTCTGCAGATTTCTTCAGGCAGCCAGAGAGAGCACCACCCATGCCCCTGGTGAGGCACGCCACTGTGATGCACCCCCAGCACACACAGCACCCTGGTCCTGAACATGCTCCATTACACAGCCCAGCAAATGCTAGCCTCCAGCAGGCTGCAGGCACAAGCCCCAGGAGGGAGCTGTTGAGCAGGTGAGTGGGCTCTCTCGGCGCTCTCTAAGCTGGACTCGGCTCCCTCAATTCCCTCATTTAGCTGCTAATAACACAACCTGTACTTGGCAGGTACCTTCTATAGTCACTTTGAATGCGCCTCAGTGGAGGATCATGTGCATTGCCCAAAGCTTCTCAGCATGTGGACAGAGGAAATCATGGGAAATGAAGACTCTCACCCCTAACACTTATTGGATCAAAATCTGGATTTAAAAAATCCAGGAGAAATGTGAGCATATTAGAGTTTGAGAAGCTCTGGTCTAGACACATGAAAACAAACAAGCATTCAATTCCAAGGCTCTGTCAGGGAGTATTTCAGGTGGGAGGCTCTCATTTTAGCAGCATGCATGACATTCAGCTGACATGGAGTAAGAGCAGGGTGGGGCCTCAGGGCCCAGGACAAAAACTGAAGAACAAAACAAGCATGCCAAGGGCTTCACAGTCATGAGACTCCTGTCATCTCTTACTTACATCCCTCTAGGCACTGTCTTAAACTGTTTGATCAAAGTTGCAGAGGTAAAGATGGATTTTTTTTTTTTTTTTTGTAAACAAAACAGTAGTTCTCAGATGTACATCCCCTTGGAACTGGGACATACAGAACTGAACAAACAGGAGTCCATCCAAAAGAGGCAGTAGTCACCTCCAAAGAAGGACACATAGACGCTCCACATCAACACTGCCCTCAGCCTGGCTGGAGCTTGGCCTGCCTGCTAAGTGGCCTCCCCATGCCATTCGGTATTCCTGCTAACTGGACCAGCACTTGCCGACAAGACAGAACCTCGCTCACCCTACTGCATGTCAGGATATGGGCTAGGGAGCAGAAAGAGGGAAAGAGAGAAACAGAGGGATACATAGAGAAGGGGTGAGGAAAGAAGAGGGGAGGGGAAGAGGAAAAGGAAAGCTGCACCACAGCGCAGTAGGCATGCCAGAGACACTGTGACCCAGCCTGCCTGGGTTATGGCAGAGAGCCAGCAAACTGCTCCTAGTGGCTCAAGCCTTGGCCAGAAGGGTCAAGCTCTGGGACCACTCAAGGAGCTCTGAAAGAGGTAGAGATGGGGCCCCAGAGATTCAGACTTTTCTTCTAGGGGGACCTGGGCACCACTGTTGTGTAGAAGGTGCTGGGTGTCTTGACATAACACTAATGTGCAGTCTGAGAAGACAAGCACTGGTCCATGAGAAAAGACTTACTCAAAGGCATGGCACCGGCCACTCCCACAGCACCACATGGGCATGGGCACCTGAGCAGGGAGTCTGTTGGGCAGCAAGGGTCCTCTCCAGGTCAATCTGCCCTGCAGCCAAGCCAACATTTTTTTTTTTTTTTTTTGCCTCCCAGGCTTATGGCAAGGGAAAGGGAGGGCAATAAAGCAAGGCACACAGGCTAGTTTTGTACAGTCTGTGAATTAAAAATGGCTTTTATGATTTACAAAGTTCACAGGGAAAACAACATCAGAGAACACATGGCTCACCATAAAAACATCTACAGATCCCTGGCTCCTGGCAGCCATAGGTACATAGATATGCTAAGCAGGGACTCGCCTTGGTGAGCACTTCACCTGAAAACTCCCAGCCCAAAGGGCCTGAAATGCTTTGAAAGGTGAAGCCAGGTGGAAGCAGGATCAGTCACCCTAAGAATATTGAGAAAAAAATGCACTCACTCAGTGCCAAGCCCTGTGTAGAGCATCTAGAGGCACCTATGTCCATGTCCATAAGGGATGGTCCAGTCCAGTGAGGCTCATGAAGGGCATCTGTGAAGCTACACAGTTGGTGAAGGACCAGACTGTACCCCACCCAGGTTGACACTAACCCACAATGTCTAAGTGTCCAACCTGGGTCCCTGCTGTGTCCTCACAGAGGCCCCTGCCTGTAAGGGTGGAACCTTGAGCTTAAAGTGTTCCCAACACAGGTAGAAGCAGCAGCACCCATTGCCTGGCCCCAGCAGCTATCTCCACGGCCTGCACAGAGCCTGCCTTGTCACAGGAAATAACATGTGGGACAAGCCACACTCCGAGGAAGCAGCCTGGGACTCACAGCCATGCCCCAGGCCCAAGAAACCACTCAGAGCTCAGAGGAGGGACCAGTAGTGGCCTCACTGCTAGATTGACAGAGCACCTCGCAGCCAGCAAAGTGACCCTCACAACAAACTCAGATTAACTGTCTCAAGCCAGAAAATGAGACCGCATCCTGAAGACCAGAGAGGTTAGCTACAGAGACCAAGCTCCAAGAGCTGAAGGGAAGTGGGCCCTGGGCTATCTTCAGAATCCGTGCCATGTTGTGCGAGCAGCCAGCAGTGCTTCGTCCTACACCTGCACCATATCACACCACTCTGCAGGTCGTCTGGCTCACAAAATTGATTTAGGAGAGATTATTCAATTCCATTTTACATTTTCCTGTTTTGGAACTCTGCCAGCAGCAACTGCTGTTCCTCCAGAGGTCAGGAAGCTATGGACAAGGCAATCTCTTGCCGTTGTAAATGGAACTCCATATTCCCTTTATGAATTTCCTGTCAATCTTCAAATTACTTCAAATACGATTGCCCTTCACTTAGACAGTGTTTTATGTCTCCATGTCTGCCTCCTTCCCATATCCCATTACCTCCTTGGCGGCACATGACACTCCCCAGGAGCCCCTCAGGGCGCCTGTGTCAGAGGGAGGGCAGTGGTCGGGCATAGGAGGGGCCCAGGCAGCCTCTCGTCTGCAGCCAACTCGCTGACCACAGCAAACATAAGCTGGTGTATCTTGCATTTTTAAAATTCCCACTGGGTCCCATTTTCCCCACCAACTGCCACCACATTTCCTACGCTTTTCTGCAAGAAAAATGTGAGCTATGTCAACTATCACTGCTGTCATCAGCTGCCCTGGCTCCAGTCTGGCTCTGCTGTACCTTGGACCAAGCCTGCCCTTCTCCTAGCCACCAACAACTGCACACTGCCTATGGTTGCTGCCACTGTCCCCTGGAGCCGCCTCCACCATCGAACACAACCTCACCACCACCTACTCAGCTGCAGGCAGTGTTCCGGTTTTCCTCCAGCTGCTCAGTTGTCCCTCCCAGTCTTCCCTTTGATCTCTTAACATCAGAGGGCTCACCTTCAGTCCTCGATCCTCAAATCTCTCTGTATTTCCCATCCATCCATCCATCTAAATGCCATTTTCAGTCCCAAATTACCCCATGTCCAGTATTCTCTCCCAAAACTGACCAACAGTGCCACAGCCTCCAAAGTAATCAGCAACTGTACCCTCAGCCTCCCCATCTTCCAGTCTAGCCCCAAGGGCTTCCCTATGCAGGAAAACATCCAGGCTGCCTTTCCAGGTTATTGGGCCAAAAGTCACTCTTGACAGAGCTCTGCTTCAAGCCACACCTTGAGCCCACCCTCCTCACACCTCTACTGCTGCTCTCCTGGAGAGTGACTGCCTAACAGGCTCCTTCTCCTGCCCCAGTTCCCTGGAACAACAGAGTCATCCTGTAGGAGCCTAAATCCATCCATGGCACTGCTCTTCTCACAGCCCACATGGCTCTCTATTTCCTGCAGAGGAAAAGTCAGATTCTTCCACTGGCCTTCAAGGTCCTGTAGGACTGCTCTCCATTCCCAGCCATCCCCCTCCCAACTCCAGCCACTCCATTCTCTCCTTCCTGTGAGGAGCACCAGGCCTTTCCTCAGTTGGTACCTTCTCAAGGAGAGCAGCCCTGTGCACCCCTGTGAGAAGGTGAGCCACCCTCCTCCCCAGCTTTGCACTGCTTCTGTGACAACATGTAGAAAGGGACTTCTTCATCACATTCCTTGGTCTATAATGTTCACTGGGGGTAGGATTTCTGTTCTGTTCACTGAGATCATCCAAGCACCTAGAACAGCCCTGGCACTGGGGAACTAGTGTTCCATAAATTTGAATTTAAGAACTGAGCCCCATGGAAACGAAAGTAAAAAGGTAATTGAAACAGTTAATTTGTGGCTGTGTGTTGGTGTTTAAGGGATTAACAAAACCAGCAGCGACAGGTGGCAGGAGAGCACATTCCTGACACTACACTATAAGGGACACACAGTTTTGCAAAGAGGGATGGCATGATAGTGACTTACATTTTATAACCAAACTTTTGATTCTGAAATAATTGTAGATTGATCTGCAGTTGCAGATAGAACACAGAGATACTTGTGTACCCTTAACCTGGTTAAGGTTGATCTGGAGTTGCAGATAGAACACAGAGATACTTGTGTACCCTTAACCACAATGGTTACGTCTTGCATCATTATTGTGAAACCTCCTAGCCAAGATAGTAACACTGGCACAGTCGAGAAAGAGAACATTTCCATCACAAGGATCCCCTTTTCTCTTATAGAGCCATGACCACCACATCCCTCCCAACACCATGCCCTCAGCCTGGTAATCACTGATATGCTCTCCACATCTGTAACTTTCCATTCCAACAATGGGATAGGCATGAGACAATACAGCATGCAGTCCTATGGGATTGGCTTCTTCACTCAGCTCATGTCACTGGAGAGTCACCCAGGTGCTCTACCCTGAGTTCAGTCCTCACTGCAGAGTGTACTCAGTGCATTTTCCCATTTATCCAGAGAAGAACATCTGGATTGTTCCCAGTTTCTGGCTATTTCAATGAATCTACTGTAAACATTTTAATAGGTTTTGTATGAACCTGGTTTTCATCTCTCTGGGATCAATGTGCAGAAGCAGATGTTGCTGGGCTGTGTGACAATCGCTCAATGCTTCATGAGCACCTGCTAAGCTGTTTCCAAAGAGGCTACAGCATATCTCCTACCCACAGTGCATAAGGCGATCAGTTCCTCCATGTCCTCACCATTGCTTACTATTATCACCATTTTAGGTCTCATTCTAATAGATGTGTGGTGATGGCTCATCAAGATTTTAACTTGCATTTTCTGACTAGCTAATAATATTGAATATCTTTTCACATGCTACCTGCCATCTGTATATTCTCTTGGGTAAAATGCCTCTTCATGTCTTTTATGTAGCTTCTCGCTCTACTGTTGATTTTTGAGAGTTCTTCATATATTGCAATACCAGACTTTTCTAAGGTATATGATTTTCAAATATTTCTCCTAGTTTGTGGCTCTTTGCACAGAAATAGGTTTTAATTTTAATAAAGTCCAATTTATCAATTTTCCTTTTATGGATGATGTTTCATATCAGGTATAGCCCTCAAGCACAAAGATTTCTTCCATTTCTGCCCTAAGTTATATAATTTTGCATTTAGATCTGGGTCTGCCATCAACTTTGAGTTAATTTTTGTATGTGGTGTAAGACTCAGATGGCGGCTCATGCTTTCTGCCTGTGGGGAACTGCATTAGCACCATTTGTTAGAAAGGTCATCCCATCCCCCGACCTTTTCTTTTTTTTTCAGTTGTACATGGACACAATCCCTTTCTCTTATTTATTTTGTTTATTTATATGGTGCTGAGGATTAAACCCAGTGCCCCACATATGCAAGACAAGCACTCTACCACTGAGCCACAATCCTAGCCCCAACTTGCTTTTGTAATCCTCAAAAACCATTCCAGAGCCTAATTTCTCAAAAAGTATTTGAGTACATTTCTACAGTTCTCTACTGAAGTCCCTATTCTGTTCCAATGACCTCTGTGTCCAGTCTTCAGAGAGTATCACATGATCTTGACTACATGGCTATGAAATAGGTCTTGTAGTCGGGTAGACTAATTCCTCCCACTTTACTCTTCCTTTTCAAAATTGCTTCAGCTATTCTAGTTACTTTGCTTTTTCTTATTTATTTTAGAAGTAGCCTGTCCATATTAACAAGAGTTACTATTAAATTGTAATAGAAATTGCAATACCTCTATAATAATTTGGGGAGAACTGATGTTTTTACCAAGTTGGATTATCCAGTCCATGGACATGGTATGTGTCTCCATTTATTTTTTTATTTATTTTATTTCTTTCATCATCTTTCTGTAGTTTTCAGTATAAAAGTCCTACACATGTTTTATTATATTTATAACTAAGAGTGTGTTTATTTTTCAGGTGTTCTATTATATTTTAAATTTTGTGGGTTCATGTGTTTATTGATAGTACACAAGAGTACACTGATTTCTATGTGTCTACCTTTTATTGCATAATCTTGTTGAACTCACTGATTCTAGGAGGGTTCTGTAGATTCCTTAGAATTTTCCACATAGATAATTTAATTATCTGCAAATAAGAACAATTTTATTTCAACCTTTCTGATCCATAAATCTTTTAACATTTTTCCCCTTATTATACAGGCTACAATTTCCAGCACTATGTGGAATATGAGTGAACAATCTTGTCTTGTCCCTGATCTTAGGGGGAAATCAGCCTTTCATTATTAAATGTTAGTTGTAGTTTTTATCAAGTTGGATAACTTTTTTATTATAATAACAAAATAAACAATATGGGTAATCTGTAACAGTAGAAAATTATTTTTCACAGTCTGGAGGCTGGAAATCCACTATCAAGGCACCAGCATTCAGGAACTAGTAAAAGCCTTCTTATCACATCCCCACCTGACAGAAGGGGCGAACACTGTCCTCATATGGCAGAAGACCCAAGAGTAAAAGATCCTATGCTAGCTAATTCAACCGTTTTTAAAGGTACTAATCCATTCAGAGGACAGAGCCTTGATGACCCAATCATTTCCTAAAGGCCCTATCTCTTGAAACCATGATGGGGATTTTCAACCATGAACTTGGGAGACATTCAGACCATGGACAGCATCCCCTATTGCTTATTTCCTGAGGGCTTTCATCATGGATAGGTCTCCACTGCATCAGTGATCCGATCTCTTGATTTTTCTTCTTCAGTCTATTAATATGGAGTGTTACTTTAATTGATTTTCAAATACTGAACCAGCTTGCATTTCTGGAATACACCCATCTGATCATGGTGCATGATTCTTTGTGTGTGTGTGTGTGTATATGTATATATATATATATAGAGAGAGAGAGAGAGAGAGAGAGAGAGTGTGTGTGTGTGTGTGTATATATATTCTTTGTATATATTGTATATATTGCTGATTGCTAATACTTTGCCAAAGATTTTTGCATCTATCTTCCTGGAGGATATGGGTCTGTATTTAATTTTTTAAATTTTTTGTAATGTCTTCTTCTGGCTTTACTATCAGGGTATTATTCACTTCATAAAATGAATTAAGAAGTTTTCACTCCTCCTTTGTTCTCTGGAAAACAAAATAACCAAAATTACAAAACACGATGGAGAGGTCAAAAGAGTAAAATAAAAGGCAGAACAACAGAAATCATCCAATCTGAACAACAAAAATAAAATGACTGAAGACAAATGAACAAAGGCTCAGAAAACTGGGGACTACAGAAAAAGAGCTACTCACCCTGTCATTACAGCTCCAGAGGAGGAGGGGGGAAAGCAGAGCAAAAAAAAAAAAAAAATACTTAAAGAAATAATAGTTAAAATTTCTATGCTATTTTTCTAGAGTAGAACAGTTATCATGTAAAAGTTTTCTGACAGGGCTAGAAAGACCCTTTCCTGGTTTCCTAGCTGAAGAAAGAATATGCTTTTTCATTTCATCTTTTTTTTCCTGTGCTGATTGGTATTTATGGGCAGCCATCTTCTTATGCCAAGTCTGAAATATATAAAAAGGAAAAAATCCAAAGAATTCTCTACCATGGCGTCCATGGGTCCCATCCTGGGAGCCCCATAAAGACAGTGTGTTAAGGAGGAGAAGGCAGTGCTCTGATCCAGACACTGCTGATGACAGGTGAAGTAAGACAAGGACTGAGTGTTGACCACTGGGTCAGCAAAGTTAATCCTCACAAAACTATTTTGGTGACAAGAGGGCAAAATACAGGATGGTAATGGGTTCAAAACAGAATAGGAAAGGGTTTGAGACTGTAAATGTAGACATAAGTCTTAGGTAAGTCACTAATTTCAACTATAACTGAGGAACATGATGAGTTTTCTTCCTCAGATGAATCTTTACTGAGGACCTTCTTTGGTTTAGGCACAGCAAAGTCAGGAGATCCAAGGTGAAGATGATTTGCAGAACTGTAGGGAAAGACATAAGCATAACAAGTATATTTGATTGCAAGAGAAGATCACAAATATTTGTAATACCACTGTGGAATGGCAAATTCTCTACTGAATGGAAGTGAGGGCAAAATTCTCCAAAGATGAAACACTATGCCTTGAATGAAGATTTTAAAGATAAGGTCCTGCCGAGGTATATGAAATTCAGAGGGGATTATATATTGCTGAAACTTGCGGAGTTAAGATGGTGTCACTGATAAAGAAAGACCTGAGCTTAACTCTCAAGAGACATTGAAAATCACTGTTTCAATACCCTTACAATGCCCTTTAGGCCAAAACAATATGGACAATGCACAGTTTAACTGTCTATCCTTAATATTTGCAAAGTATCATATAGGAGGCTAAATGAAAGTTAAGCTACAAAATAAAAACATAAAAAGTCTATCCAACCTACCCCCTCTCAAAAAAACCACCTATATATACCCCTCCAACTCTCACCATCTGAGTTTTTTTTTTAATTTAAAGATCACAAACCATACTCTAACATTAAAATCAAAGTCCAAATGATATACATTCTTTACATATGGACATATATATATGTTATAGATGGACCCAATATCTTGATTATTTTTATGTGGTGCTGAGGATCGAACCCAGTGCCTCCCACATGTGAGCAACAGGGATTAGTCGAGCACACAGGACAGAAAATATAAGTGTGGTCTTCAAGGAGAACTTCTATTCTGTGGGGAACAAAAGATGGGAACTGCTGCTCAATAGTTCAATGCCCGTTTTACAGGAGGAAAAGCACCCTGAATATGCTGAGGAGGGTATTGTGTCCAACTATGACTAAAAAAAAAAAAGATGGACCAATAGTATGTTATCTACAGTAAAACCCACACTAAATACAAAAAGATTAAAAGTAAAAGGACAGAAGAAATATGTCATTCAAACACTAAACAGAGAGAAAGGACACTAGATAATGATAAAAATGTGAACTTGTCAAGAAGACATAACAATCCTACATGTGTAGGTACACAACAATAGGTTTTATTTTTTTTACTTCTTTATTTTTTATTCTAATTTGTTATATATGACAGCAGAATGCATTACAATTTATATTACACATATATAGCACAATTTTTCATATCTCTGGTTGTATACAAAGTACATTCACACCACTTGAGTCTTCATACATGTACTTAGGGTAATGATATCCATCTCATTCCACCATCTTTTTTACCCCCATGTCCCTCCCTTTCCTCCCACCCCTTTACCCTACCTAGAGTTTGTCTAATCCTCCCATGATCCCCCTCCCAATCCCACTATGAATCACCTTCCTTATATCAGAGAAAACATTCAGCATTTAGTTCTTGAGGATTAGCTAACTTCACTTAGCATTATATTTCTCCAAGTCCATCCATTTACCTGCAAATGCCATGATTTTATTCTCATATATATTGCTGAAATAAATGCCACAGTGTTTGCCTAACAGGAGCAAGGCCCTGGATTCAATCCCCA
The DNA here is from genome assembly GCF_052094955.1 of Ictidomys tridecemlineatus. Taxonomy (NCBI): domain Eukaryota; kingdom Metazoa; phylum Chordata; class Mammalia; order Rodentia; family Sciuridae; genus Ictidomys; species Ictidomys tridecemlineatus. Next base: position 215,752,456 of record NC_135479.1, on the reverse strand, counting down.
ACACTGCAAAACAACAACAAAAAAACTAAAAACACATAATAAAACCCGAGAGAATTAATAGTAGAAATAAGAAAATATTTTTCTCTATGCACTATATAAAGCAGGTTGACATGAAATCAGTAAGAGAATAAAGACTTGAACACCATCAACCAATTTGTCCTAATTGAAAACTTAGAACATGCCAGTCAACAACTAAAAAATATAAACTAAATTCAAAAAAATATGAAAAAAAAGTATAAAATAATACAAAATGCTTTCTCACTACCATAAAATTAAATGAGAAAACAACACCTATTAAAAAATCTTGACTATTTAGAAATTTAAAAAACTGAAGACATCTAATGGACAAAGAAGAAATCACAAGAAATTTTGGAAAATAAATTGTCAGAAAATTAATATATAAGATAGCAAAAATATGTAAAATGATATCACTAATCCAGAATAAGTTTAGTAGTTTGTGTTAAAGTAATGCTTTTCCTATATTTGATAATAGCAAGATATTACCTATAATATTTATAGTTTTATAAAACTTTTTATAATTTCATTTAAAAAAAAAAACTAAACTTGCACAACCTCACAAACCACAAACTGTGTTCCTGGGCATTTATTCCAAATAATGTAATGTATGTTCACAGAAAATCCTGTGCATGAATGTTCATAGTAGTTTTATTCTATGTGGCAATACTGGAAATAATCCCAATACCCTTCAACAAGTAATGGTTAAGCAAATACTGGGACATCCATATAATGAAATACTACTCAGAAACAAAATGGAATAAACTACTGATGCAAGGAACAATCTACAGGAAGCCCAAGTGCACTCTGCTTAGGGAAAAGAAGATATTACCCAAAGGTTGAATGATTATATAAGTCCATTTATACGTGAAGAACTACAGGGATGGAGAAGACTAGTGGTCCCCAAGAGTCAGGGACAAGTCTTGGAAGGGAAAGCAACAGGAATACCAAGAGGTAATCCCAAGGAGCTGTTTTGTGGTGGTGTAATAGTTTTGTACATGGAATAAAACTGCATACACACACACACACACACACACACACAAAATGCACCAGGAAACAATGTTCATGATCCAGGTAACAATGTGTCAACATCTATGCCCTGATTACTATATTACATTAGAGTTGTATAAGATGCCAAAACATGAGGAAGCCAGGTGGAGAGCACACAGGACTCTTCATATTACCTCTGCAATTATGTGACTCTGTAAATTATTTCAAAATAGAAAGTTGCTAAAATATTTGAGATAGCAGTCTTTAGAATTTTATATCTCTGAATGCTGACTTCAGAAAAAGATACAAAATAAATGATCTTTAACTTCTGCCTTAAAAGGCTAGAAAAAAGAACAACAAAGTATATCCAAGACAAGTAGGAAGGAAGAAAATTAAAAAGTTAAGAACAAAGTAAATAAAACAGTGAAAGAAAGAGAAAGAAAATGAAAATGAAAGCAAATCTATGTAATGGGAAAAGTCAATAAAATTGATAAGTATCTGGTTAGACTGATCAATAAAAGAGACAAACACTAGTTACATATTTTAGTAATGAAAAAGATCTTACAACAATGAATAGGATAATGTCAAATAAAGAGAAAATTTATATCACTGAACTTACAACTTAGAAAAAAATCAATATCTTACAAAACACACATTAGTATAACTGACCAGGGATACAAAATTCTAAAAAGCTTTAAGAAGATACAATCTTTTTTGTTTGTTTGTTTGTTTTTGTTTTTATATATTCTTTATTCCAAAGAACTACTTCACTTTCTCATATATTTATATTTAATTTTGTCATGTTCAGACTCCACTTATTAAAATGGACAATACAATTTCAAATATATTTCTCCAACCCAACTTCCAATAGGAAGCTTGCCAATTAACTTTCAGATCTCTGATGGCATAAAGCTATTCGTTGATAATTTATTGCTATAACTAATAATATACTTTATTACAAACAAATTTAACATCATTTCAACAGAATGATTTGCCCATTAGAAAGGTTAAGATCTATGCTGAAGGTTAAAAAAGTTTTTTTTGTTGTTTTTTTTTAAGAAGCTACATTCTTAACATAAAATAAATCCTCCCATGAAGAAAAAACTCCCTACAAGGAAATTCCTAGATGAATTCTATCAAAATTTTAAGAAAAAAATATATAAAACTAATACAAATTCCTTCAGAAGATAGAGAAGGGAGCACTGCCCTACTCACTTAATGAGGCCACTTACTTCATCCTGTACAAAACCTAGCATTGCTTGGGGAAAAAATAGAACTACTAATCTCCCTCAGGACCACAGACATAAAAGTTCTTTTAAAAGTACAGGCAAATCAAGCTGGAAAATATATACTACACAGACATAGACATAGTCTTTCAGGACCAAGTGGTGCTTATCCTGGGAATGCAAGGTTGGTTTAACACTCAACTTAGAATTTTACAGCTCTGAATGTTGATAAGCACAATTCAAGACACTAATGAAGGGAAAATTCCCATGACTATCTCAATAATGCAAAAAAGGTTTCATTCAACACACATTTCTGGTAAAGAATAAATTCAAAATTCAGGAGACAAGAATAAAGGAAATTCCTTGAGCTAACAAAGGCATCTATGAAAACCCTGCAGTTAACACAAAACTTCAGAGCAAATGAATGAACAAATTGAGAAAAATCCAATCTCACCACTGCTATTTGACTTTGTACTGGAGGTCCCAGACGTTAAGGTGGGAAAACACTTCGAAGAAATTCATGGTGGCTAGAAATAAGTAAAACTACTTTATTCACAGATGACAAGATTCTGCAGAAAAGTTTTATTAAATCTAATAATTAACTTTAGCTAATCTTAGAGTAAAAATTCAATATATAAAACAAACTATTTCTGTATTATCTGCCAATGATTAGAAATGAAATATTTTTAAGCAACCCTTATAATAGCATTAAAAAAAATCTAAGGAACAAATTTATGTTAGAATTCTGTGTACTGAAAAGTTCAAAGAGCAGTGAAAGATGGGGCTGGGATTGTGGCTCAGTGGTAGAGTGCTCACCTAGCATTCATGAGACACTGGGTTCGATCCTCAGCACCACATAAAAATAAAATCAAGATACTTTGTCCAGGGTTGGGGTTATGGCTCAGTGGTAGCGTGCTTGCCTAGCATGTATGAGGCACTGTGTTCAACTCTCAGCACCACAAATAAACAAATAAATGAATAAAGGACTACAAATAACTAATAAATTAAAGAAAAAAGATACTATGTCCATCTATAACTAAAAAAAAAATTAAAGAGCAGTGAAAAAAATTAAAGAGTTACTAAATGGAGAAATTATGATGTACTTTTATGGGAAGACTCAATATTGGTAAGATGTTGATTCTCCTTGAATTTATCCATAGATTAAAAATTATGTCAATCAAAACCCTAGTAGGCTTTCTGGCAGAAGTTGACTGACTCTAATTTTTTTATTTTTATATATAAAAGACTTATAATAACCACAACTATTCAGAAAAAGAACATAGTTGGAGGAGTTAGTTTACCTTGTTTCAAATATCCAGTAATCAGTACAGTGTCTTACTAGAATAAGGAACATATATACAGGAAAAAAAGGGAGGGTCTAAAACAGACCCAAGCTTGTATGACTGACCTTTCAACCAAGGTGTTGAGGCATTTTTATGGAAAAAGAAAGTATTTACAACAAACTATGTCAGAAGAACTGGCATTCTATTAAAAAAAAAAAAAAGGAAAACCTTGGTCCCTATCTAAAACCATATTCAAAAATTACCGCACATATGAAAGATAAATCCATGGAACTTTTAGAAGAAAAACTTTCTGACCTTGAGGTAGACTAGAATTTCTTAGAAAAACAGAAAAGCAATATACCAAAAAAGGGGGAAAGTTATAATTCATATTTCATCAAAATTTTAAAATTTTGTTCTCTGAAAGATACCATTTACAAAATGAAAAGGTAAATGATAGAATGAAAAAAATACTTTTCAAATATATCTGGAAACAGACTCTTATTCAGAAAATATGAAGATCTTTTATAACTCAATAATAAGGAAACAGCAGCCCAATAAAACATAGCAAAACATTTCAGCAGACACATCACACACAAGACATAGACATAGTTAATAAGCATGTGAAAAAGATGCTCACCATCATTAGTCTTAAGGAAAATAAACACTAAAATCACAAGGAGAAAGTGCCAGTAAATTGTGCCTGTGGTACAGGGCCAGTACAAGTAGAAGCCATTCAACAAGTTTGGAAACAGCTGGACATATTGTTATAAAGTCACTTACCATAGAACTTACCACACCACCCAGCCATTTCATTGCCAGATCCTCACTCAAGGAAAATACACACATTCCCACACAAAGACAGGGCATGACGTGCATAGCGGCTGTATTACAACAGCCAAAAGCTAGAAATGATCCAAGTCTACTGACAGGGAAGTAAACAAACACACCCTACAATGGAAGACTCCTCAATGATAAAGAGGAACAGAACACACCCACACAAAATGGACTGATCTTAAAGACATAAATGCTGAAAGAAAGGAGTAAGAGACACTGCATGACAGAAGAATGTCATGATTTCCTAGAAGAGAAAGTGAGATGAGGCATGGATGGAAAGGGCATCAGAGCCTCGGGTAAGTCTTCAAGCCTTGGCTGTGATGCAGTCATTAATCTGCACACTCCAAATAGGTGTGCTGATAGAGTATACAGATGGGGCAGAGTCCTGCCTTCAATCAGAATGCAGTGATTCAGAGGAAGCCAACCAACCAATGGAGCAAGCAGACTTCTTTAAAATGGTAAATTCCAAAAACTGTATTTCTATAATCATCATAGCAATGAAGCTAAAAGAGCTACAATTCCACACAGTAAGAGCCTGCTAGAAAAACTGAAAATAAGCCACTCAATTCTGAACATCGCCTAAGAATAAGAGTGGGTGCAAGTTGAAAGATTCTACAGAGGAAAGCAAAACCAGCAGGGCTTTTGTGCACCCCTGGGACCATTCCACTGCACCAGACTAGACACAGAAGGAGTCCCCAGCTCCAGGCCTGTTCACCCCATGGGGTTCTGGAACTGTGCAGGAGGCAGCAAGGCAGGATGGCAGTTCTCCCACATCTCCTGGTGTCTAGGAGGAGTCAGTGTCAAACTAAAGGACAGGGGCCTACAACAAGTACACAAGTTTGTCTTCCCCCTCAATTAATTCCTTTGCCAGAATTTGAATACATCTATGTATGGCAGGAGATTAAAGGGGTCATCTCAAATCTTTAACTGGATGAACAAGAATTAAGGAGACAACCTGCATGGGTCTCAGTCAAACACCCAGGTCACTCTCAAGATCAGCAGCAAACTAGGACTTTCTAAATAATGTTCTTAGGTTCACCTCAAAAAGCTAAAAAAGGAACAGCAAAGTAAACCCAACACAAATTAAAGGAAAAGAAAAGAATAACCAAATCTAGTGGCTACACCTGTAATCCCAGCAACTCAGGAGGTGAAGCATGAGGATCACAAGTTCAAGGCTGTCCTAAGTAACTTAGTGAGACTGTGTCTCAAAAAATATATAAATTGAAAGACCTGGGAGTGCTCAGTGGTAGAGCCCCATTTCAGGTAATAAAAGAAAGGAAAAAAGAAAGAAGAAAAAACAGAAATCAACACAATTTAAAACAAAAAATTAATCAAACTAAAAGCTAGTTCTTTGAAAAAAATCAACAAAATCTATAAACTCATAACTAGAAGGATCAAGTTTTTTTAAAAGAAGATATAACATATCATTATCAAGAACCAAAGAGGAATCATCTCTACAGAGCCCACAGATAACAAAAGACAATGAGCAGATACCCTGAACAGCATCAGCATGCTCAGCAACTTAAAACTGGCTCGATTTCTTCAAACACAGAAACTACCCTAGCTCATTCAAATATACAGATAACCCAAGCAGACCATATCTATTACATAATTCAAATTCCTAGTCTAAAGCTCTAAGCGCAAAAGCCTATACTGGTGAACTCTGTCAAACGCTAAAAAAATAAATAACACAGATGCTACACAAACTGTTACAGTAAACAGAAGAGAGCGGGCAAAGGATCCAAGCTGGCAGGCCAGAGGGAGGCAGCATTCTGTGTCTCTCCATGACTGGGATCTAAGTAGTGAGAATACTGCTTCTCTGTGAGCTATATTACTGCCCCCACACAGAAAGCACTGTGCCCATCCAGGACTCCAGGCCTCAGTGACAGAGTAGGCCTCAAAACTACTCACCCATGCAGGGAGACCCGTGTATCTGACTACCATCGGGCAGCAGCAGCACCCACAAAGAACTTTCGGCCATCCACCCGAGCAGAAGTCACGGACACTGCTCCCATGCAGGATACCTGGCAGCTTCCCAAGTGCAGGAACTCCCTGTCGCCACCCTCATGTGGACCGCCACCTACCAAAGTGGGCTCCCCAGTTGCCAATATCTTGGGACCCTGCAACAATGGAGATAGCCCCTTACGCGCAATAGCCTGCGTGCACCCCAGAACTTCACGCAGGCTCTGAAGTCAGTCAACAGCGACACACTGCATGCCACAGAGCTCATCTCTGAATTCATGGTCCAACACCATTCGTCGGCTCCCCCCACCAGACCCGACACCCTACTGCTGAAAGTAGAAGCCTCCATCTTGGGCCACCTTCATCACCATCTTCAGTGGGGGCAAATCCCAGTTCGGAACTCCGGCTGGCCAGGTATCCAGTTTCTAACTCCCCACTCTCCCCAGTAGCCACTAGCCCAGCATAGTGACACCTGGTTACCTTCACCATCCTGAGGGCAGAGATACCAGCTAACAACAGACAACCCCACACACTGGATGAGAAGGAAAGCAGGAAAGATACTGATCTCCAACCAAAACAATTCCTGTTTCTTCCTTCAAGATTTTTTTTTCCCTCTCCCTCTATATTCTCCTGCCCTCACCTCCCCAACATATGTGAAACCAAGTTCTTTGCATGAATTAGGATTTTTGAGGACTGGGACATCTGCATAGTATATTACAGTTGTGTTGTATATTCTTTTTTTTTTTTCTTTTTTCCCACCAGTTTCTACTATTTTAACATTTTTTATTTTTCTTAATATATATGTGTGTGTTTGTTTTATGTACTCTGTCTTCCCACTTATTTGTCTACTCAAAATTATTTCCTATCCCTTCTGCTACTAATTTCCTTTGATTTCTCTTTCACACTTCCTAAGATATAACAACTCTATATTCTCACCTCCTACCTCCTCAGCATATCATCCTACTCCTCACCCCTCGTTCTTTGTCCACCATCAGAAACTGTAAACCCTTTTACAAACCTACTGAATATATCGTAGATAATAATTGAATCACCATTAATGTACATTGTGACCAAACTATAAACATCTTAATACCAAACATTTGTTTTTAGGGTGTATATTATTTATATTGGGATCTGCTAACATTGTCCATCACCTCAAAGGAGAGGTATTGGATCCCTACAGGGGCACTATAAGCCTATAGGGTGAAAAAGGTAATGCTTTGGATGCACAGTGCTAGAAGGGAAGACACACACGTAATATAAAAAGACAAACGAAGAAAGTGCCCCAAACAAATCAAGATACCACATTATTAGAATCCATGGCCAGCACAGCAGAAAAAATTACAGAAAAGGGATTCAGGATGTACATAATTAAAATGTTCTGTGAATTAAAGAATGATATAAGAGAGCAAATACAGGCAGCAAAAGATCATTTTGACAATAAGCTACATAAACAAATTTAGGAAGCAAAAGATTACTTCATAGAGAGATAGAGATTCTAAAACAAAAAAAAGAAATCCTTGAAATGAAAGAAACAATAAGCCAAATTAAAGTTCAATCAAATGCATCACCAACAGATTAGACCACTTGGAAGACAGGACGACAGAAAATGAAGACAAAATATATCATCTTGAAAAGAATGTAGACCACACAGTGAAAATGGTAAGAAACCATGAGTAGAACATTCAAGAAATATGGGATAGCATGAAAAGATCAAACTTAAGAGTTATCAGGATAGAGGAAGGCATAGAGTTCCAAACCAAAGGAGCAGAAAATTTTCCAAACATGAAGAATGAATTGAAAAAACAAATTCAGGAGGCTTACAGGATGCAAATGTACAAAAATCACAACAGATTCACACCAAGGCACATATAATGAAAATGCCCAAATACAGAATAAGGAGAAAATATTAAAAGCAACAAGAGAAAGGAATCAGATTACATATAGGGGAAAATCAATTAGATTATGTGCAGATTTTTCAACCCAGACCCTGAAAGCTAAAAGATCCTGGAAAAACATATATCAATCTCTAAAAGAAAATGGATGCCAACCAAAAATCTTATATCCAATAAAATTAAGCTTTAGATTTCTTTTTATCTTTATGATGAAATAAAAACCTTCCATGATAAACAAAAGTTAAAAGAATTTACAACTCGAAAGCCTGAACTGCAGAACATCCTTGGCAAAATATTCCATGAAGAAGAATTGAAAAACAACAATGAAAATCAGCAAAGAAGGTGTTACACAAAAGGAAAAATGAATCAAAGGAGAAACTAAATCAAATTAAATACCAAAAAAAATGGCTGGCAATACAAAGCATGTCTCAATAATAACCCTAAAAGTTAATGGCCTAAACTCACCAATCAAAAGACAAAGAATGGAACATTGGATTAAAAAAAAAAAGGACCCAATAATATGCTGCCTCCAAGAAACTCATAAGAAAAGACATCCACAAACTGAGGTGAAAGGTTGGGGAAAATCATATCACTCACATGGAATGAGGAAGCAAGCAGAGATTTTTTCCATCCTCATATCAAATAAAGTAGACTTCAAGCCAAAGTTAATCAAAAGGGATAAAGAAGGATATTTCATACTGCTTAAGGGAACCATTTATCAACAAAATATAAAAATAATAAATTTATATGCCCCAAACAATGGAGTGTCTACATTCATCAAACAAATTCTTCTCAGGTTCAAGAGTCAAATAGACCACAACACAATAATTCTGGGTGACTTTAACATACCTCTTTCATCACTGGATAGATCATCCAAACAAAAACTGAACAAAGAAACTACAGAACTCAATAATACAATCAATAACTTAGACTTAACTGACTACATAAAATATTTCATCTTTCAATGAACGAATATACTTTCTTCTCAGCAGCACATTGACCATATAAAATTGACCATATATTATGCCACAAAGCAACTCTTAGCAAATATAATAAAGCAGAGATACATTTTGTTGTATCATAATGGAATGAAATGAGAAATCAATGATAAAATAAAAAATAAAGCTACTCCAACACCTGGAGACTAAATAATACGCTACTGAATGGGTTTCAAAAGACATCAAGGAGGAGATTAAAAGATTCTTAGATGTGAATGAGAACACAGATACAATGGATCGAAATCTCTGGGACACTATGAAGGCAGTGGAAAGGAAAAGGGGAGTTCACTGCATGGAGTTCCTTCCTTAAAAGAAGAAAAGGTCAACAAATAAATTATTTAACATTACATCTCAAAGTCCTAGAAAAGAAGAACAAGTCAACACCAAAAGTAGTAGAAGACAGGAAATAATTAAAATCACAGCTGAAATCAATAAAATTGAAACAAACAACTGAAATATTTAACAAAACAAAAAGTTGGTTCTTTGAAAAATATAAAAAATTGACAAGCCCTTATCCATGCTAACATCTCTAGTGATTAGAGAAATGCAAACCAAAGTACTTTAAGATTTCATTTCACTCCAGTCAGAACACCAGATTAAGAATACAAACAACAATAAGTAAGTGTTGGTGAGGATGTGGGGGAAAAGGCACACTCATACATTGCTGGTGGGACTGCAAAATGGTGCAGCCAAAATGGAAGAGACGGAGAGAGAAAACTCAAATTACTAACATATGTGATGAAAAAGGAAATATCACTACAGACACTAGAGAAATACAGAAGATAATTAGAAATTATTTTGAAAACGTGTACTCCAATAAAATAGAAAATACCGAAAGCACTGACAAATTTCTAGGGTTATATGATCTGCCCTAATTGAATCAGGACAATATACACAACTTACACAGATCAATTTCAAGTGATGAAATAGAAGACACCATCAGAAGCCTGCCAACCAAGAAAAGCCCAGGACTGGATGGACACAGCTGAGTTCTACAAGACCTCTGAAGAAGAACTAGTATCAATACTCATCAATTTATTTCAGGAAATAGAAAAAGATGGAGCATTTTCAAACTCATTCTATGAGGCCAATATCACCCTGATTCCAAAACCAGGCAAAGATACATCAAAGAAAGAAAACTTCAGACCAATATCTCTAATGGACATAGATGCAAAAATTCTCAATAAAATTCTGGCAAATTGAATACAAAAACATATCAAATGGAGTTCATCCCAGGGATGCAAGGTTGGTTCAACATACAGAAATCAATAAATATAATTCATCACATTAACAAACTTAAAGATAAGAACCATATGATCATCTCAATAGATGCAGAAAAAGCATTCAACAAAATACAAGTGCCCCCTTCATGTTCAAAACACTACAAAAACTAGGGAAAACAGGAACATATCTCAACCTTATAAAAGCTATCTATGCTAAGCCCCAGGCTAGCATCATTCTAAATGGAAAAAAATTGAAAGCATTCCCTCTAAAAACTGGAACAAGACAGGGATGCCCTCTTTCACCACTTCTATTTAACATAGTTCTTGAAACATTGGCAGGAGCAATTAGACAGACGGAAGAAATTAAAGGGATACAGATAGGAAAAGAACTTAAGTTAGCACTATTTGCCAACCATATGATTCTGTACCTAGAAGACCCAAAAAATTCCACCAGAAAACTTCTAGAACTAGTAAATGAATTTAGCAAAATAGCAGGATACAAAATCAACACCCATAAATCAAAGGCATTTCTGATTTTTAGTTTGAATCCATCCCATTTATTAATTCTTGAGACAAATTCTCTGAAAGGGAAACGAGCAAAACTATCCCATTCACAATAGCCTCAAAAAAATAACATAAAATACTTGGGAATCAACCTAACAAAAGAGGTGAAAGACTTCCACAATGAAAACTACAGAATGCTAAAGAAAACCTTAGAAGATGGAAATATCTCCCTTGTTCCTGGATAGGCAGAATTAATATTGTCAAAATGACCACACTACCAAAAGCATTATACAGATTTAATGCAATTCCAATCAAAATCCCAATGACACTCCTCATAGAAATAGAAAAAGCAGTTATGAAATTCATCTGGAAAAATAAGAGACCCAGATAGCTAAAACATTCCTTAGCAAGAAGAATGAAGCAGGTGGCATCACTGTACCAGACTTTAAACTATACTACAGAGCAACAGTAACAAACAACAAAAAAAAAAAAAAAAACATAGTATTGGCACCAAAATAGACTGGTAGACCAGTGGTACAGAAAGAGGACACAGAGACTAACCAATAAAATTACAGTTATTTTATATTAGACAAAGGCACCAAAAACATACATTGGAGAAAAGATAGCCTCTTCAACAAATGGTGCTGTGAAAACTGGAAATCCATATGCAAAAAAATGAAATTAAACCCCTATCTCTCACCATGCACAAATTTCAACTCAAAGTGAATCAAGGACCTAGGAATTAAACCAGAGACAGAAGAAAAAGTAGACCCAAATCTCCATCATATCAGATTAGGCCCCTACTTTCTTAATAAGACTCCTATAGCGCAAGAATTAAAATCAAGAATTAATAAATGGGATGGATTCAAACTAAAAAGCTTATCAGCAAAAGATACAATCAGTGAAGTGAATATAGAACCTACAGCTTGGGAGCATATTTTCACCACTTGTACATCAGAGCACTAATGTCTAGGATATATAAAGAACTCAAAAAGTCAAACACCAAGAAATAAATAATCCAATCAATAAATGGGCCAAGGAACTGAACAGACACTTCTCAGAAGGTGATATACGATCAATCAACAAATATATGAAAAATGTTCAACATCTCTAGCAATTAGAGAAATGCAAACCAAAATCACTACAGTCAAAATGGCAGCTGTTAAGAACACAAACGACAAAAAGTGTTGGTGAGGAAGTGGGGAGAAAGACTCATACATTGCTGGTGGGACTGCAAAATGGTGCAGCCAATATGGAAAGTAGAATAGAGATTCCTTGGAAAACTGGGAATGGAACCACCTTTTGCCCCAGCTATCCCACTCCTCGGTCTATACCCAAAGGACTTAAAAATATCATACTACAGGGACACAGCCACATCAATGTTTATTGCAGCACAATTCACAATAGCTAAACTGTGGAACCAACCTAGATGCCCTTTGGTAGATGAATGGATTTTTAAAAATGTGGTTAAAAAAATGGAATATTACTCAGCAATAAAAGAGAATAAAATCATGGCATTTGTAGGTTAGTGGATGGGGCCAAAAACTAAGAAGGCACCTGGCTAAATTCCAGTAGGAGGACACTGAAGTTGTTTTGAAACCTCCCTGATTGGCTTACTTCTCTTTTGTGCTCGTGCACAGCTCGTGCTCTTTATTAGAAACTATAGTATGGGTATACATGTGAATTCCTCCTGCTGATTTGACCTTTATGTTGATTGGTTCCCACTTTTCCATGTTTTAAAATGATTGGCTTTTACTTCTTATATAAGTTGTGTGTGTTTCCTCAATAAATGAGATCCTGCTTTGACTGGTCTCCCTGGTGCATCTGATTGTCCTCTGGTGGGGAGGGATGGGTGGGCGGCCAGCCAACCCTGACCTTTCTTGATCCATCCGGGTTGGGGCGTGCTCTCCTAAGCCTCTCTGTGGGACAGAGTAGATAGAGGAAGCTAAAAACCCCAACAGAGTTGGAGAATATAATGCTAAGTGAATTTAGCCAATCCCAAAAAAACAAATGTTGAATGTTTTCTCTGATATAAGGAGGCTGATTCATAGTGGAGTTGGGAGGGGGGGCATGGGAGGATTAGACAAACTCTAGATAGGGCAGAGTAGGAGGGGAAGGAAAGGAGCATGGAGTAGGAAAGCCAGTGGAATGAGATAGACATTATCCTAAGTTCATGTATGAAGACACGATTGCTGTGAATATATACTGGATACAACCAGAAATATGAAAAATTGTGCTCTATATGTGTAATATGAATTGCAATGAATTCTGCTGTCATAGATAACAAATTAGAATGAAAAAAATAAAAATAAAGAAGAGAAGGGGCACCCCTGAACTGATTTTATCAGGCTAATAGAATCCTGATACCAAAGACTAATAAAGGTATTACAAGAAAAGAAGCTATGGGTTGGTCAGTATTCCTCTTGGAGGTTCACACTGAAGTCCATAAAACATCATCATATCAGATCCAGAAATATTTTAAAAGGATAAAGCCTCCCAACAAAATGGGGTTTGCCTCAAGCATCCAAGGTTGGCTTAACACTCATCATCATTCTATGTGACTTACCACATTACCAGAATAAAGCAGGGAAACAATCAATGAATAAATGAATGAGTGCAGAAAACATTTAACAACACCAACACCCACTGGTAAACTAGAGATAGGCCTAGAAAAAGTTCTAGAACTGAAAAAATATAACTGCATTATGGACTTTTTTGATTTCTTTAACATAAAGCGTTCAGAGAATTAGAGAAACTCAAACAGATCCAACTGAAATACCCAAACTGAAGTTCAGAAAGAAAAAAAATGTTAAGTATGAAGACCACATAATTGAGAGTACACGGCATTAGAGATTCATGGAGCACAGTCAACATGTACAGCCAGGATAGTCAGGACAGGAGTGGGAAAGAGCAATATTTAAATGAATGGGGTTGATGGGTTTCCAGACCTGACCAAAGCCTCTGTGTGTCCCACTTCGGACAGACATACAGCATACACACATGCATGTGTGCACACACATGCTCAGGCATGAAGACAGAAAAACCTTAAAACTGAGTAGAGAAAACAGTGTGTTTATTAAAAGAGTAACAGTACAATCGAAGGCTAATTCTGGGGTTGTGGTTCAATGGTAGAGGGCTTGCCTGGCACATGTGAGGCACTGGGTTCAATCTCCAGCACCATATAAAAAACTAAATAAACTAAATAAAGGTATTGTATCTATCTACAACTAAAACTATATTTTAAAACAAAATCAAAGGCTAACTCTTTAATAGGCACTGTGAAGGCCAGAAGGTTCTGAAAATATTGACTTGTTCAATATGCTGGAAGAAAACACCTGTCAACCTGGAATGCTATACTCAGTACTCATCAAAACATTTCTTCACAAATGAAGGCAACCTAAATTTTAGACAAAATTTGAGAGACTGTGCTGTCGATAGATCTGCACTGTGAAAATACTTTTAGAAAGTCTTCAGGCTGAAAGAAAATGCTCTCAAATGGAACAAAGAACTACAGGAAAGACTGAAGAACACTAGAAAAGGCAAATGCACCAAGAGACTCTCGATATAGAACAGAAATGATGTTGTGCTAAATCTCTGATATACACAGAAGTAAAAATGTATGACCAGAGTGCAGAGGGGACAAATGGAGCCAGGCCACACTGAGTCTTACCCAAAGTGCAGAAAGTGGCACGTAACTGAACTCTCTCAGATACAACTAAAAAGTAACACAAGAATGAGCCAATAGGACTGGGGCTGGGGCTCAGTGGTAGAAGGCTTGTCTATATATTTAATGAGCCAATAAAAGCTAAGTCATTAAAACAGTGGGGAAAATACCTCATTATCCAAATAAAGGCAAGGAAAGAAAATAAAGTAGCAGAAGTATGGATGGAACAAAAAGGAAATGAGTGGCAAGGTGGCAGAATCAAGCACCACATTTCATAAAAGTAAGCAGATTAAACACTCCAATGAAAATGTACAGGTTGCCACACTGAATAAAAATTACTATATTCTGTTGAAAGAAACGTATTTTGAAAGTAAGGATGCAGCTAGGTTGAAAATACTGGAATAGCTTCTGGAATAGCTTCATTACTTCAGATGAAACTGACCTTAAGGCGAAACTTCACCAGAGAAGAACACCTCGTAATTATGAAAGTGTCAGTATGGGAATACATAGTGCCAGAATTAGTATATGCTTCCTATTGTCTCTTTCAAGTACAAAAGGCTAAAAACAGGTCTGGGGCATAGCTCAGCAGTAGAGAACTGCCTCACGTGTACCAGGGCCTGAGTTCAATACCCTGCACAGCAGAAAAACAAATAAAAAGCAAAAAACAGAAGTAAAAAGAGGAACAGATAAAGCCACAACTGTAGTAGATGCTATGCTGAATTCTACAAGTAGATTTTAGCAAGGTCATTGAATAAAAGGTCAATGAGCAGCACTCGCTGACATATTTCTACATGGCTACAACAACAGCATCAAAGAAATCCCAAAAATACACCTAACAAAACTTATGCAAAGTCTCTACGCTAATAACAACAAAACATCATTTGGAAAAATTAAAGACTTCAATGGAGGAATAAGCCATATTCTGGAACTTGGAAGACTTAATCTTGTAAAAATATCAATTCTATGAAACCAGAAAGTCCCTATCAAAATTCCAGCAGGTTTGTGTATGTGTGATATTGGCATACTTGTTTTATAATGTGTAAAGACAGGCAAAGGACTTATGATAATGTGAAAAATCTCAGTGAAAAACACAGGGAAACCTCTACCACCAGTCATTAGGATTTACAGCAAGCCCCCAATCTGCAAATGGGCTTTCCACATTTTCAGTTACCCATCATCAACCATTGTCTGAAAATATGGAAAATTCCAGAAATAACCAAGTTATTACACTTTATAAACAACTCAAAAGTAAACAATTCACAATGAAATTGCATGCTCTTCTGCACAGTATGATGAAATCTCACACCACTGTGTTCCAGCTTGCCCAGGTCATGGATCACTCCTCTGTCTAGTGTATCCATGCTGTATATGCTACCCACCATAGGTTACATAGTGGCCGCCTCAGTTATCACATGGACTGCTATGGTATCACAGTGCTAGAATACAAGCAACCCTTGTTTTATTTATGGCTCCAGAGTACAAGAGTAGTGATCCTGTAATTCAAATATGCTAGAAGTTCTTGACTTAATAAGGAAAGAAAAAAAAATCATTGCTGAGGTTGCTAAGATATACAGTAAATTATTGTTATTAATCTTTTACTGTGCATAATTTATAAATTAGACTTTTTCATAAGTATGCATGGATAGGAAAAATATATATAACATACATAGGGTTTCATACTATCTGTGATTTCAGACATCCACTGGGGTCCTGGAATATATTCCCATGAAAAAAGAGGGGGACACTATACTATAACACAGCAATTAGTACAGTAGCACTGACCCAAGATGAAAAACACCTTTGTCAGAAAACAGACACTCCCCACAAGGTGCCCCAGTCACCCACTTTTGCCTCTAAGCCCCAACCCCAACCCCTTCTTGGCCCGTTCAGTGATGCTGGTGCTGAGCCTTGAGAACCTTTCTCCTTGGCCAGCCTGCACATGATAGGCTTGTTAACAGAGGGCACTGGAGGCACACTGCAAGCAGAAGAGCTTCTCCCACAGGTTCTAGGGCTTTTTCCTTCCTCTGTAGCTTATCAGCCAGCCCCCCCCCCATAGCTGGCTTCCCCTGGAGCCTCACAGTTACCCAAGGAGCCCAGCTAGCATTTCAGTGGCTTTCTCTGAGGATCCCAATCTGTCCTCTCCAGCAATGCTTAAAATCAGACTTGTTGGACTTGTGCCTGAACTTGTATCATTTCTCCTTGAGCAGCTCCTACATTTGCTTTTCCTGCATTCTTTACAGAGGCCTTCATCCCTTGTCCCTCTTAATTATTAATTCCTTTTACTAGTTAAAAATCTTTCCTATTGGGCTGGGGATGTGGCTCAAGCGGTAGCACGCTCATCTGGCATGCGTGAGGCCCAGGTTCAATCCTCAGCACCACATACCAACAAAGATGTTGTGTCTGCCAATAACTAAATAAATAAATAAATATTTTTAAAAAAATCTTTCCTATTAAATTGTCCCTTTTCAAACTAATGGTATAACTAATTTTTGTCTTCTGACTAACCCTGACATCTAAGATCATTTGATTTTTAGCAAAGGCAACACCTATAATTCAGCAAAAAAAGAATGGTCCGTCCTATCAACAAATGGGACTAGATTAACTAGATGTGCACACAGAAATCACAAATCTAGACTTTTGCCTCATACCAACACAAGTGGACAGGACCAGAAGCTCAAGGAATACAGAAAAGCTCCTGGATGGAAACGAGGAGGAGCCCCTCCATGGCCCTGGAGTCAGTACACCTTCCTTCAACCTGAAATAATAAGAACTGCATATAAAAGACTGACAAATTGGGTTTCATGAAAAATAAGATTTGCAGGCTGGGGCTGGGGCTCAATGGTAAAGCACTTGCCTAGCATAGGTGAGGGAGGGAGGGAGGGAGGGAGGAAGGGAGGAAGGAAGGAAGGAAGGAAGGAAGGAAGGAAGGAAGGAAGGAAGGAAGGAAGGAAGGAAGGAAGGAAGGAGTTGAATTCTAAAAATAAATAAATGTGCCTCCAGAATGTACAAAACTACTGAGTCAACTTTAAAAAGACAATCAACAGAAAATTAACAAGAGGCTAAGTAGGCACTTCACAAGACAGACTGAAATGTCTGGTAACTTATTAAGAAGGACTCAAACTGTAAGTAATGAGGAAAGACCAGATTAGAACACAGTGAGACCCTCCACACAACCTGCAGAAAGGCAGGTATGAAAAAGACAGAAAACAGCCAGCACCAGCAAGGAGGAGAGCAGCCAAATCCACCTTCATGTCTGGTTGCCTAAAACTTGGTTCAACCACCTCAAAACACTTTCAGGCAATTACTTACTAAAAATAAACACACAGCAGCCCTAGGACACCCATTCCAACTCTAGATACATATGCAAGAGGAATGTGCATATCTGTTGGCCAAAAGAAATCTGTAAGAATGCTCATAGAAGCATTATTCTTAATAGCCCAATCTGGAAATATTCCAAATTCCCTTCAGCAGTAGAACCACTGAACAAACAGGCAAATCATGATATATATGCACAGTGGAATATGACATAGTATTTATAAAATCCTCTAAACATCTTTTTTAGAGGGTCTAGAGGTTGAACCCAGATGCATTTAACCACTGAATCACATCCCCAGTCTTTTTTTTTTTTTTTTGGAGACAGGATTTCACTAAGTTGCTTAGGGCCTCAATAAGTTGCTGACCCTAACCTTGAATTTGTGATCCTCCTGCCTCAGCCTGCTAAACAACTGGGATTACAGACATGTACCACAACACCCAGCTAACATCTCTTTTTTTTTTTAAGATGGACACAGTACCTTTATTTTATTTATTTATTTTTATGTGGTGCTCAGAATTGAACCCAGTGCCTCATGTGTGTGTGGCTCACTACTGAGCCACAACCCCAGCCCATAAACATCTTTTTAAACTCATGCTCTAGCACAAACTTGTGGAAAGCATACTGTAATTTTTTAATTTTTTCCCTTTATCACACCTTCAAAAAAGGATTCTTTCCTCCTTAATTATATTATTAGTAACACAGACCAGAATATATGGCCATGGCTCATCTTTAAATCAGACATGTCTTACTACTTCCAAATTCCAAAAGGCTTCTCCTCTGTTCTTAGTTCCAAGGTGGATATCCTGCAGGCTTGGGCACCTTGGTCATCACACACCAGACTCTGAGTACTCACCTGGCCCAGCCACCATCCTCACACCTGCTCCCCAAGCTTCTGTTCTGTTGTCTTGCCTGGGCCTCATAATTCAATCCAGTAGAGTTGTGGAAGACAATTTTTTTTGCTTTTACGAATTAGAAGACAAAAATCTACACAATAAAATAATAATAGCTGTTCTTCAGGTCATATTATGTGCCAGCCCCTTCCACAGACCTTCCAAAATCAAATCATAAGTCCCACCCTCTCCAAGGCAGCCTCCATTCCTGCAAAGTGCCTGCCTCTTGGGAACACCACATCTGTCTGTTGCTCTTTTGGGGCTTGCGTACTTGACACTGTCTGGCACTGAGGATATATGTGTTCCTGCATTATCCCTTCACTGGATGACATGCTCTTTGAGAGTGGAGGCCACTGCCCACCTCACAAGCCACCAGGACAGGCTTTTCAATAATACGTTGCGTTGACTTCCTAGCATCACATCTCAGAGCTCAGCCTAGGAAGGTTTTCTGGGACAGAAGGGGTCTGGGATCATCTGGTGAAAGCAAGGACCAGCATGTGACCCAGAGGAAAAGAAAGAGCAATCTTCGTAAGGACTCTGGTCTGATGCAGTGATAGCACTAATTCCAAAGGAGCTCTGGGCCAGGAATACGGGAGCCAAGGGCTGATTAGCTCATTGCTGAAGTGCTGGCAAGCATACTGGCTTTTTGGCCCAGCCCCAAAAGAATGTGATGTGAACATTATATGCCATTAAGCTGACTCAGAGAACAAATGACTAAGTTTCCGATAATCAAGGAGAAGATGCTGGCATGGCCATTCTTCATTTCAATGCAACCGGAGTTTAATGCATCCTGACGGATGATCTGGTCCACCCCAAAGGAAGCGTCTCTGGTGTGGGGTGTGCATTCCCAGCCAGTCTTCTCACAGCAGGGGTGGAGCATCTTACCGCCTTTCTAATGCAAACCAGCCATCCAGGATCCTCAAAATCAGGCTATAAAGCAGGTAATTCTGTTTATGGGAGCTGTACTATTTAAAGACCAGCAAGCTCATTAACATCACCTGCCACAGCCCCGCACTTTATGTAGAAGGAAAGTCTTCATATACCAAAGAAATGAAAGATGTCAGAGAGGAATTAAATAAAACAAGCACAGACACCCAAGTGACACTTCTGAGGGCATCAGAAGTGAGTCCCCTCCGGGAGCAGCCCAGAGCTCCCACACCACCCAAGATTCACAGTTCCATATCACCTTCTGCACTTTTGTTACTTTTTCTCTCTGAAGATCCTGCACAGAGGCTTAGGCTCCTATGGCAGACTTTTAAACAAGAAGTGATAGAGTTCAGAAGATAGTCATAGTTCAATATGTCTCCCTCTGCTGAGCCCAGGAGAGACCTCATCAACACACAGCTCTGGCACTGAGAACATGTGTCTTCTTGCATTATCCCTTCACTGGATGACATGCTCTTCCTACCGGTGACTGACACAACCTTCACAGCAAGCAAGAGTCCAAAGTTGTACGCAGATTGCCATAGCTGGGGCTCTTGTCCTCAACCAAGCTTTCTGACCTCCTTCCTACCACCAAGAAGCTGAGGGACAGGGCCCACTTATGCCAGCAACTGTTCACTCCAGCTGGTGGGAGTCATATCCATGGCAAGGAAAGCTCTGTAGGCACACTGCTCTGAGGTGGGAGATCAAAACCAAATGACTTCTCAGGGTCCTTAGATTGCTAATGTCCTGTGGTCCGTGACACCCTAAGTTACAAAATCCTGTCTTTTAGAAAGACTCACTCACTTTAACAAATTCTAGAGAATAAATCAGAAAGTTAATCTTATGGCATAAGGAAATTTTTTAGTGATGATCTGGAAGCCAAGAAAAGTATAATTGCTCAGAATTCCCTCCTCCCCAGATTTCCACCAGCACGCAACTGTTTTTCTACTAAGAACACTGCAGCAACTCTCAGCAGGAGCAAATGAGCACACAGCTCACCTGGCACCCAGACTCAGGCCTGAGTCCTGGCATGCCTCACAGGGAGTGGCTTACATAGCAGTGACAACCTCTCCATGAGCTCTGCTTCCAGACACCAGGTGACGACTTTTAAGCTCCCATCCAAGGGCTCCAACCTGCCAGACTGCACCAGACCTAGAGAAAGGCCCAATCTTACACAGACACAACAGGGGACACGGGAGAGGATCTGAATAGCACACCAGATTATGGTGGGCTCCCTTGATTGAAGCACAGAAACCTGGCAAATAGTCATCTCTTACAGATCATTTGCAGGGCTGGGAATATATAGCTCATTGGTAGAATGTTTGCCTAGCTACATGAGGCCTCGAGTTCAATCCAGTACCACCAATAAACACCTGGAATCTGAAACCCTATCAATAAACTATGACGACTCTACTGGAGACCATTATCTAATAATCTTTCATTTTGAACCAATATTTTATCCATGCATAGCTTTTGCAACAAAAAACATCAGTCAGTTTAGAAAACAGGTCCACTGAGTGACTCAGATCTTCTGATGTTAACATATGTCAACATAAATGTCTAAAACTCATACTTATTAAAGAACCACTAACCTCATCCTAGATGTCTATAAGTACTGGGAAGCCATCAAGCTCACCACAGCAGAGACAAGTTTTCCAAAATTCCAACTTTGGCCTGAAAACTCAAATTTTATCATTTGCAACAAACACAGGCAGTTATTTCCTTTGAAGTAAGAGGTTCACATAGTTCAATTTCCAGACACTGCCAAAAACACATGGCTGAGCAGCCAGTTTGTCAGTTATTCCTCAAAGTAAAAATGGCATTCCATGGGAAAGAGGAGCTAGTTTAGTTTCCAACCCAACGAAGACACAAGCACTCTCCCTTGAAACAACTGCTGTGTTCCACTGGCAGAAGTACATTATGCAAATTCCAACTCTGTAATATTCTAACAATATTAAAAAGAGGTGCTTTTTGAGTCCACTTTTCATTACTACAACAAAATGCCTAGAGCTGGGTAACTCTGCAAAGAAAACAGATTTGTTTGGCTCACAGTTTTGGAGGCTAAAAGTCCAAGCCTGGACAACCCATTGGTCCCCCAATGGTAATAGCCTAACAGCAATGGCATCAGGATGGTGGGAGCCACATGGAAGGGTGCAATCGTATAAGCAGGCAGGAAGCAGGAAGGCAGACCAAAGATCAGGCTCAGGCTTTTACAACACCTCCCCCTCACAAGAACAAACACAGAGCTCCACAGGAACTACTACCTATGAATACCCACATGACATGAGGACCGCCCACTAGGCTCTGCCTCTTAGATATCCCACCACCTCTACATGGCCAAACTGAGGACCAAGCCTCCAACACATGAAGCCCTAGGGGACAAAACAGTGCCAAACCATCCAAATAGTTCAAGGGTCAAATTTCAATAAAATCAATTCTTACTGCTTCATTGGAACAGTCTTAAATGGTGCTGGCTTTTTGAATGTGCGTGGGTAGCAATGAAGAACATCATGACTGTCAATAGAGCATGGGGTACTGCCATCTTGGTTTCTGCTGAAGTTCTTGTCACCACTTTTCAATAAGGAAAAAGTAATATAATGTCACATTGCCATTATAAACACAGTCTGACCTTACAAGCACCCTAGAAGGTTTTCAGGAAGTGTTTGTTTGAGTACCAGGATGGAACTCACTGAACCACTTAAGGCCTTAAGTTGCTGAGGCTGGCTTTGAACTTGTGATCCTCCTGCCTCAGCCTCCCAAGTTGCTGGGATTTCAGGTGCAAGCTACCATACATGGTTCCAGGGAGTTCTGAGGATCCATATATTAAGGAGTCCTACTGACTGGTGTGTATGACAGGGGTAAGAAGAGGGAGAGTCCAAGTTCTGCCTTCACCTATACTTAAACTGTGCCCATCCCTGAGCCATCCTTAATGAGCATTCACAAACCAGAGCCACCATGACCACTCATCCTATTTGCTACCCTCTCTGGGTTGCATTTGATCCTCTTTTCAGTAGTGACTTGCAAGCTCCCTTCCAGTCTGATATTCCAATCTGATCCTTACCTAACAGGCACTGCAAGTAAGAGGACTAGGTCCTCTCCTGTGGGCTTCCTTGACAGCACATATGTGTCTGTAGGGGCATGCATACCTGAAGAAGATCTGTCCCTGCAATAAGAATGCAGAGCAGACAAGCTCTGTTCTCCAGATGAAAGTTTTGTGGGCCTTGCCAAAGACAGCAGAACAACAAGGACATCCCATAGGCTCTAGGGCATCCCTATAAGCCCAGGAGAAATTGTGCCTAGACAATGCAATGACACCCAGGGCAAGAGAAACAGGGATGAGTGCCATGAAGCATGTCCAAAACAAGAAGCCCTGTGAACATTCAAATGTGCCAGGGGAAGTGGGGATGCTATGTGGGGGCTGCACCCATCTACAGGAGGTAGGGAAAGAGCCAACCATGGGTCACAGCCCATTGTAGGAATTGAGGGTTGACACCATTTGAACCAGCTATCCCACTCCTTGGCTTATATCCAAGGAACTTAAAATCAGCATGCTATAGTAAAACAGCCACATCAGTGTCTATAGCAGCTCAATTCACAATAGATAAACTATGGCACCAACCTAGGTAAACTTCAACAGATAAATGGATAAAGAAAATGTGGCTACCTCAAGGTGATCCATTTATCAGTAAGCAAAGTAACTCACCTGATTACTGTCTGTTTAATTTTGAGATAATTCATCATGTCAAAATTTTGAGATAATTCATCAAATCAAAACAATTCAGTGCCGGTTTAATCAAACAGGTATGGAAGACGTCAGTAAGTAAGAAATAAGGTTGCCACAGTCAGATGTAGCTTGTACCCTCCAAAGATTCATGTGCTGGTAGCTAATTCCTCAGGAAGGCAATACTACAAGGTGGTGGGACCTTGAAAAGGTGGGGCCCAGTAGGAGGCCCTTAGATCTTTGGGAGTGTGAAGTAGTCACATGTGGCCCCTGAGTTCTCTCAAAAGGGCTCTTATAGGGGCTGGGGTTGTGGCTCCATGGCAGCGCACTTGCCTCACTTGTGTGAGACACTGGGTTCAATTCTCAGCAGTTCATAGGAAAATAAGTGAATAAAATAAAAGGTCCATCAACAAATAAAATATATATATATAGATAAAAGAAAAAAAAGGGGGAGCTGTTATAAAAGGAGCAGGCCTGCCTCTCCTGTCTTCTCTGGCCTCTTGGTTGAGACATGACCTGCTTGCTCACACACACACTCCTGTCATTCCTATCTGCACCATTAGGAGATGCAGCCAGGGATGGCCCCTGCCACAGAAACTGTACTAGTCCATTTGGGCTTGAACTTCCAGAACTGTGAGCTGAATGACTCTCCTTTTCTCCACAAGCAGGCTGTGTCAGGTATCTATAGTAACAAAATGCTGATTAATGCAATAGTTCTATTATAAAATCTCACATGTTCAAAATTCCACAAAATTTCAAACTGTCAGGGACACCAAGTACTATGGACAACTGCTAGCTGTCACACCACAGATACTGTAGGCTATGCTCTTTAGAAGTTTCGTCACTAGGGACAGTTTCTGACTTGTTAAAGATAACTAGGAATAAATTTCTGGAACATTACTTGCTATGTTTTGAATACAGGTATATCCCCCAAAAGTCCATGTGTTGAAGGAGCAATCTCCACCGTGACACTATTGGGAGGTAAAGGAACTTTAGGAGGTGAGGTCTAGAAGAAGGTCCCTAGGTCACTGGTGGTGTACCCTCACAGGGAACTGTGGATCCCAGGTCCCTCAGTCCCTCTCTGCTTCCTAGCTCAAATTGTTAGCAGTTTGCTCCACCGCTTACTCCTAACACAAGGTACCCTGGTCACAAGCATGAAGTCATGGGGCAACCCAATATTGGACTGGAACCTTCAGAACCATCAGTCAGAATAAATCCTTTCCTTTATAAGTTAATTGCCACATGCATTTCATCTATGGTAATGCACAGCTGACTCACAGCACCCGGCTCAGTAACACTCAGGGTGCGCACTCTCAGGACTGCTTCCCTCCTCCACGCTGTTCCTGAACTGGCTCGACATGGGAGAGCATGAGCACTTGGCCTCAAAGGATAAACTTAGTGGGCTGAGTAAATTATTTATCCCCTAAAGTACTTCAGAATGAAATAATAATGTCTTCTCTACCCAAAAAGCCTCGCCATTGACCATGTTTGCATGTCAGTCATCTCCTTTCACTTCCAGAACAGCCCCAAGAGAGGCACTTGTGTCTGCCTTTCCTCAGCAGAAACAGACTCAGAGCAAGAAGAGCCTCTGCAAACCTTCCACATCACCACGGTCTGGAGTCAAACCACTGTCTTCACCAATTTACATTCTACACTACTCCAAAAGAAGTGAAGTATCTTGTTTTCCTTGCCTATAAAAGATTAGAAATGGCTTGATTTCCTGATGTGAATGCAGGTGAAACGAGAAAGGACAGACAACCAGGCCTGCCCAGAACTGCACAAGTACACTGCTTCACTCCCAAGCAGTGAAGAGTCAGAAAGAAATAGAAAATGGGTCAAATAATTCCCAAAGAAAGAATTTAGATCATAAATTTTCCTCTTTTAAATTCTCTATCATTAATTCAGAGATGAATTAATACAGAAATGGACTCTTTGAAGAGGAGTGTTGCCAAAATAAAAACCATTGTCAGGCGGGTGGTGATGAGACCTACTTCATGCTGCAAAGCATTTGGCAAAACTATTACCCCAGCCCCTCAAAGCAGACCATGCACGTGCCCAACCTCCAGTCACAGAGAGAAGAAATGGGAACGCCAGCCCTCTGGGAGACTGGTACCCACTCTGCTCAGCTGAGCATCGCAGAGACACACTTAGGCCAAAACTGACCAATGTGAGAGAGACAGAAAAGCGTATAGAGACAGTCCAGAAATATGAGCCCCATCAAGTGGAAAAGCCACCCCTTGTGCCCTGGGAGAAAGACTTAAGCCCACAAATGTCAGAGTAGCAAAGACCCATGGAGACTCCTCAGCTCAAGAGAGGGCTCAGCTGTCCACACTAGTGAGTTTTCAGGGCTCCCTCCCACCCTACCACACTGCTGTGAGTCAGACACTGAGAAGCCAAAGGGCTGAACCTTAAAGTTGAGAAGCCAGCCAGCCCTCCAAGATGCAGCAGTTTGTTCTGTTCCTTTAGATGGCCTCAGGCTTAGTAGCTTAATGTGGCTCCTTTAACACTAAAGAACATTGGAAAACCATTCTAAAAATAATCATTCTAAGTCTCAAATTATCCCTGAAAATAATTCTGTAAATACAATGTCGAGCACACATGAAGAAATTAGACACCATGAGGAAAAACACAGTGGAAATCACAGAAAACAAAACAGCCACAATGACACAAAAAGTTGGAATCACCCCATAGACTATCAAAAGAACCACACTTTCAACAACAAAAATTCAGAGAACCCAATTAAAAATGGGCAAAAGATGAATAAACATTTCTCTCAGAAGACATGCTAATAGCTAATTAGCAGATGAAAAGATGTTCAATATTACTAATCTCTACAAAAATGCAAACCAAAATCTCAATGAGATACACTTCGTGCCCACAGTTGTGGTTATTATAAAAAAGAAAAAAAAAAAAAAGTCCCAGAAAGTAGCAAGAGAAGAATGTGGAGAAACTGGAACTTTTGTATATTGCTGATGAGAATAAAAAATGGTGCAACTGCTAAGGAAAAGATATGGTGGATCCTCAAAAAATAAAACAGAATTAGCATATGATCTAGCAGTCACATTTTTTGGGTATGCATACAAGTGAAGTAAAAGCAGAAACTCACATAGTTGTATACTCATGTTCACAGCAGCAATTAAATATGTTTAAAGAACTAAAGGAAACCATATCTAAAAGATAGAAATCATCAAGAATCCATTAAAAAAATATTATAGCTAATAAGTCCCTTGCACATGGACTGGGAAACTTAACATTGTTAAGATGACAATATGCTATGTTCTAGTCCATTCTGTGTTGCTGTAACAAAACACCTCAAGCTGGGTAACTTCTAAAATAAAGAGGTTTGTTTGCCTCATGATTCTGATGGCCAGAAGGTCCAAACAATATACAGCCAATGTCCTGGGGTCTCCCTAGCTGTGCCACAATGTGGCAGAAAAGCAGAAAAAGAACTTGTCACATGCAGAAGGGACACATGAGTAAACGAGGAAGCAGGAGAGATTCAGAGCGATGCCAGGTTATCTTATAACAATCTGCTCTTGCAGAGATATCTTCAAGACTAAGAAAGCACACCAGGAAAAAGAGTGTAAATCCCTCTTAAAGATCTAATCATCACCTAGTAGGCCCTACCTCTTAAAGGTTGAACCACCTCTCAATACCATTACACTGGGGGCCAAATTTCCTTTGGGAGACAAAACACATCCAAGCCGGGAATGGTGGTGCACACCTGTAATCCCAGAGACTCAGGAGGATGAGGCAAGAAGGTCAAAAGTACAAAGCCATCCTCAGCAATTTAGTGAGGCCCTAAGCAACTCAGCAAGACCCTGTCTCAAAATTTAAAAAATTTTTTAAAAGAACTGGAGATTTGGCTAAATGGTTAAGTACTCCTGTGTTCAATCCCTGGTACAAAACACACACACACACACACACACACACACATCCAAACCATAGCACTCTCCAAACTGATCTTCAGATTCAAATGCAATCCCTATCAAAATTATAGCTGCCCTTTTTTTTTGGCAGAAATTGACAAATTAATACTAAAAATCATATGGTAATGCAAGGAACAGGAACTGCCCAAACAATCTTAAGAACAAAGTTGAAGGACTCATGCTTCCCAAGCTACAATAATCAAGACTGTGTGAAGCTATCATAAAGATAGACCTGTAGATCAATGTAATAGAATTGAAGGTCTGGAAATCAACTCATATTTTCTGATCAATTATTTTTTTATATTTTTAGCTGTAGAAGAACACAATATCATTATTTTATTTATTTTTTTTTATATCGTGCTGAGAATCAAACCCAGTGACTCACACATGTTAGGCCATGGATTAAAGTGCTGTACCCCTGAGCCACAATCCCAGTCCATGATCAATTAATGTTTGACACAGGTGCTAAGACCATTCAATGGGGAAATAGTCTTGTCAACAAATAATACCTGGGCAACTGGATAGCCAACACGCAAAACAATGAAGTATACATCCTCCTCCCTCATTGTGGGAGACCAACCTCCCAAGTAACAGAGTCAACTCCCCTGCTGGGCAATATGGCACCCACGCTGCTAGACTGCCCTGTTCTTCTAGGATTTGAGGGACTTGTGTCTTCCTGCCCAGGCTTGTCTTTCTTATAGCCCCATGGGGGGAGCTATGCTCACCTGTTCTTTTGTAATACAACCCCTTGCCCTATTTAGGATAGAATCTTCCATGGAAATGCCTTGTGTGTGTCCCCTTGTCTTACTGTGCCCTCAGTTGTGGCCTACCCAGAAGTCAGTCAACGTGCTGACAGTGGACATCATGAAGTTAGACTCAGGCCCCTGAAACCTGACCCCTTGCCACATTTGAATAGCTTCTCCTCAATAAAAGGGGTCAGCGTGTGCTCTCTCTCTCTTCCTGCAGACCCTTACATCAGAGAAGCCATCAAAGCGACCCCAGTAAAAAAGGTATTTGTGTCTCTTGTGTGGTTATTTTGCACAGCCCAGTTAGCCCAGTTCACCTGGAATGACCCCTGAGCCTTTTAGTAGTGAGAACAGAAATTCGGCACCTCACTCCATATATAAGAACTAACCAGCCACTGGAGAGGCTGAGGGAGGAGGAGGAGGGGTTAGCCACAGCCTGGGCAACATCGTAAGACCCTCTCTCAAAAAAAAAAAAAAAAAAAAAACTCAAACACATTAAAAATCTAAATTTAAGAGCTAAAAATATAAAACTCTCAGATTAAAATGGAGGTGTAAATCATCATGACCTGGGATTAAGCAATGTGGTCTTCTTGATTGCTTTTTCGTTTTCTTGTAGTGCTGGGATGGAATCCATGGCCTCACACATGCTAGGAAAGCACTCTACCACTCTACTAGCTATAGCCCCATCCCAACAAAGTTGTTTTAAATGTAACACTTAAATCACAAGCAACAAAATAAAAAATAAACTGGATTTCATCAAAATGAAAACCTTTTCTGCATCGAAGGACACTATCAAGAAAGTAAAAAGACTGCTTAGGGTAGGAGGGGAAATATTTGCAAACAATGTATCTGATAAAGAACCAGCAGATGGAAAATATAATGAACTCCTACAATTCAAGAAAAAGAAGACAATCAAATTTTAAAATAGACAAAGAATCTAAATAGCCATTTCTCTAAAGAAGGTATACAAATGGCCAATAGGCACACGAATGCTCAACATTCATCATTAGGAAAATGCTGGCCAGCACCACAGTGAGATACCGCTTCCCAACCACTGGGATGACTATCATCAAAGACTGGAAAATAAGAAGTGTTGGAGAGGATGTGGAGAAACTGGCTTCCCACACTTTGCTGGTAGGAATGGGATGGCATCTTTATAAAACTCTTTGGCAATTAATCAGAAAGTTAAACAAAAGTTACCATATGACCATCAATTCTACTACTAGGTATAAACCAAGAACTAAAACATAGATTCCTACAAAAACTAGTACATGATTGTTTATAGCACAAGGCACATGTTTCATGATGGCCAGAAAAGGGAACAACCCAAATGACACCTGCTGAACAAACAAATGTCACATGTCCATATAATGGTATGTCATTCAGCCACAAAAAGGAATGAAATACTTACTGACACATACTAGAACATGGACAAAGCTTGACCATATTCTGCCAAGTACAAGAAGCCAGAGACAAAAGGTCACATGTTATATGACTCCATATGAAATGTCCATAATGGGCAAATCCTTAGAGATAGAAAGTAGACCAAGGACTGCAGAGGACTGGGGAAAGGAGGTACGGGGTTACCATAAATGCATGCCATTTCTCTTTAAGATGATGAGAATGTTCTGAAATTAGGTATCGGTGATGGTTGCACAACCATATGCATATACTAAAGCCACTGAGTTGTATACTTTAAAAGGGTGAATTTTATGGTATGCTAATTGCATTTAAGTTTTTTAAGTTGAAATAGAAATATTTTTAGGAAAAAAAAAATACTGTTGACCAGCTGTACAGAAATCTCTAAAGAAGGCTCTTTGGGCAGAAGAGAAACGATCCCAGGATGAAAGTCAGAAATGTCTGAGAGCAATGAAAGGATAAAAATGTGAACAAATCTAAATGAACATTTGCTGTTAACATTATTGTTCATATATGCAGTTAAAACCAATACTATAAACATAATAAGACTGTTAATATCGTTTTGCCGAACTTAAAAGAACATAGGAAATTACATGCACAGCAACAAGCACATCTGTGCCTGGAGGGTGAGAGAAGCCCAAGTGCTCCAGAGGAAGGGAGGGTGCCACTGTGTGCCTGAAGAAGCTACCAGCATATCATCTAACTCACGGTGACCACTATGAACAAGAAAAATAAAGTCTGACCTCCAATCCCTGGAGAGGGTGGAAAAGGGATGATTGTTTTTAACACAACATCAATTTAAAATAATGCAAGAAAGGAGAACAATAAACAGAAAATGTAAGAAAAATACAAAATAGGATTGTGGATTTCAAGTGAAATGTATCAGTAATTACATTCAATGTAAATGAATTGAATGTTCTAACAAAAAGATAAAATTGTCAGATTAGAAGAAAACATCTAATATATTCCTTTCTCGAAAAAGAGATATCCAAAGTATAACACTATAGTAACGTTAAAAGTAAAGTGATGAAAAAGAAAGATATTTTGAAAATATGAGCTTGAAAAGTCTGGTCTGGCTTTATGAACATCAGACATACCCACCATAAAGACAAACATGCGTTACTAAGGATAAAAGAGAACATTCATGCTGATTACTCAATTCATCAGGAAGACACAACAATTTTAAATTGTATGCCCCTAATAACATGGCCTCAAAATATAAAATAAAAATTGACAGAACTACAAGGAGAAATAAGACAAATCCAAAATCATAATGAAATTGTATAATTATCTTACTAACATACAAGAACTAAACTTCAACCAATAAGAAAACAGATCTGAGTAATACACTTATCAACTTAGCTAAATAGAATATATAATACTTTCAACCCAATTCTTTTCAAGCAGCTCACAGAAATATCTACAAAAAGCTTATCAGCAAATTTCAAAGAATTAAAATCATGGAAAGATCTTTGGGCAATGTAATTTTGCTGGAAAACACAATGTTAAGAAACTATTCAAATGTTTGGAAATTTTAAACTATTCTAAATTACCTACAAATCAAAGGAAAAATCATAATGGAAATTAAAATATATATTAAACAATAATGAAATGTCTCAAATCAATCCCTGTATAATGTGATTCAAGTGTTATCTATAAGGAAATACATCACCTTTAAGTACACATACTAGAAAAACAAAAAAGCTGCAAATTAATAAACTGAATATTCATCTCAGATTATAAAGAGGACAGCCACAAGAAAGGAAAATCATCACCAGTTTCTCTGATAGGCTTACATGCAAACATTCCAAAGCATCAGTCATCAAGACCAGCCAGACAGTACAGGAACGGGCAGCATGACCAAGTTATGTTTATACACTGGTCATCAGCGGGTGACAGGATTGCCCAGATTTTCTTCTTGACCGTCCAGATTTTTATTTTGCTTAGGATGCTAGTCTTTATTTTAGAAATATTCCAAATAAACAACAATTACTTTAGGATTACAGAAATATTTTTGAGTTAATAATTAATATTTGTCTGACCTCTCATCTTTATGATGTCAGTTAGCTAATAAATGGCAAGAAGAAAAG
Source organism: Ictidomys tridecemlineatus (assembly GCF_052094955.1). Classification (NCBI taxonomy): domain Eukaryota; kingdom Metazoa; phylum Chordata; class Mammalia; order Rodentia; family Sciuridae; genus Ictidomys; species Ictidomys tridecemlineatus. Next base: position 215,720,827 of record NC_135479.1, on the reverse strand, counting down.
AACAAGGCTGGCTCAGAACAGCCATTTTGTCTGAGTAACGCAAGGCCAGGAGGCCTCTGTGTCTCAGTATCTCTATTTCGTTGACTAAGAACAAAGAAAGGGTTGAGAGGAATGGAAAAAGATTTACAAAGATGGGGATGTGATAACAGCAATTCATAAGCCTTTTCCCAAACATTAAGAGAGCAGTCTCACACACAAACATGTCTATAAATAGAATCCATATTGCACTTTAATGAATAATTTAAAAGCACTTTGAAAACAGGGTTAAGAAAATAGGAACCTAAATGCTCAAAAATCAATAGTTTTGTCCCATCCCAACCTGGCGAGTTATGGAAATAGACATCCAACTTTTACATTATTTTTTAGAAATGTTGGAAGCTGGATAGGCTAAGTACCAAGAGGCTTAAAAACATTCGCAAACGTTGGCCTAATAGTTATGTCTTTAGAAATTTATCCTCCAGAAGATCAGCAGGAAACATGCTGATTTTTATATAGAATATTTACCAAAGCATTATTTATGATGGTGCATATCTTAGAGCAATAAAAATGTTCAGCTATATTGAAGTGGCTCAATAAACTTGGACACCCATGGAATAGTATGCAGCCATTCCGGATAGCATGTCAGAAGAATGAAAGATGACAGAAGGAAGCACCACAAGCTAGTAAAAGTCTGGTCTGGATATTTTTATGCTTTATTTTTTATTTATTTACTTGTTTGTTTTTGATGCTGAGACTGAATACAGCCTTGTGCTTACTAAGCATATGCTCTACCACGAAGCTATCTCCTGAGCTCAAACGAAAATATTCATTTATAAAATATATCATGGGATGAATCCCAGCTTTAGGATATATCATGCATATATGTAGGAAAAACACTGGATATCTTTGTATGGTAAGATTTTGAATGATGTTCATCTTCTTTTTTACTTTTCTGTTTGCTCCAATTTTTCTACTGAAAACATTTGTATTACTTCTAAAAATGTTTTAAAGGATAAAATACATGACAAACTGATTACCTCATAGATCTGAACACTGTTCACCAACCCAAATCCACTTCTAGTGAGAGCACTGGGAGGTCACAGAGATCCACACATTAGCTGTGCATTGCTGCATAGCAAGTTATCACCAATGCAGCTCCTTAAACAGGACACAGTTGTTATCTCACAGTCTCTGAGTCAGGAAGCTGAGCAGCTTGCAGATCCCCTGCCTGGGGTCCCACAGGCTGCACTCAGGGCACTAGCCAAGCTGTGTGCTCACATGAAGGCTTGACTGGTAGAGTTTGCCATGGTGACTGAAAGAATTTGTGTCCCTGCACTATAGGCTGATTGTCCCCTGCTTCCTACTGTCAGTCCTTGGAGTCCACCCTCAACTCCCAGAAGATACCCAGTTTCTAGCCATATGTGCTTCCACAACATGGCCCCTTACTTCCTCAAACCACAAAGAGAGTTTGTAAATCAAATATCCTAGCATGACAGGACTTTATATATAAGAGGCCTAAACTCAGGGGTTCACCTAATCTTGGACTTAAATCTCCCCAACAATGAACCAAAATAAACCTCTCTTTACTCTTTAGTGACTTACGCGAGGTATCTCATCATAGTAATGCAAAACAGACTAACCAGACCATTTGCTCACAACAAACACAAGCTACCTAGGCTACCTAGCTTCACATTCTAATGGCCCCTTGATGATCAACACACTTGAAAAATCTATGGACAAGACCTGGAAGGCAGTACAGTACAGGCTTGGGCCCACTCTATAGCACGGACATCAATTAGCCTGCCCAATATGGGGAATATTATCAAGAGTGACCTGTGTTCAGTTTTCCTATATTTTGGTACATGGAAGACTCCACCCCATTTAAAACCAAGTGTGCCAGAATGAGTCCTTCTGGCCAGTGAAATGTGAGCAGATAGATCAGTAGCCCTTCCAAAACAATTACATACTCATGTAAAAGTCTCCATTTTCTAAAGAGTCCAGACTAAGACCATTAAGAAGCAATTTTCCAAATTTTCAGAGGACTAAATATCCTTCCTTTAAAGTCTATCAGAAAGGATAAAGCACCCTCTTGACACAAAGCTGAATGAGTCACTGTGGGAATAGGCCAGCATTGGCCAGCACCCTCAAGAGCCTGTGCACCAACTCCAAGTAAAATACTAGCATATGAACTCCAACAGAACCGTTTAGTGTAGCATATCTTGACAAAGTACAGTTTACCTCAGGAAATCAATGGCAGCTTAAAATTAGAAGATTAAAATACTTCATCTCAGCCACAATTTAAAGAAGAAAAACATTAAATTATATAAATAAATATAGAAAAACATTGGATAAAAATTTATGATTTTTTTTTTTAAAAACTTCTACTGTGGCTCAGTGGTAGAGTGCTTGCCTAACATGCATGAGGCACTGGATTTGATCCTCAGCACCACATAAAAGTAAAATAAAGGTATTATGTCCATCTAGAATTTTTAAAAAGCTTCTATCAAACTACTAGTAGATGAAACCATCCATAACCTAACAAAAGGAATCTTCCAGAACACAAAACCAAAGTTCACAATTAAGGATTTAATAGGATTGCCTTTCAAGTGAAAAACAATACAATGATATTCTTACCCAATTTCTACACTACTTTGTTTAGTGGTGCAAGTAAAGTAAATAAGATAAAACACAAATAACAGCTTAAGGACTAGGAAGAATGAAATTATCATTGTGTACATAGAGAATCAGGAAACTGATTCATAACATTTGTGAAATTTGATACATTTCAAAGGCAGTATTGAAGATCACTGGGAAAGGATGGTATTCAATAAAAGTAATTGGAGAAAATTTGGAAAAATTCTACAACTGGATCTCTAGCTCATACCCCATACAAAAATAAGTTCCATGCATAATATAAAAGAAAATATTTTTAAATTTTTTTTAAGGAAAAGGATATCTTGCAACTTTGAAGTAATACAAAATTTCTCAAATAAGACTCAATAACCACAAATCATAAGGAAAAGATTGACAAATTTAACTACATTAAAATTAACATCTATTCATCAAAAGAGAATTTTTTAAAGGATAAAGAACAGGACACAAATAGAATTCAGAATATATAAAGAACTTCTAAAAAGCTACAAAAAAGAAAAATGAGACAATAGATGAACAAACAAGATGAGATCACAAAGTAAATGAGGAAACCCAAATGACCAAAAAAAAAAAAAGGATGAAAAATCCTGAAACTCACCAGTAATCAAGGAAATGCAAATTAAAACAGTGAGATATTTCATACCTACCCAATTGACAACAATTAAAACACTTAAAGATACAAAGGATTAGTATGAATGAGAGGCAACAACAGCAATGGGGTTGTGACCCCCATGGACCCAGCTGCATGTACCTGGTCTCTCCCCCAGTAGCCAGCAGAGAGGAAATGTGAGCCAAAGGGACATGAAAGTCAGCAAGGGCAAGGCTGGGCAGACCACTGGCAGGAAACTGAGGTGGAGCTCAGGTCAGAAACGACAGCATCATATGTCAATCTTGCCCAGGAGGTAAAACTGGGGCTCAGAACCATATTTTGCCAACTGTGGCAAACACCCTCAAACAGCAGCTGAGTTATTTTGATCGTCTAAAGTCAATTTGATTGTGTTATTTCCTCCTCAAACTTTCCAGCCAGGACTGCACAGAGCAGAATTCCAGTGTGTACCAGTTTCCTACTGCTGCTGGAACTCATTTCCACAAACTTAGTGACTTAGCACAACACATATTCATCTTGCAGTTCTGGAGACTCTAGGAGAGAATCCATCTTCTCGCCTTTTCCAGATGCTATACCCATTTCTTGTCTCATGATCCCCTTCCATTCTCAAAGCCAGCAAAGACAACCAAAATCCTCCCTTCATATCATTCTGACAGTGACACTTCTGCCGCCCTCTTTCACATTTAATGACCCTTGTGATTAGTGAGCCCATCCAGACAATCGAGGATCCCAAGATCATCTCCCTATTTAAAATCATCTGGTGAGCAATCTGATTCCATCTACTATCTTAACTTCCCTTGCCAAGTAACTGACACATCACATTTTCTGAGGATTAGGATGTGGACGGCCTTAGAACACCATCACTCTACCTACAGACAATTCTTGCTCCACTTTCCCCCCTCATCCCTACAGGGTTCCAACTCCTTCACACCTCCACTCACACCTCCAGCATCTGTACCACCACACACTCTGTTCCCCAAGTACAACAATCTTCTCATCTTTATCTAATCAATTTTTATATATCTGTGCACAATTATAACTCATCCTCTAGGGCTCATCCCAACGGTTGCCTCCTCTCTGAAGGAGATCCCCAGTCTAATCACTGAAAGCCCCAACACTCTCACTGGACTTTCTGTATATCCCAACTGCAGCACTTTGTGCCCCTGAAACCATCTGTTTTCAAGCCTCTCTCAGTCCAACTGGTGAGCCCTTCAATAACAAGAACCAGGCCTCATTCCCTGGGGTTCCCATGTCACAGCAACTAGCAAAGGAGACACTCAGAGTGTTCCTGAATCCTAAGTGACATTTTGCTGAGTTTCCTCAATAAAAAAGATGTTACAAATAAACTAGACTAAGTGTAAAGCAAGTAGGGCCAAGGAATTAGTTCAGATAATCATACCAATAACACTTCAATCACCCACTTCTTGGCTTAATATGAATTAGTTCAGATAATCATACCAATAACACTTCAATCACCTACTGCTTGGCTTAATATGAAATCCACTATCATGTGGAAGAATCTCTGTACCACAAGCAACACCATTTCTATTGCTAACCTGTGGGCCATTCTAAACAAACTGATAAAATTAACCCCATGAGTAATAAAGTATTTATCAGAAATTATTTACATTCCTTAAAATTATACAAAAGAACTGACACTGCTCTAACAGCAGAAATGTCTGGCAACCACCAATAAGCCACCACATACAAAAGGCTGGAGATGTGAGGGTGGAACAAATGGTACTTTTTAGGGAGACAAATTGCCCCATGCACACAAATATACATGCATACTGCAATAAAGGGTTCTTTTTGTTAGAAGGTGGTTATTAAGAAAACAGTCTCATTTAATTTCAATGGCTTGTTACTTGATGTTCATACTTAAGCAAGAAAACTCCCCCTGGAGAGAAGAAAGACTAAGCAAAAGAAAGAGAATGCTGAGTCAGCACAATTATCAGCTTTTTTTTTTTTTTTTTTTTTTTTTAATAGAGAAAGAGAGAATGATATGGTTTGAGCGTTTTAAAGGCATTCTCCCATTCAGGTTCAGCAGAACTTTCCTGTTTGACTTTTCTTTTAAAATGTAAAATCTGAAATTAATTTTAAAACATACTCCAATAATCAATTTCACACTGGAAAGGAAGGAGTGAGAGGAAGAAATAGAAGACACCGATTCAGCACCATGGACAGTGGGCTCATACAGGGCCTGTGAGAGTCTGACACTGGCACTGAAAGCTGAGAATGGCCTTCCAATCTTTCAGTTATAAAGATCCCATTTGCCATCAAAACTCTTTCAAATCTTTAATATTGAGCATCAATTGACTAAGTTTATAAAGTTTTATATATTCCAAAACATGAGTACTGAATTTACACTGTATAACAACAGAGTCTACACAGAAGTGAAAAGGACACGACTCAAAGTGGATCACTCAGTAGTCCATGACTGCACTTGTGTCTGGAAACCGCCCCCCCCCCTCGCCTGCTGACGGATCTCATGTCTGGAGACACTGTCCCAAGCTTCTCCAGCCCCTCTCATGAACAATGATCCTCCAGAGTGCACAATTTTGCAAACACTTCTAGAATCTACATTTCTCTGAGATGTTCTTAGTTGATTAATTGTTCTTGCAGATGAGTTCTCAACAAGGAAGCACCCCTGCACACCTCTTATGAGTAAGTCCAAAGAAGAGGAAGGGGCAACGGTTTGCTTCAGGAGGCAAGTTCAGTTTCAGAGGCATAGTGAAGGCCTAAAACAGAGGATGGGCTTGGAATGGAGGGATTGTATGTCACCTATCTAGATTCAAAGGGCTGTTCTGCAAGGCTCTGCATCCACAGTTCCTTTTGGGGCACCACACACTATAAATCCTCATTAACCAACAGCGCTATTGGCTCACATACAGACTGAAGTAGACCTTCAAGTCCATAGTCATGAGGGAAGGTCCCAGCTTTGGTCAACTTTTCCAATCTCCTAAAGAAGAAACATACTGACAATGTAGGGGGAAAAAATTGGAAAATACTAAGCAAAAAAGAAAAATAAAACACTTTCAGAAAACACTTGTAGGGACAATAAGAAAAAGGTCCTCTCTGCCAGAAAAGTACAGTGACACAAAAAGAGGAACCTGCATCAGCCCCATCTACCTCTTCCTTAGGAGGGCCACCAGAAAGAGGAAAGAAAGGAGGGGGTCAGGGGAGGTAAAAAGGCAGCTGTTGGTGGCTCGGGAGACTGCACCCCACGCCCTGCATCCACCCACCCGTCCGGGGTTTTTCCTGAAATCTCTTCAAAAAAACATTTGGGCGGTTTTGAAACTAAGGCCTCCCGAGTCCAGGGCGACGACCCAGCCCTGGTCAACGATCGGCAGCGAGGAGCCTCGCCGCTGACAACTTCCGAATTGGGGGACAGGACGGGAGGCAGGCAGCCAGGTCCTCCAGAGCGCGCTCCAGCTGGGTGCGCTCGCTCCCCGACACCGGGCGCCAGCTAGAGCCTGTCACCGCAGGACCCCTGCCCGGCCCGGGCCCACACCCAACGGGACCCCCGCTCTGCCGGGGGCCGCCCGGGACACGCCCGGCCCGGGTCCTGCCCGCACCCGCGCGGGCTGGGGACCCGCCATCGGCAGGACTCCAGCCCCGCGCCCGGACCTCCGCGCAGGACCCGTCCGGCCCCGGGAGCCCAGTCCAGAGCCCGGCCCGGGGCGGGCACCCTCGCCAGGACCCCGCCCCGTCGAGGACCTCCGTCCAGGTCCCCGTCCGGGCCCGGGGTCCCCACCCAGGTCCCGCGCCCGGAGCCCGGCTCCACCGGGTTCCGCCCGCCACGCGGAGCCCCTGTTCGGCCCCGGGCTCTCGCCCGCCACCTGGGACCGCCCTTGGCCCGGGCCCACGCCCCGGGACCCTGCTCAGCCTGGGACCCTCAACGGGCGCCAGGGGCCCCGCCCGCCCCGGCCCGGGGGAAGTTTGCGGGCCGCGGGCCTCAGGGTCCTCGGCCGCCGGCGGGGCTCGTCCTCCCGGGACGCCGAGTGCGCTGTGCCCCGGCCCCGGCCCCTCACTCACCTGTCCCGCGGCGGGCGGCGAAGCCACCGGCCGGCGGCGGAGATGGGGCGGGGCGGACGCGGCGGGCCGGGCAGGGCTGAAGCAGAGGACCTCGCTTGGCGCGGAGCCTGTGGAGACCGAGCGGTCACCTAGGCGCGGAGGGTGAGGGCTCCTCAGGGCTGAGGCGGCGGCAGCGGCTCCTCGCGCTCCAGCCCGAGCGTTGCGCGCGGCTCGGGCCCGCCCTCCCCTCGCCGTCGACCAATCCCGAGTCGCACGCTGCCCCTGGCCCCTCCCCCTTCCAGGGGCAGGGCTCGCGAAAGCGGGCAACGCGGGCCAATCGGACGGCGGGACGGCGATCAGGGCGGCCAATCCGCGCCCGGGAACCTCTCCAACACGAAGCCAACTAGCGTCCGGGGCGGGGGCGGGGCCCGGGGATTAAGGGAAATCCAACCCAATGGCGGTCGGGGGCGGAGCCATTCTGGGGCGGGACCCAACACAGAGGCGGAGCGAAGCCATAGAGGGAAGGAGGGAAGGGGTGGGACCGTAACGGGGAGGGGCCTGGGCGGGGCGACAAGGGCGCGGCCGGTGGCCGACCTCTGCGAGACGTGGGCGGCCTAGGTGGGGTGGGGCAGGAGATGCACCTGGGTCCCCACCACGCGCGGGCCTGGGGTTGGGGGCGGGGCCACACGTGGTCTAGAGGGCGACGAGTGGATACCAAGAGGCCGCTCAGTGCGGGTTCCCAGGGTAGTCCCCGCGGCCTCACCTCCAAATCCCCGCGGGTTTCAGGCGCGCTGCTGGCTCAGGCTGCAGCCTCTGAGCTCCTTGGGCCAGGGTCCTGGGGCGGTCAGTTGGATGCGCGGCCTTGGGTACCCCGCCGATCGGGTCCGGGACCCTAGCCCCCTCCCCGGGTAACGTTTCCTGCGCACGCGACCTCTACACCCCTGCTCGGCCCAGACTAAGGGCTGAACTTTGGCATGCTGCTCGCAGATGCCTGGGCCAGCACACCTGTCCATAGGTGGCTGAAGCTGTCTGAAGAGTTGGCTGCCTTGGCCAACTCCTTCAGGGAACGGAATGTTTTAGTACTTTTTATTTCAGGAGTCTTTGTCCACTCTTCCTTGGCTGCGTTTTGCTTTGTTTTGTTTCTATTATGGTCATTTTCGTCAAACTGAACTCTCTCAGTGTCTCATTTGTGATCCTGGCCTATTATTAGCACACGCTTATTGCTTCCAGAGCAGCACCAAAGGGAAAAAGCAGACACTATTGCCTCGGGCAGAGGGTCGGGTGTGGTTCAGAGACCTGCTTTTTGCTGCATCCTCATTCCCTGGAGCCAAGGGTCCTGCCTTACTGCCTTCCTGAGGTCTTTGGCAAGGAGAAGGGCCCGACACTAGAAGTCTCCAGGAGGTTGGGGACTTAGTACCCAAGTCCCCAAAAGCCCAGGCCGCAGGCCTTGTGGGAAGAGGCCTGGGTGCCAGACTTTTTCCTCCACGGTAGCTTTAACAGAGTGCCCATTGGCAAAGTTGCCTGAGAGACGGGGCAGGAGCATTTCCCAGCCATCTCTGTGGGGAGATGGGTGGCCTCTCTGTTACCTCTAGGCCTTTGTGAGCAGGGAACAGGTGGGCAGAGGCAGGAGGAGGTGGGATTCAAACTGAACAAACAAAACTATCATCCAGCTCAGAGACCTCAGACACTTCAGGCCACCCAGTGAGGACAATACTGTGCCTTAAAGGCCTAGGACCCCCTGCTGCACTCCCTCCCTCCCCGAGGGGTAAGAGGGCCTTTGAAGCTTGCCTGCCACTCCTGCCTGTCACAGCACTTTAAAGTTCTCTTCTTTCAAATACATGAAGAGCCTCATAGACCTGAACCTCATTATGGTTCCTGAGCCCATGGGCACATCAAGAAACAGGTAGGGCTCAAGGACAGGTGTCTGTGGAATCCACTGGCAGGGACAAAGTTCTGTATTCCACATGAGATACAGGCCACAGTTACTGGGTGGGATGGGTAAGAAAAGTATATTCTCCTTTATCTTTAAATGTCACCAGAGTAATTCAAAGACAAACTTTAAAAAAAAGAAAGGACCTGAGTAGGGGTTGAAAAGAAGGTGTCCCTGAGGCTCCTGCCTGGAGAACCTGGATGTACATGTGGGTAGATTTCCAATCCTGTGCTTTAGGAAAACCCTTCCAATGGTAGAGAGGAGGACAAAGGAGGAGAGGGAGGCCTGGTGGAGGGTCACCAGGAATGCTGGGAAAGGATGCTGAGAACCAGGACCTTGGGATAAATGAACAAGAGAGGTCTGAGGTAGACCCCTCCCACAGGACTCGGGGCCAGGGACCCCCACTCCCAACCTCATTCGAGCCCAGGTCGCAAGGGTCACAGCACCTGATCCCACGTCCCTGCTGTCAGCCTCCCCAGGACTCTGCATGCGAAGGGCTAGAGGGACCCTGGGGGTGTTCCTCTGGAGGCTGGAGCTGGGGTGGGACTCTGGGCAGAGTACTCTTATGCCCGGAGATTACAGGCTGCCAGCCTCCCACTCCCACCTTCCAGCAGCCAGGCTTCTCAGCTGCCTGCATTGCCTCCTGGAAGGCACAGTTAGTCATTAGAAGGGTAATGATAGTGTTTTCAGGGCAGCGAGTTGGACCCTAACAACTTTCAATTATTTCCAGTTCCTGCCAACCCTGGGAAGAAAAAATGCAGATCATCTCATGGCCCCGCCCTTGACACACAAGACAATCCCATCTGCTTCACTCTATCTCATCTCCACACTGAACCTGCAGCAGGGCAGCCCCCACCCCAGGCGGGCGGCTGTCATCCCACATCACCTCGCAGAGCACTTGCAGTGCACAGTCTTGTGCATCACCTCTGCCCCGCCCTCCCTGTGCTTCCTGCCTCGCATTATCCCTGAGAGTGCGCTGTCCACCCCTGCCGGCCTTCCCAGAAGTGCCCCCTGGAGCTCCTATTTATAAGTGCTCCATGTTGTCTTGTTGGGGGCGTGAGAGCGGGAGGAAAGGAGCCTTATAATTATCACTGCTGGGAGTGATGTCAGACCCAGCCCTAGGAAGTCTCCCAGCTCTAGCTTGGACTTGCTGATTGTCACGCTTATCCCTGCCACCACAGAGTTGGGACATCTGGAGGGATGCGGGTGGGAGCCTTCTTTAGCTCCATGTTAGATGGCTAAAAGTGCCAGGAAGATAGCGAGACTCAGAAAGCAGTCACGCGGTAATTAGTGTCGAAGTCCTCGGAGACATGGAGCTGCCCCGCCCGCAGCCCGGCAGAGCCCAGCCCTCCCAGGCGACAGCAGCTCTCAGATTTGAGCGTGGAGTGGAAGGTGTGGCCTCCGCTGACCTCCGCTGACCTGCAGGAGGACTCCGCCTCGGTGCTGAGCCTTTCTGCGGTAAGAACTCGCAGGGCCGCCCCTGACCCGCAGTTTTGCCTGGTGGAAAGAGAAGCGGAACGTGGCCGCTGGCCTGCCTCACCCAGCACCGCCTAAGTCCCTCAGCGGGACCCGCCCCAGAAGCCCCGCCAGCGCGGTCAGCTCACCGCCTGAAAAGCTGCCCGGGTGGGCGGGGCAGTCTGCTCTGGGAGAGGAGTGCGACGAGGGTGCGGAAACCAGAAGGCAGGAAGCTAATGCCCTACCAGGTGCCCGGGCTGGGGACTGCGAAACACAAAAATGCGCTCTGGACGTCACTTTCTTCTCCTTTGATATCAAAGATAACAAATGGGGGCTGGGGTGGCGGCTCAGCGGTACAGCATCGCCTAGCACATGCCAGGCCCTGGGTTGATCCTCAGCACCACATAAAAATAAATAAATAGAATAAAGGTATTGACAACGACAACTAAAAAATAAATTATATACGTGTGTGTGTGTGTGTGTGTGTGTGTGTGTGTGACAAGTGGGCCTGACCTAATTTATCTGGTTGTCCCTGATGAGGCAATTTGTGGGCCCCTCTCGTGGCCGCCCCTGGGAAGGGGCGGGTCAGCAGCTGTGCGCTGCATGGCCTGCGGGGTCCCTGACACTATGGGAACGGAGAGACGCCCACACAGAGACCGCAAAGCCGAGACCCGCGGGGCCCGCAGACGGCCCCACTGGAACGCCTAGTGGCCAGCACGCATAGTGGGGCGTCCACGGGGACTCCCGTGAGGAGACAGTTTTTCCACGCTCTCCCCTCTGGGGCTGGGGCGTAGCCTGTGCCCTCCAGCTGCCCCACCTAAACTTCTGCCTCCCAGAACCAGAACTCGTTCTTCAGAAGTTCTTCAGTGTGTTGGCATCCCTCCAGACTCAGCCAGACCCGAGTCACCTTCCCGTGCTGGAAGCACGAATGGACACGAGCTCCGACACGTGGGGGGCTGGTAGTGCTCCCTGTCCTGCAGACGTCAAAGGTAGCCCAGCGTTGGCAATGTGGTCCAAGCCCTTGGTGGAGCAGATGGTTTTGAACCCTGGAGAAGGAATCATCCTGGCTGAGAAAGAGGCACACAGGCACTAGCTCAAGGCCTTCCATCTTGAGAGTGAGAGATGCCTTTGGGGGAAACCTGAGGGTGTGTATGGGAAGGCATGTAGGAATGGTGCCGGTTTGTAAAGTCTGGTGATCAGTTCATGATGATCTGGTCAGTCTCGGTCCTTAGGATACTGTGGTCTTCATTGTCTGATCACTAGATAGTGCTGGAAAGTCCCCTAAATTACTGGATCTGCCTTTATTTGTTGTGGGAGAGGGTAATCAACACTGCACAGGTAGATTTACAGATTTCCAAGGAATTTTGAAGTCACAGGCCTGGGAAAGGGTCTGGCTTGGAGAGTAACAGGCTTGAAAAGTATGAGGAGCTTTAGAATTAGAATCTTATTTCCTTGTTTATGTATCTTTTCTATTTCTTATTTCTTCTATCTTACCTCAACACCAAAAAGTGAGAGTGACCAGCCCTGCCTTGAAGGAACACTCAGACTCCCCAACTCTGGAGCTCAAGTCTCTGCCCTCAGAGACAGAGTTGGAAAGAGAGATGGAGAGAAAAGAGAGAGATGGCAAGGGAAGGAGGCAGAGCCCCTCAGCGGACACACTTTTCGCTTTGGGGGACTCAGTGCAGTGGAGGCCCCAACCCTCCCCTTCTCTGCAGGCCTCTACAGGCACCAAGAAGACAAAAGTAGAACCACTCTTTGTTTTGGCTGTGAGCCTCCAGGGGACCACCACCTCCCTCCAAGCCTCACTGGCTGGGGTCTGGGGAAAGCGTAGAAGGGAAGTGTGAAGCCTTTGCATCCCACCGAGAAGGGCCCTGCCGATGAGGGCAGGTGTTCTGAACGCCCTTGATTTGCCTACATACACTCAACATTTTAAAACTGACTTTTACAATCATTTGCTACATTGTGTCTTTTTAGGGTCACCTTAAATCATGGTTGACGTAATGATCTCTAATTTTTGCAGAGATGAATTTAAACACACAGTGCTGCTCCGCTGAGAAGTCAAGTCCTATGAGGAAAGATGCTGGCAGTGGAGGTGTGGCCCAGCCCTCCCAAGCCTGTCTTCACTTGGGATACCAGCTTTCTTAGTGTCCCGCCCACATGGTCACAGCGACTGCTAGACTGGAAAATGCAGGCATGCACATTTAGCCTCCTTGCAACCAGAGATTTCTGCTGAGTGTTTCAAGGTGAAAGTTCAAGAATGCAAGCCTTGGGAAGCACACCCTTAAATGCAAATTAAGGAGACCTTCTTGCAGAGATCATATCTGGGAAAGTGCTGCCCAGCACCCTCTCCCAGATCCCATCCCACAGCTGCAGTCCTGGGCCCAGTCAGTCAGTGCCTTTATGGCACCTGTGGGGCCATTGGGAGCCTTTGCACTTGCAAAGCCCTGAGCAAGACTAGGCTGCAAAGAGATCACCAGGTCTCCAGTCCTGCCTCCTGAGATGGGATCAGCAGTCCTCACTAGCCAGCCTCTAGGACAGGATCTGTGCAGCAGGTACAGGGCAAAGGCAGGGGCTTCCCCCGCACTGAGGTGGAGACAGGTGTATCTCCTGACCCTCATGGAATCCCTCCCTCCTGCACCCTCCTGAGGAGAGCCTGGGTGGCACCAGGCCTCCTAAGCCCCAGTCCTGTGGCCTCTTCTCTCCCCCTGCTGCAGATCCCTGCTCAGCTCCTGAAGGGACAGGTGGAGGGATGCACACGTGTCTGCTTTTTCATTCCTGGGTCTTGGTGCCCAGAGAGCCTGGGACACAGGGCAGCTCCCAGCACACCACCGCATACTGATGCTGACCACACCCCTCACCACCATGGCCAGCCTGTGCCATCAGCACCTCCTACCCCTCTGCCCTCCTGGGGCCAACTGCCCATCCCTTGTGGACACTCATGGGCCCCAGCAGGAGCCTGAGACAGTTGCCCTGCTGGTGTGAACACTGGAAATTGCTCAGAGTTGGGTAATGGCTTTTACTGAACACTGGCTGACTCTGCAAACACAGAGTGCCACACCACAAGATGATGGCGCTGCCTCTCCTTCTCTGGCTGCTGTGCCATCTGCAACAGAGCAGCACACACAGGCTAAGTGACAGCTGGCCGTCTAGAGCACAGCAGACACGAGAGGGACGGGGGCCACTGGACACAGAATTATACAGCTAAAAGATATCTCCAGTGATGAATGAAGGTGCTCCTACAACAAGACCATGATAAACGTGAGTGCCCAACAAATCGCCACCCAGAACATGGGGGCCAGATGCTCCATATCACCTGCACATTCCTCATTGGAGGATGTGGAGGGGCATGTGATGAAGAGAGGAGAGGCCTGGGGTTGCACCTGCAGAGCACTTTAAGTAAGGGAACAGGCCAAGTGAGGGTTTCCCTGCTGACAGCTGAGAAGAAGACACAGCCTGTACCTCAACACATGCACACACACTTACCATACACCGTACAATGCACACACCACATGCACTCATGTGCACACACACAACACACACACAACACAAGCACATGGACACACACATACACATGCACACACATGCACACGTGTACACACATACATACACACCCACGATATGTACACATGCCACACACTCCACAAGCGCACCTGCACACACCACATGCACATACATACACGCATGCACACACCATGTGCAAACACATACGCGTATGCCATAGGCACACATGCATGCACACACTTATACACACACCACATACATGCACATTTCACACATAGTAGCCATTTCACCATGGACTGAAACCTCCAAACCATGAGCCACGATTAACCTTTCCTCCTTTTAAATGGATTATCTCAGGCATTTTGTTACAAGGCTACAAAGCTGACTACCCAAACACACAAAGGTACACTGTAAGGGACTCTGGGAATGAGTCACTTCAGACTGTCTGCTGCGGTTGCCCCAAAGCACATCTCTGTCTCCAGGACCTCACCTCACGTACAAGACGACACAAGAGTGCCTGGCCCCAGGTTCACACGAGGGGCCTCCACAGCCTTCTTTGTGCTTCCTTTTGTGAAGGGTACAAGGCACCAGGACGCATCTGTCACCACACACATGCCATCTGCAGAACTGGTCCACCTTGGCCAGGGACTGAGCAGACCGATCCCTGCCTGTGCCTCCGCGACTGCTCAGAGCTGAGGTGCCGCACGGTCTCTGAGGGCAGCTGGACACTGAGTGGTCAGCCTTGAGCAGGCACTGGCTCCTCATCCTCACAGCTCTGCCCTTTCGGCCTCAAGCCCCTCCTGGGTTGGCACTCCCCAGGACGGGCCTTGCCTCAGGGACTGTTCCCCACAGACACGGGACCAAGCACATAAAACAACATGACGTTTTCTAAATAGCTTTGCTTCAAAGAAAAAGAATGGTACAGTGCCAAGATCAGTGAGAGGTCAAAGCCAGAGCTGTCACGGGAGCAGACACCTGGAGCAGCCTCAGGGAGAGCAGAGCAGAAAGAGGCCTGGGGGGACAGGCAGGGCCCCCAGAGCCTGGAGGGCCATCTTGTTATGAGAAGGTGGAGAAGCCATCGGCAAGTTCGTTTCCCATCTGTCCAGAGAAAGAAGCGCCAGGGTGTGAGAGGTGTGGTGTGAGGCCTACGCTTCTCCTCATTGCTGGAGTGTGGGTCTCAGATCCGTGTCCCTGGTGCCTGGGCAGAAGAGAGTTCCCATTCCCTGTGGGGAGCACTCAAGCTATGCAAGGGAAGGGGAGGCAGAGAGACCACCAGGCAGCCGCTGCCGCCAAGGAGGTTGTGCACCTGAGAACTGGGGACGAGGGGAGGAAGAGGAACAAGGACAAACTAAAGGCCAGCACGAGGACCCAGGATGCTCACAGAGGTGGACAGTTTAGAAATTCCAGAAGTGAAAAGTCTCACCCCAAAAAAGAAAAAGAAAAGACTCAAGAGAAAGGCTGAAAGCAGGTGAGTCACATGGAAAAGAGAAGTCCGAAACCAGAGCGTAAAGATGAAAACATGTCCAGCCAAGAGCCCAGAAAGATGGAGAAGAGGATACAGGCCCGTAGGAAACACAGAATGAGATGATTCAACACAGCTGGTATCAGCCCATTCCTGCTGCTATAACAAAATTCCTGAGATTGGGTGATTACAAACATCATGAATTTATTTCTCACAGTCCCCAAAACTGGAAGTCCAAGATCAAGGCACCAGAAGTTTCCATATCCAGTTGCTCTCCACTTTCTCACATGGCAGGAGGAGGAAAAAACAGGGTCAGCTGGCTCCCGTGGGCCCTGTCAGAGGAACACTAAGGTATGTCACCCACCTGATCATCCAATTTGCTCACCTCCAAGAGGCCCCCCCTCAATACTACCTCAGGTCCACGAATTTGGGGGGACACATACTCAAAGCACAGTAGACAGACTAGAAAGAGGCAATGTTCAAGGGGCAAAATAACTGCGCATCTTCAGACTGGAAGTTTTCTAGGGTCCACATAACAAAGCACCCAGACTGGGGGCTCACACAACAGAACTGGTTTCCTTCATGGTGGAGCCTGAAGTCTGAGATCAAGAGGACTCGGGTTGGCTCCTCCCAGACCTTTCTCATTGGCTTGCAGACAGTGTCTTCTCCCTGAACCTCACAGGTGCGTCCTCTGTGCACGTCTGTGTCCTCATCTCCTCCTCCAGTAAGGACACTAGCCATGTTGGGTGAGAGCCCACCCCAACGACCTCATTCTACACTAATCAGGCTTGGCAGGGCCCCATCTCCAAAAGACACACAGCAAGTTAAGTCCTAGACTTAGGACTTCAACATATGAACTGAGGACGAGGCCGAGGGACACAGTCCAGCCCCTCACAGAAAGTGACCAACTGAGAGAGCCTGGATCCCAAGAAGAGAAACTGGAGAGGTGAGCAGAGAGCGTCGACGCTCAACGGAAGGGCCATGAGATTGATGAGGGTGCAGCAGCAGCATCTAGATGCCTGCGAGGGGGAAGTAGGCTCTGTACTACGCAGAAAGAAAATAAAAGTCACCCCAGGATTCGTGCCCAGGAAGGTGGAATTACACCCCGCGAAACTGTCATTCAGTGGGGAAGCTGAGAAGTGCCTCAGACTAGCTCTGGAGTGACCCCTGGAAGTCACACCCAGGAGAGGGGGCCAGGCCAGAAGGAAGGTGTGAGTTAAAGAGCAGAAGTGACGCCCGTCATCCCCACGGCTCGGGAGTCCGAGGCAGGAGGACTGTGAGTTCAGAGCCAGCCTCAGCAACTGCGAGGCACTAAGCAACTCGGTGAGACCCTGTCTCTAAATAAAAAACAAAATGGGGCTGGGGATGGGGCTCAGTGGTCAAGTGCCCCTGAGTTCAATCCCTGGTACAAAAAAAAAAAAAAAAACAACCCAGAAGTGAGCCTACTCTCAACAAACCTGGACACAGCAGAGCCGACGCCGGCGGCCACAGCAAACCTGGAGACGGAACCAGGGGCTCGGCTGCCTTCTTGGCTGCAAGATAAACCCTGGGGCTTCTATTTGCAGTTGCTCCTTAACCCCAACCCGCAAGAGCCACCTAGGGAAGGTATAGGCCACACTGACCCCTGCACCAGGCTACGCATCCCCCCACAGAGTGGGGACAAGCAGGACTTCCTTGCTGTGGAGAGCTTGGCCCTATGTCCCCTCTCTCTCTCAGGGCCATGAACTATCCTCAGGGGTAACCCAGCCCCGCCCCTTCTCCTCATCCCTAGCACTGTCCCTCCCTGGAACAGCAAATTCAGGGCATGGGGACCCAGGCTGGGGTCTACAAGGCAAAAGTGTGGGATCCAAGTGGGGATGTCACTTTGGTCCCACAGACTTCTTGTCCGTCAGGTAGCAGCAGAGCAGAGCTACAGGGTGTCAGGCGCAGGGTGGGCACTCCAGGTATGTGCCAGACGACAAGGTTTATAGACTTCTTGTTGCACTTTAATTAGCCTTTCCCGCAAAGTAGACAGGTGGCCTTAGTATGCAGGCACGCACGCGCACACAGCCCCAGGCCTGAGAGCAGGCCCAGGGGTAGTGGGAAGACACTGTGGTCCCTCTCCCTTCCCTGCAGCTCTGAGGGCACATCAGAAGGCGGAATGTGCAACACCCCACGAGGCTCCCTCAGCCTGGGTGTGCATGCCACCAGCACCCTCCTGAGGAGCAGAGAGCTTAAGCACTGTGTCTCTTCAGGTAGGAATGAGCTTTAGCCCCCAGCAAGAATGCAACTGCCCTCACTAGAAACCAGGGGTGAGAGGTGCCCAGGCAACGGGAGTTTGGAACAGTTCTTAATATCATGTCACCTTGTCACCAAACCTGTTAAATCTGTCACCTGTCACCACTCTGTGTTTGCTCACTTTACCACAAAGAAACAATCTGTTAAAATAAAAAAGTCTCCTGAATAAAAGGTTTCAGTGAGTTTTGAACCCATTTGCTTAAAATATATTAAAGTAGCTTTTTCTAATTAGTTTGCTGGAAATAGTGACTGGCATCAGGGAAGATGGAAATTTACCAGCCGAATTCCACCAAAAGCCTTTGCATAATTGATGGATGGACTGAGCAAAGAATACCGTGATTTTGGAAGTGCAGCCAACATGCACTTTTTAAACTTGAATTTGCATATTTTTCCGAGGTGTTCTTTTTAGCTTTGACAGCCAGCTATTGAATCAAGCATTTTAGACGAGACCCTTGAAATCGCAGTTTCACAATGTACTAAAACGAGGTGTTTAAGACAATAGCGCATGTTCATTCACACCAACCTCCCTAAGCAGTACTATGATTACTAATTTTAAATTAGTAATAGTGTTAAAATGAGTGCACAATGTTTCTAAATAACAGATGAAACATCCCGAAGCTGTTTATTTCATCTCATCCGTTTTCATTTTTATGTATGTTTTGTAGTGTACTTAATGTTTTCAACCAAGTGAAATTACATACATTTGAGGAAATTTTCTCAGGTGCTTGTTGACAATGGGCCGGCTGATCAAAAATGTTTTAAGACGACCATAAGGTTAAAGAATTTTAATTCTCTCTCTCTCTCTCTCTCTCTCTCTCTCTCTGTTCTGGAATTGTCATGGGGCCTTGGACATGCTAGGCAAGTGCTCTACCACTGAGCTACGACTCCATCCCCTACAAAATTTTTAAGCATTAAAAAGCACTCAAACTACCAAGAGAAAAACTGAGCCTGCACAGAACAAAGCGGAGTTAGCCAGCAGTTTCGGGTGACCAGCACGTGACACCAGACCCTGCCTTGGATCCTCCGCTGAGAACAGAGAGGTAACAGTCCCCTCTCGAGGCCGGCAGGAGGATCAGTGAAGAGACCCAACCACCAGTGCCCAGTGCAGCGGCTGCTGTCTGCAGGACTCTGTTCTGGCCGGGGGCTGCGTGAGCCTGACCGATTCAACTGCCCCGCAGACTGGCTCCCCATCAAGGGGCGAGGAGGCAAGGGTGGACATGTCAAGTGGCCACAGAGTTCCCTGCCCACGTGTCTTCCAGAGCCAAAGTGGACCTCTGTGAACGCCTCTACTCAGAGGGTGGTAACTGGTGCCCCTGACCTCTGAGGCTGGGCTGGAAAAAGAGGTGGTGTTTGCACTCTGCCGTTCTTGGGAGCCCCTGGAAGCCCTGGCCACCACAACAAAGGTCCACTGACCTGAGCCTCTGTGCTGGAGAGGCACACGGAGGTACAGAAAGCTCCTGGCAGCTGTTTCAGCCACAGCAACTGACCTGCTTAGTTGGGGACCAGTAGTGCAAGAGTGAGAGCCCAGTCGACCCTGGAACCCCAAAGGGGCAAGAAGACAGGCAACTGCCGTTGCTTTAGCCACCAAGGGTTGGCGCCTGACCCAGGCCCAGCCACAGACGAGCAGCTGTGTGAGGCCACGATGCTCACAAGCAAAGACCTGGCTGCCACAGAGAAAGGCAGGGACACCTCCGCTGCAGCTCACCAAGAGCCGGGAGGCCAGTCAGGAAGCAGCCTGGACAGTCCACCAACTCCCTGCACCCAGCACTGGGGATGCAAGCGTGGGTAGCACAGGGTCCCCGCCACACAGGCTCTTGGACCTCCACTCACTTCAGGTCACTGGTCACTTGCCAAGAGCCATGGCCGGGCCTGGTCACAGGCAGGCGGCATATTACTTTGTTTCATTTAAAACACAAGCAGAAGCAAAGAACAGCAATGCAGACATGCCAGCACTGCCGAGGCCGCACGCCTGGGAGCACGCTAGAGCAGGGTTTTAATCTGTGCAAACTGGGGCGGGCGTAAGCCTGGGATTAGTGCTCAGCAGCACAAGTCTTGTGACGCCCAACCCCCTTCCAGGAAGGCCCCCCCCAGGGCCTTGGTCATCAGCCACATTAACCCTGGAAATCCTGCCACCCTGTGTGCCACTGAGATAACAAATGACACACATCTTGGGACAAAACTTGGCATTAAAATGTTCAAGGGGAAAAATCTGCGGATGATTTTGATGGGATGAAGTGACTGATCCTTCCTGGGAGTTGGTCTCAGCCGGGGAGGGCTTCGGATTAAAGCCTCCGTCCTCAGACGTGGAAGCGGAGCTGCTCGCCGCCTGTCACTGGAAGCCACGTATCTGACTTAAGCTTATTTTTCTCTTTAAGCCGTCCAGCACATACTTTTCCCCAAGAGTGATTTTACAAAGCCAAGATATTTATTTCCCGTGTCCTGAAAACTCTGCATCCCTCCAAGTGACCTGCTTGTGAGAAGCTGAAGAACGGCAGCCGCTCAGGCCCTGCGCCACAGCCCAGCTGAGTGGCCCGCCCAGCCAGCAGGGACATCACCAGCCACGCCACATGGGCTTAAATGGCTGCGAGTGGGAAATGGTCGCTGGCCTCTGACCCCCTGCCTTTCTCAGGCCTAGTCCTCTCCCCAGGCAGGGCTCCAGCTTGCCAGGGTGAAGTGGCCCTGAGCCTCCCCTGGGCCCCCTGACTCTGCAAGCCTCGGTTTTCCTCTTACTCTGGACACTCAGCCAAGGTCACTGTGAGGACCAAATGGCAGGTGTGAATGCATGGGGAGCTGCTAGGAGGCCAGCCACACGGTGGGGAGCCGCCTGGGAGCCCCTCAATCTAGCTGCTCCTCTCTCTCTCGATGCCTTCCTCCCTCCTGGGACTCACTACACTGAGCTGACCTGCACTCAGTGCCTCTCCCCTCCCCCCTCCAGTTGCTGGCCTCTTCTGGCATGGTCCTCTGCTGCCTGGAGGTGCCTGCCCCTCTCGAGGATGGCATGCAGCCAAGACGGCAGGTGGCTGCAGTGCCTGCTCCTAAGCCGGAGGGGAAGCCCCACTCCCAGGTGTCCTCCGTGGTCCTGCACCTCAGCCAGCTGCTGTGTGCACGTGGACATGGGTCCTCTGGCACACTGGCCTGCCGGTCTGTGTGTGCAATGCCAGTGTAGCAGCCCTGAGCTTCCACGGTAGACCTGCCTGCTCCCCGAACCCCAGAGAACAGGCCCCGGTCCCCCACTCCCCTGGCACCCATGGAGGGCGGTCTCACCGGCACCAGACACCTGACGGGGTCTGACCCATGTGCCAGGACAAAGCACCTCTCTGGGCCCCTCCTCGGCACTTCCAGGAGAGCCACGGCTTCCTGTGCCTTGAGGTCACCTGACTTGTGCCGCGTTTCACCTGGAGGCTTCAGGAGGCAGTCCCAAGGGACACGGCATGAGTCACTCCAGGCTTGCGTCAAGTCTGGCGCTCTTGTGGAAGTGCCACCAACCAGTGGCAACTGGGAAGAGCGGCAGTGCCACCTGGTCCCTGCGAGGGCAGCGCTAGCTTCCCTCAGAGGGTGCGTCACGGTGTGGCTGTGTGACAGGCAGGAGCCCATTCCTCCTGCTGCCAGGGGATGTCGGGGGTCCAGCCCGAGCCCTCCTGCTCCGGCCCCCTTTTCTCCCCAGGATGTTCCCAGAGTCTTTGAGCTGGAGGTCACTTCAGAGTGGAGAGGCAGTGAGGACCATAGGGGGACAAGGGAGTGGGGCCACCTGGGGCTCCCAATACGTGGACAAGGCCAACCACAGGGAAGAGGCAACAAGGATGGTCAGTGACGGGACCGGCCAGCGGTGGAGAGGACCCAGGAGATTGATAAAGGAAAAAAGAGAAAAGAAACCACAATCACTGCTGCTGACAGGACTGCTGGTGTGGACTCCCGGCACATCCTGCAGAGACTGGACATATAGGTCAGGGGTCACACGAGAACTTAATCCCAATCCAAAATGACAGACTCCACGAGGAACTCTTTGTACCAGAGTCAACAGCCCTGAGAGGTCCTGTGGGATCACGGAAACGGAGTCGTGAACACCTTCCCGCAGGGCAGTGCAGGCCTCGGGTCCTGAGGAAGGGTCTCTGCCGTCTCCCGGGAGCTCACTCAGGAAAGAGCAGCACACGTTCCCACCAGGCACGCAGCGGGTCCCCACACCAGCAAGGCACAGGGTCCCGCATCCAAACCAGAGGGTCCAGATCAGGCACCATCAGACGGCTGCTGGGCCACGGCCAAAGAGCCGCCCAGAGGCAAGGCCTTGCCACCCTCCACCGTCAACCAGCAGAAGCACCGTCCACCCACCTGGTGCAGAGTTCCCTCTGCTGACAATAAAACTCTCTGCCAGCTCGAAACAGAAGCTTCCTCCGCTGATAAAGTTCTCTGTGGAAACCTACAGCCACCGCGGGACCCCACCCTGGAAGGGCCACATGTGCAGGGTGAAGACAGCCCAAGCCAGGGCACTCAACCTCCATGACACCTGCAGGACCCACTCGAAAGTCACCGGGGAGGATCATGGAGCTAAAGGGGCTGGGGAGGAGGGACACGCACTGTAGCGCTCCTGGAGGAAGGCTCAGGAGAGTGTCCCCTGACCCTGGCATGGGTGGAGAGTTCTTAGGGTGAAAAACGACAATAAAGGTAAAATTTAAAAATCAACATTTTAGACTTCATTGAAATTAAAAGCTCTGTTCATCAAAAGACACTATTAAGAAAATTAAATAGCTCAGCTCTGATGAAAGCATCACAATACATTTGTAGGGCAAATTCCTGTCCAGAACAGGAGCCAACTGCGAGGGCCAGGAGAAAGCCCAGCCCCCCTCGCCCCGCTGGCACAGACCTGAGTGACCAGCACCAGGACTGCAGGGCGGTCGCCTGGCATCGCCGGGACTGGGTTGATTCCCAGCACCACCAAACAAAATTAAATTTAGACAGTTACAGGGCAGGACCTCGGGACAGCCCTGGGCGGGGAAGTCCTGGCAGGCCCCGGGGTGGCTGGAAGCGGAGATCCGCAGCCCCAGGTGCATGGCGGGTGGGCGGACGCAGGACAGCCACTTGGAAAACCTCCAATGTCCGATGTCCACACCCCCATGAAAAAGCCTGGAGGAGGTGTCCATGGCGCCTTGTCACCACAGCCGGAGAGAGGAGCAACACTGAGCACGCGCCTCGGGGCCTCCACGGGAGGTGCAGCCCTGCAGGGGAGGAGCAGGCGGGCGGCAGCCCATGCCCCGAATCTCAAAGGCTGGACCCAGGAGAGAGGACGCCCAGCACAGTGCACTCGCAGGGCCCCTCCCGCTGCGACACCTGGAAGGAGCTGGACGTCAGGAGCGGCTTGCTGGCCTGGTAAGGGGCAGCCGCAGCTCTGGTTGCAGGAGCCGTTCACCCAGGCTGACAGGTGGAGTAGCTGAGGGAACTGAGGCCAGGGCCAGGGGAAGAGCAGCACCCTGCCCCCCAGTGCAGCAGGTGTAAGTGGCTGAGGGCTTCCTTTCCCGAGACCTCATGATGGAGCGGGGTCATGCTGCTAACGTCTGTGACTTTTTTAAATATTTATTTTTTAGTTGTAGTTGGACACAATTTATGTATTTATTTTTACGTGGTGCTGGGGATCGAACCCAGGGCCTCTTGCTCGGCAAGCACTCTACCTTGAGCCACAACCCCAGCCCCAGGTCTGTGATTTCTGACCTGGCCTTTTCCATGCTGATCACCTGACTCTCAGGAGTGGTGTGGGTTGTTTCTTTGTTTCTCCTCTTCAGCTGTATTGAGGTATGGCTGACACATGGTAAACCACACCTGATTAAAGTTGCAGTTTGCTCATTTTGGACACACGTGGGCCCCAAGCCATCTCCGAGGTTCAGATGAGGAACACATCAGCCACCCCAGGAGTTTCCTCCTGCCCTGTGACCCCACCGTCCTGCCCTCCTGTCCCACAGATAGATACAGGTGTGCCCCGGTCCTTGAGGACTGGCCTGCAGCCTCCGGATCCATGTACCTGGACTCACACTATCAACAAGTCAGACCATGTATTCCTCTTCATCTGGCTCTTTGAGTGGACAGTACCTGTCTGGAGATACATGGCCCACACCTCTCATCCTTCTGTCTCGTGGCCAGGAGATGTCTCTCCCCACCTGCTGACAGGCTTTGGGTCACTTTTGGTTCTGGGGTATCATGCATGAAGTTGCTGAGAACATGCTTGCACAACTCTTTGGAGGATAGATGATTTAAGTTGTTTGGGCCAATGACCACGACTGGAATGGTGGGACCACACTATGAGTGATTCAAGTGATGCTTGGGATCCCCTCGGGGACATGTCACCCTCTGCCATGTCCGCAGAAGGAAGCACTCACAAAACTACGAAATCCCGATGCTCTGTACCGAGAGGCCTTAGCAGCATGACCCTGCTCCATCCCTGACGTCTCGGGGAAACCAAAGCCCAAAGCCAGCCCATTTCTTCTCTTTCTTTTACACACTGGTGGCAACACCGGCAACATCCCTGGCTCACGGGAAAGTTTTGAGATTCCTGAGGGTGCTGATACTCCCTCCCTGGGGATGACCTGGTCAGGATGGTAGATCCTTTCCCAAGACATATGTAGTTGCTTAGAAGCTGGCCACAAGAGCTGGACCTCTGGTTGGGTGACTGAGGGACAAGTCTGGCCTGGCCCTGTAACTGCCATGTAGCCCTGCTCAAGGTGTCCATGGTGACAAGGACACAGCCATGGCTGTGGCAAGCTCAGAGGGAACTCGGGGCGCAGGGAAAGGGGACAGCTGAGGTCCTAGGACTATGAGGGAGTGTCTTCCCTGGCACCTGCCAGAAGAGGCCCAGTTAAGCAACAAAACATGGAGTTTCTTTCTCCCCCAGCATGAGCTCACCTCCTGTAACTGCAGGTCACGGGGTTGTGATGGCAAGCACTGTGTTTGAGTGTGGTTTTTTTCCTTTTCTCCCCACAGCTTTATTGAGGTAAAAATTGAAGTGCAATAAAATGCACATATTTGAAGTATGTAATTTTTCAGTTTTGACATGTGTGTGACCAATACAATCAATATAAAAAGCATTTCCGTTACTTGTTTAAAATTTGAAATCATGCAGACTCTTTTCTGCTTGTTTTATTACATTAGAAATCACCTTACGATAGATAGAGCCCCACCCCATGTCAACTATTTCAAAATTAAATGGCACACTTACAAGTACCTCAGAGGTCAAGGGAGAAAGGGCAAGGAAAGTAGATAAAAAGTGCTTTCAACTAAGTGATAATAAAAGCTCAAAATATCAGGATGTCTGGGATGAAACAGTAATCAAATGAACATTTATAACTTAAGGCAGTTGTATCAGAAAGAAGCTACAATAACAATCAAATTGTTTTCAAATTATGCAGTAGGAAGGAAAAATAAGAGCAGGAATATATGAAATAGAGAAGAAATAATACAGCTAAATTTTTATTTAAAAAACAAGTCTAATCAAGAAAAAAGCAAGAACAGAAAATTTAATGTCAATGGAAAGGGAGCTCTCAAAATGACCCCACAGATAGTAAGAATATATAAGGTAATATTACAGTTGTATGTCAACATACGTTACATAACATGGTCTATATTAAAGAAGGACCGTGTGCTGCTGAGAAAAAAGTGTACTCAGTCATTGATGGATGAAGTATTTTATATATGTCTGCTAAGTCTAAATCATCAACTGTATTTTTCACTTTTATAGCTTCTTATTTAGCTTTCGTTGGGATGATCTATCCAGTGGTGACAGAATCATGTTAAAGTCACCCAGAATTATTGTGTGGCTATTTGATTCTTGAAATGGAGAAGGCTTTATTTAATGCATTTAGATACTCCATTGTTTGGGGCATGAATATTTACAATTGCTATGTTGTTGATGCATGAATCCCTTAAGCGGTACGAAATGTCCTTCTGTCCCTCCTAATTAACTTTGGCTTGAAGTCCACTCTGTCTGGTAGGAGAGAAACCCCTGCTTGTTGACACAGGCCACGTGAGTGATACGTCTTCTCCCATCCTTTCACCTCCAGTCTGGGGACGTCTTTGCCTAGGAGGTGAGTCTCTTGGAGACAGCCTATTGTTGGGTCTTGTCTGAGGCTTTGGATTGACGAGTTTGGTCCATTGGTGTTCGAGGTTATCACTGAGATGTGATCTGTGTTCCTGGTCATTTGGGTTTTTGATTGGAGTCAGTTTCTCCTGTGGTTGACTATCCTTCAGTCTAGTTTCTCCCTTTGTGGTTTCACTTCTTCGTTCCATTTCATCTTCAGGGAATATTCTGTTGAGAATGTTCTGAAGTGCAGGCTTTCTAGTTGTGAGTCCTTTTAACTTTTGTTTATGATGGAAGGTTTAAATTCCATCCTGAAATCTGAAGCTTGATCTTTCTGGGTGTAAGATTCCTGGTTAGCCTTTACTTTCCTTCAGACCTCCTAGCTTTCAGGGTCTGGGCTGAGAAATCATTATATCTGAGCTGGTGTCCCCCTATATGTAATCTCATATTTTTCTCTCACAGCCTTTAAAGTTCTGTCTGTATTCTATGTGTCAGGCATCTTCATTATAATGTGACTTGGTGTGGGTCTGTGGCAATTTTGTATATTTGGGGTCCTGTAAGCCTCTTGTATTTGATTTTCCATTTCATTCTTTAGATTTGGGGACGTTTCTGATATCATTTCATCGAAAAGATTGTGCATTCCTTTGGTTTGTGTCTCTGCACCTTCATCTCTCCCAATAAATCTTAAATTTTGTCTTTTCATGTTACCCCCATAGTTCTTGGAAGTTCTGGTCAGGATTTCTTAAAAACTCCTCTCTCTGGTCAACTCTGTTTTCCAAGATTATATATTTTGTCTTCATTGCCTGAGGTTCTGAAGTCCAAGTGGTCGAGTCTGTTGTAGTCTGTTGGTGATGCTTTCAATTGAATTTTTGATTTGTTTTGTCGATTCCTTCATTTTGAGGATCTCTGCTTTTTTTTCCAGAATCTCTCTCTTTATTGAATTGATATTTTACTTCCTGTATTTTCTCTGTGATTTCATTCCTTATACCATCCTTGACTTTGCAGATCAGTTTAACTAAGAATATTCTAAACTCCTTCTCTGACATTTGTTCCCCTGTGACGTCAAGGGGTTCTTTTATTGGAGTATCTGGGTTTGTCTGGAGCAATCAGTTCTCTTGCTTTTTCAAGTTGTTTAACAGTATGGATCTGAGGCAGGCGAGATCTATCCTGTGAACTTCTGGAGTCCCTGAAGGTTTCCAGTACCTCACTGTTTATGGGGAGAAAAATAGTAACAACCACCAGTGCCAACAACTTACCACGTTAAACCAAATACTTTCTACTATGACATACCATGTTAAGTATCACAATAAACAGAAATGGTATGATCAATTATAGCCTATAATAGAAACAGCAAGTTTGCAAAAGATTTCATAATTTTCAACAGTGGACACGGAGAGAACAGAAGTGATATAGGATGTGATGATTATGAGGGAAGAGGAGAGAAAAAGAAGTAAAAAATTTAAGAAAGAGTGAAAGAGAACAATAGAGATTGGCTGTTAGCAGAAGAAAAAATAGAATCAAGGGAAACAGGTAAGAGAAAAATCATATATATATATAAAGTAAAAATTTTAAAAAATTAAGAATATAAATAAAAGAATAAAAAACAAAGCTAAAACATACTAATCAAACATCCTAGTTCACAAAAAATAATCCATGAAAACTAACTGGCTTCAAAAATGCTAGAAATGAGAAAAAATTAAATATGAATATGTATAAATGCCCATGTACCATTAAGGTCACAATTAAACCATGAAAAAGAATTTTAAAAAAGATCTTGATGAGAAGCTAAAGAATTCTTTCCACTGGGGTTCAGAAGATCCTCAGTTCTCTCCTCAGCAGTGTTAGGAGGTCCCCTGGAGGCAGGGTTAGGCTGGGTGGGCTCCAGGCTCTTGCTGAATGCCACTTGGTCTGGAGATTTTAAATCAGTGCACTTCCAGAGTCCAGGAATTGTTCCACCCACGTGCGGGGTCTCAATTCTTAGTCCCCTATGCCACCTGGGGACCCCACGTTTCCTGGTCTCAGGTTCAGTCTCTAAACACCTCCCCTGCCCCTGACACTCTGCGTTCCCTGCCAGGTGGTCTCTCCCAGCTGGTCCTGCAAGCAGTCGGTTGGGGGGAAGGGTAGAGCCAGGTGTCCCCTGTGTCAACCTCTTTCCGTTTGACTTTCCCTGGTCACTCAAGCACACTCTAGGTATCGCAGCGTGTGATGACGGGGCCTGGATTTCAGGGCAAGTTCAGGTTTACCAGGAACCGGCCGCCACTGCTGCCACCCCAAACAGTAGCTGCAAAATGGTTCTTTCTATCGTCCTCCTCATTCCACCCGGAGAGATGGCGGCTTCTTCCCCCAGGTGGATACCGGGCAGCAAGTCCTTCAGACTTGCCAGACAACGTTCCTGATCCCTAGACCTCCGGACCGAGACCTGCCTGGTTCCTTTAATTCCAGCGTCCCTCCCCTGTGCTCACCAAGAGACGGCTCTGGCCTGTGCTTCTGGCCCCGCTGTGGCAGTGGCTGGCCGCTGGCCACTCCTTCCTGATGATGTCCAATCTCGTGAGTCCCCAACCTGCTTTGAATGTCCAGTTTTAAAGTCCAGTAAAGTCCCACCCTTTTCTTTTGGCTGCCCACCTTGCCGAGAAGCTGCCTGCATCTTGAAAACTCTCAGCAAGCCCATCTTGAGGTCTGCTCTGGAGATACAAAAGGACAATTCTGCACAACTTTGATGAAACTTTGATGAAAAGTTAAAGGATTCTTTCCGTTAGAGTCCAGAAGATCCTCCGCTTCTCTCCTCAGCAGTGTTAGGTGGTCCCCTGGATCGCAATGTGCCGCCCTCTGGATTGCTGAGTGACAGAGGGAGCCCGGAGGTGGGACTCCTGGAGGAGGGTCCCCAGGATCCCACTGCACCTCAGAGGGTGGGTGGTGTGGAGTGGTGTGTGAGGACCGATGCGCAGCGTGGCCTGCAGCCAGCTGTCCCCAGCTCGTCCCATCAGCCCAGCTGCTGTACTGGGTGCCTCGTTCCTTCACAGATGTCCCAGGAGGACCCGGGAGCAGCGGCCGCCTCTTCCAGAAGATTCCCCATCTCAGAGGCTTCGCGGGACCCAGCCTCTTCCTGGTCTGTGTCTAGAACCTATATGTTTTATTCACTTCGGTTCTGAATATTTCATGGGTCCTCCTCCCCCAGGGGCCGCTAAGCACTCTCAGAACTAGAATGGAAATGCACAGCTTGTCCTTGTCTGCTGTCTGGCCACCTCTTTCAAAAAGCAGGACAAAGTAGCTTCCACTGGAGTTGGAATGATGTGTCCTGTCAAGCAGAAGTCAGATCATTAGGCAGCTTTGTTTTTAAAGTATTTCCTGAACAAATGCTTGTGTGGCGTCGAAGGAAGCTTCAGGGGACCCACTGGAGAGCTCGCTCCGGACCTGTGGACGCTTGGTTCCTGCCAGGTCGGGAACAGGGCAGGCATGCTCCTCTCCAGGGCTGCAGCTTGCCCCTCCAGACTTGTCACGGACCCCCGAATTGGAACTCACTAGCTTCATGACTACATCTGGCTCTGGGAGCCAGCTGGACCTTGTACCCACCACGCCCTCCTCAGTGGCCACTGCTCAGCCCACCCAGACACCATCTGTCTCTGCTCAGAGGCCTGGAGCTTTGTCCAGGGTCTGAGGGTCTGACGAGCTGGAGACAGCTTTGTCCAGGGTCTGACATTGCCCGGTGGCTCAGCCAGAGGGGCCGGAGCAAAAAGCAGCAGTGTTAAGGGGGAGGTGTGAGGACCTCACATGTGCACACACACACACACACACACACACACACGCCAACACACATATATACATGTGCATACGTGCACACGTGAACACAAAGACACACTCATACACATATTGCAGGGACTGACTGAAACTTAATGAATCAGTAAGAAATTCAAGTTTCCATAGACGTGACTGTTCCAACAGAGGTTGACCAACTCGCCCATCAAAAGCTAGAAAACCTGGGGGAAAATTGTTTTGTATACTGGAGACGGAACCTGGGTTGCTCTACCACTAAGCTACATCCCCAGTCCTTTTACTCTTACTCACCAAGTTGCCCAGGCTGAACTGGAACTCGTGACCCTCCTGCCTACTTCCCAGGTCCCTGGGATTACAAATGTGCATCACCGTGACTGGCTTGGGAAAAAAACGTTCAAAATGTCTGTTTGAAAGCAACAGAGAATTTCTAAAGCAGTCAGAAACTTTAGGACCAAGGTCTGAAAGAAGAGGGAAGACAAGAACAAGGAACCCACATCAGGGCAGAGCCACAGCTCTGAAAGCAGGTGCTGGGAGCCGAGCCATCGGACGGAGCTGGACCTGGGTCTCGGCATCCCGAAGCTAGAGGACCAGGAGGCAGGCCGTGAGGTCCTGCTGTAGCAAGAACCTGGGTGGGAGCAGGCCTAATCCCACTCCCCCAGAGTCCACTCCTGGCCGAGCACCTCCCTCCCCAGGTGGGGAAGAGTCCTCTGCTCTGTGAAGACACTCTCAGTGGTTCCGACGGCCTCTGAGACCCTCCTAAAGAACACCCTCCATCAAAGGCATTGGGCTCTGGGATGAAAGTCCACCCAAGAAAGGGGGGAAGAGGCTGCCAGAGACAGCAGGTGTCGTCAGCCAGGGTCTGCTCCTGAGAAGGAAGGTGTGCTTCTGGCCTTGGGGCCACGCGTGAGATCCCAGGGAAAGGCTCGGGTGGGGAGGAAGGGAGGCCAGGAAGCCGGGTGGTCTGAGGGCACAGGCAGGCAGGAAGCGGTCCTGATGACTGCAGAGAACTGAGCCCACAGCACACTCTGGCAAGGGCAGGGACAGAAGGCAGAGGGAGCTCTCAGGCCTGGAGGTCGGGCAGGGACAAGAGGCGTCACCTGGACTAGACTTTAACCAGCCCAAGCCAGGCTCTGATCCCAAGGGCGACTGCTGAGAGAGTAGAAAGTAGTTGACAACTGGTAAGCTCAGAGAAGATCAGCATGGAATAGAAATGAATCCAGCGGAAAGAGCCCCAGAGGGGAGGGGAGCGGAGGGAACAGGGCAAACAGGAGCGCCGACTGCAGCCGGTGGATTTAAGGCACACGGCAAGCCCGTGTGGGAGAGGCAGGTCTCACCATGGCCCTGCCAGACTCTCAGCCAGAGCCGGGCTGCACACAGGCAGAGCACAGGCTAGGAGAGGAGCAGGGAGGGGCCCGAGGCCAGCCAGCAGGCCTCCTGCCCAGGGGCACAAGGCTGAGCCCACTTTCAAGATGCAGAAAACACAGGCTCAGTCTGAGGGAGGGGCAGCCCCCTCACACACCAACCCCTGCAGCGCTGGCTGCGTAGTCACTGAGGGAACTCGCAGTCAGGTACCAGCAAGGACAGGAAACCGAGACCTCGAGGAGGAAGTCCTGGTGGGAGCAGCAGGCAGCCAGCGCCTGGCACGGCTCCCTGGCGCCCTGGCCCACGCCTCCAATTGGGTCACACTGGCTGGCCAGCTGCCAAGCCCCTGCCAGTGGCACCTCTGTGCTTCAGGGTTTGGGTCCAGCAGAACAGAGCACCCCTGCAGGAGTGCCCACTGTGCTCAGAGCTGGACACCAGGGGCCTGGACACCTGGGAGGAGGACAGCAGGAGCATAGCGACTGCGGGCCAGGAGCAGAACCAGGCAGAAACCCCGGCTTCCCTGGAGGACCCCAGGGGAGTGAGGACGTGGGCTTTGTCCTCAAGCCTCAGAACCCCACCTCCTGGCTGTGAGGGCAGCCAGGGCTGAGGGGATGAAGCGCTCAAGGGCACAGGCAAGGCAGCTGGCCGCTGGGGCTTGGCCCGTCCCCGGGGCGACCTGCCCCTCCTGCTGCTTGGGAAGGTCTCTTCAACATGGCACTGACCGTAGAGGTCGGGCAGAGCAGGACTGTGGACCGTGCTCACTGTGTTTTACACCTGTGCTCCTCACACACGCGCGCGCGCGCGCGCGCGCGCGCGCGCGCACACACACACACACACACACTTTAAAAACATTTTTTTAGTTGTAGATGGACACAATACCTTTATTTATCTTTAGGGGGTCCGAGGGCCCATCCCAGTGCCTCCCCGGTGCTAGGCAATGCTCTACCCCTGAGCACAGCCCCTGCCCTCACTCTGGTTTTTCATGTCCATTCTTCAAAAGGTTCCGACACTGAGGAGAGAACTGCATTCCTGCATTCTAACAGCAATAGACACAAGCTGTTACTCCCTTTATCACGCTTACAGTTCATCATGCACACATGATGACTGGTTTTAAAACAAGGGAAGGAGGAAAAAGGAAAATCAGCTTGAAAAAGTCAGATTAATTAACTTTCCTTGCAAAAGGTATCCAGCTGGTTCCCAATTACTGTGTCAAATCAAACTGGTGACAGGAGTGATCGTGCTAAGTCTGTTTCCAATGGAATCTACACAGCAGTCGGACATCAGTCTGTTTATTACAAAAACTGACATGTGTACCCAAACACGACCGACCTCGCTGGGAAAGAAGCCCGGGTGCTTTCCCGCCTCTTCCGCTTACAGACCGCTTCTGCCCCAGGGACTCCCGCAGCCTGGTCCCTGTCCCCAAGCTCGGTGGCTGTGGTCGTAGGCCTGGCCGCCAGCTCCCTGCTGCTCTCACAGTGAGTTGCTCCCACTGCCAGGGGCTGGGAACTGAGTGGCCGCCAGGAAGGAGGCACCACCCTGGCCATCAGGGCCTTTTCCCAAGGCACGCACCCTCTCTGGAGCCACGCCCACCAGCCTCCCAGGCCACGCCCCTGGAGCCACGCCCACCACCAGGGGCTTCCTGACTTGCACACTCGCGGCTCACCTGTGCATTCCCTTGTCCTCTAGTGGGAGGAAGGCACAGGGCCCTAGAGGGCCACAGAGTGACCAGAGACAGACCGCAGTCGGAGGTGGGCGCCCACCAAGGCTCTGTGCACTGGCACGACCCCTCCCTTCCCCAGCACCTGGTGGACTGTGGGTGGGGTAAGGTCTGGCTGTGTCTAGTCGGGGAGACGGAGCAGGAAGTCCCAGGACACCTTCAAGAAGGGGCTTTCCTGGATGAGTCGGGGCAGAAGCAGGCCACAGGTAAAGGTCCAGCCAGTATTTAAGCAGTACAGGGGGAATCCCGTCAAAGTGACAACTTGCTATAGAAAGAGGCGGACACCTCAGGTCCACCACAGGCCTTTCAAGTGGTAAGACGAACCAGCCTGTTCCCAGGAGGCTGTCACTGCGCACCTGACCGCACACAGAGAAACTGGTCTTCGGGCTGAGGAAGAGGGATGGCCATCTCATGGGGCAGCGAGTCGGGCTCAGGATCTGAGCTCAGGGAGGGCCCGAGGTTTCCCCCATCCCCAGGGGCCCTGGCAGAGTCGTCTCCACCCTGGCTCCGGCAGCTGCTGACCCCTCCCCCAGGCCAGCCGGCATCCCCCTGCGGGCACTGTGGGCCTCCACTGGACTGATAGGAGACCCTCCTGAAGTGACAGTGTGGGCCCAACACGGTGGACCCAGCATTCGTGTGCAGGCCACCTGTCCAGTGCCAACCCCGCTGCCGCCAACAGGCGACCAGGCGTGAGCAGGAATCCCGAGTCTGCAGGGGTCAGCGGGCCTTGAGCACCTCGGGGAGCTCCCGCACTGGCCCCTGGCGCTTGGGCACAGGCCCCCGTGGAGCCTGCTGGGATGGTGGGGCCGCCTCTTGGCGATTCCTGAGAGTGGGCAACAGAACCCGGGGATGAGCTGGTAACGGTGACAGCTGGCAACTCCATCGGGCCCCACTCTGCCCTGGCAGATTTCTCTTCTGAACTGAGCAGAAGAACCCCGGCCCGGCGCTGGCCCCACTCCCACCTCAGTTACACACACCCTCACCTGCCTCCCCTGACCCCAGACGCTCACACCTGCCTGCCCAGGTGAGACTCGCCCCCCCAGCCGCCCCCAGGCTGCTCCTCACGCTCAGTCCTCAGCAGCCGCACCCCCACCCCCACCCCCACCCCCACCCCCGTTGCTGCAGGAGCACCTCTGCCTCCTGGGGAGCACCAAGCCCCCCAGCACCCTCCAGTTACTGTTAACCTCTTAAGAAAAGGAGCTCTTAGGAGAAAATGTTTCACGCATACGATTAACACATAGGTCTTTTTATCAAATGTTGGAAAACAGGATTTTCAATATTTTTTGTGGAAGGAGTTACCCATGAAGGCAGGGTGACCTGACCAGGAGCTCCCTGGGGCTGCCCTGCCATGTCATGGTGCCTGTCCAGCGTGTCTCCCCAGGGGGGCAGGACGCTCATCCCTTAATTCCCAGGGTCCATGGTGCCCAGCAGGAGCTGAAGTTTGTTTCTCCAATTAGTGTCTCAAGTTCTCACTGGACTGAGCTCAGGAAAAACTCTCCAACCACGTGTCATCCCTGGGGGTCGGCCACAGCTGCCCCTGATTTTCTGCAAAAAGGTGCAAATTACCGCCCAGACCCGTGGGAGGCTCAGACAAGCCAGGCAGCCTTATGGTCCAGGAGTGTGAACAGAGCGCCAGGGGCCGGAGGCCTGTCCCCCAGCCCTCAGGTGACGTGGGGACCTGGTGGGGGGCCTGAGGAGACTCTAGGGCAGTGCCACATGGCTCAGAGGTCACAGGGCCCAAAGCCAGCAAGACAGGGCAGGGGCCCTCCATCCTGCTGGGGTATCACATTCCGTGACCACGGGTGACACAGGCTAGTGTGGATGTCGGGAGCCTGCCCCGTAACCTCTGCCTTCTGAAAGATTCCTTCAGGGGCCCTCTGTCCCCTACCTGGACTGCAGGGGCGCAGAGCCCTTGTCTGGCTGCTGTTTGCCTCCCCGTCACTGGGGAAGAACCTCATCCTGGCAGGGAGAGGTGTGGGTGCAGATCGCCTGTGGCCTCTGAGTGTAGAGGGGAGCAAGTGCGAGCCAAGAGCTGGGGGAACAGCGCCCCAGAACTGCCAGCCTCGGTCTGGCAGAGAGAGCAGGGTGGCCCTGTAGGAGGGTGAGGTTGTGTGTGCCCCAGGCCAGTGACCCCGGGCCCCACGTTCCTCCTTCACCCTGGAGTCAGGCTGCAGTCTCCCCTTGCGAGGCAGGGAAGGCAGGGAGGGACCAGGAAAGACCTCTGTGGTTAAGGCAGAAACACGGACAAGGGAGACATGGTGCCTGTGAAGCTGGGAGACTCCAGCCAACTTCTGTTTCTGACAGATGAAGGACGATGAAAGGCGTCATTAGCTAATGGAACAGGACCGGGCCCCGCCGTGCAGCGTGCGGGCTGGGAGAGACGGCGCTTCTATGCCTAAAATACAAATCAGCCCTGAAAGTCGACCCGGAGGAGCCGGGCGGTGACCGAGCCCTACACACAGCATCCCGTGATGTGGGCCTGGGAGCCAGCACAGGCCACAGCAGGGACAACGGAAGTGGCCAGGTGTGCGCTGCCTGGCTGCCAGGCCTGGAAGTCGCACCTTTCCCTGCTCTGGGACCTCCCCAGCCTGGTTGTCCCCTCACCTCCCAGGGGCGTTCCCAAGGAAGAGGACGAGACGTAGGTCGGGGCCTAGCCTTGGTCACATGAAGCCCTTCAGCACCTTTCTGCAAGTCCTGCTGCCCTTCCGTCTTGGTTGGGGTGGTCAGCAGCATTTACACCCACCCCTCAAACTGGGCTGCAAGCCCCACCCCTGACACAGGGCAGGGCGAACCCCCAGCCGGCCCACATAGCACACCGTCTCTGCACAGCAGTCTCTGCCTCCCGAGGCGGCCAAGCCGAGCCACGCCTGCAGGGTGCTGCGGGCTCGCAGGGCAGACAGAGGGCCCTCCCTGAGGCCGGGAGCACAGCACCGGGCACGGGCCAGGAGGCAAGGCCGGGAGGGGGCCTGGGCGCTGTATTCCCCACAGGACGGCCAACCTCAGTGTGCTTCTAAACAAGCGCAAGGACCTGCAGTCCCCCACTGTCACCCACTGAAAGTCAGCCCTCGACACAGCATTGTGGACCACAGAGAAAACCAACATGGCCACGTGCTCTGCCTCCGGGACTCCCTGGGTGTCCTGTGCTGCTTGGGAGCTGGGGGTGCCCATGGCCCTGAGCGGAAGCTGGGGTATCTCCCTGCCACAGTGGGCAGAGAAGTCAGGCCCAGTGTAGAGCAGTGGTCACCATGGCAGCCAGGAGCCAGGAGCTGCCTGGGTCTGCCCTGGCCACGTAGCTGCTGAAGGAAGCAGAGACTTGCCCAGCACAGGGGAGAGGCTTGGCCAGGGAGCCACAGGGATGCCCAGCCAGTGCTGGTGTCAGAACTGGGGATGGGCAGGACTGGGAAGGCCAAGCCAGCCAAAGGCCTCAGCCTGACCACTGGGAGACAGCCCACACAGAGAGAGGGGCTGAGCTGCCAGGTGGGAGCAGAGCAGGACATCGTGAAGAAGAGGCTAAGGTCAGGAGCACGTGGAGCCTGGGAGAGTTCCAGAGAAGCAAGATGCAGAAGCCCAGGTCGTCTGGAGGCGGAATCGCAGACTAGATACCGTCAGAGGTCAGATCTAGAAACTGGAGGACAGGCCGCAGCATGGCCCAGACCCCAGGATAGACAGAGGTGATGGAAATGGTCAGGGGAGGCCGGGTCCCTGCAAGCAAGCACTGGACACTCTGGGGGAATGCGAAACAACCTAAGTGGGAAGTATAACTGTAGCCCACACAGCAGGGTTTTCCCCGGGCTCCGGGGGGTCTGTTGGTGCAGATGTCAATGTTTGTGCTTCTGCTGGGAACAGGGATTCTGGGAGCATCCTTCGTGAGCCTGAGGGAAACGGAGAAGCAGCTCACCAAAGGAGCCGAGCTCCCGGGCCCCACACACCTGCACCGTGGGGAGAAGGGTGGCCCGGCTCTGAGCCTGGAGCTCCAGGCTGGCCTCCCCACTGGAGATGTGGGTGGGCACTGGGCTCCCTCTCCAGGCTCCATCCCTCCTCTGCACAGTGCCACCAGCTGTGGCTGGGAAGGAGCTCCACTCGGCCATGAAGGCCTCGACCAGTGTCCAGCACAGAGCAGGCTGGACCCAGCAGGCACTAGATCTGTACCCTGTTACACGTGTGAGCCCACAGAAAGGACTCAGAGACCCAGGGGTGCTGCTAGCACTGGGGTCAAAGGAGCACTCCGTGTCTCAAAGATCCCAACTCAAACTTCAAACACCCATCTCTTGATGAACATTGACTCTTAACACTGCGAAGTCCAGGGAAGGCAGCTTCAGGTGCCGTCTGACCAGGTCCCAGTCACAACTCTGCACAACTCTGCCATGGAGCACTCCACATGTGTCCTACCCTCAGGGCACTTCCCTCTGGTATCATAGTAGCAGCAGTAACTCCAGCCTTCACATCCACAGTCCAGGTCATCCCAGAGGGAGTGAGACTGTCTGCCCAGACTTCCACGTACAGACGGTGGTGGAGGCAGCACACTGGGCTGACTGCTTCGGACTAGCTGGGGAGGGGTGGGTGCCCAGTGGGGGTTGTGGGGGAGGGAGGTGGACACCCAGGCAAAATTGGGGTAGGTTCTGAGCCACGGGGGGAGGTGTTTAGCCCAACCAGCCCAGACTCCTTGCCACCCCCAACCCAAATTTGAGAATGCAGGTCCCCAGGGGTCCTTGTCATCCAGGACCTGCAGGGCTGGCACCAGGGCGCGGCCTCTGCCAGCTCCTCCCTCACCCCCAGCCCAGCTGAGCTCCTGCCGCAGTCACCACAGCCCTGGAGCTGCCCAGCGGCCGCCCTGGACCTCTGAGGAGGCCGCACAGCGTGTGCTGGGGGGAGGCAGGGGCGGCTCAACTGACTCTCCAGGAAGCAGAGCTCAGGCCCAGCAAGGGCGTCCCTGTCACCCTGCGTGGCAGAGAGACGAGTCTTGTTTTGGTTTCATTGTACAAAAGCACAGAACTGGAGTCCGGAGACTGTGGGGGAGGAGGGGGGGCCCAGAGAGAGAGAAGTGTGTTCTCCAGGTCCCGTCAGCACAGACCTGGGGCGGAGAGCACCTGTGAGCCGCCAGCTGCGCCCTGCGCGGGCGAGAGGAGGGTGAGGAGGGAGGTGCGTCTTCAGAGGTCAGTCTGGGAGGCCGCCAACCTGATGAGCCCAAAACCCAGAGCTGCGATGCGATGAGGCCTCCCAGGCCCAGCTCCCCTGGAGGGCTGTCTGGAGACCCACAGCGGACGGAGAGGGTCTGGTGTGCCCTGCGGATGGACACGGCTCCCTGGGGAGACGGCCAGCCCGCTCGCCTCCGCAGCAGCCCTGACCTGGCAGCCGAGCCAGAGAGAGGCCCATTTGAAGAATGAAAGACGTGAGGAAGGAAAAAGATGCCTGGGAATTCCCACCTGCGAGCTGGGGACCCAATCTGGTCACCCCCATGGGGCGCCCGGGGCGGCCGTCGTCCTGCCGGGAAGCTTGGTAGGGCGTGTTCCCACGCCGCCAGATGGAAGGGCCGGCCAGCAGCGCAGCGCTGTCTCCCGGGCACGGGGCGCCTTGGGGAACAACGAGAGGCGCGGCTGCCCCAGCATTCTGCTCCCCCAGGCCGTGCGCTGCGTAAGGAGGACGCGTGGACTGCAGCACGTCCAGGGGCAGAGGGTCTGTCCCTGGGTGCCAGGGTGGACGGCTGCTGTTCGCAGACCTGGGGTGCCCAGGTCACAGCCACCATCGGAAAGTCCAGAAGCACTGGACACACTTCTGGGGTGCGTGGGACAGCAGCACTGCGCCCCCACGGCCTCAGACTCTCCCACGGGCCAGGAGACCTCCGTCTCGGATGCCTGGTCTGCTGGGAGCCCAAAGCACGCAGCCAGACCCCAGGGCTGCCCGCAGACTGCCAGGGGACTGAGGCTCAGAGACTCCTTCCTGCCTCTGGGCATAGCTTGGCAGCTGTCCTCCCCACGTCCAGGCCACGGCTGATCTGCTTCTGGTCACTGTTGGTGGCCCTGTGTTTCCTAGAGCTCCGCTGGGCAGACTCCAGAGGGTGCACTCTGGACTGGCCGTCACTTGTCACGGGGAATGACGACCTTGACACCTGCCCCTCTCCTTGCTGCACCCTGTTCCACCATGCGGCACTGTGTGTCCACCCACCCCAGTGGGCCTTTGGGCTAATTCTAGAGTTGGCCATTACAATGTCCCACCAGGAACACATGCTCTTGTCTCTGGGCGAACACCTCGGAGAGGAGCGGGGGGACCACAAGGTGGGCGCAGGTGCAGCTCATGAGCGCTGGCCACGCTGGGGTCCTACGGGGAGCGGCTACCCTGCTCTGCTCCCGTGTGCCCCGGGAAGCCAGGCGTTGGCCTCCTCCCAACTCAGCAGGCTCGGGCTTTCCCTAGGGGTGGCTACGTTGAGGGCTACTCCCGGGGCCCATGTGTCTCGCCTGCTGATGAGGACATCTGTGCCTGTTTGCCACAGGTGAGACCTTTGCTGATTTTGTGACTGGAGTAGAAAGTCCCCTCCCACTCCACACCAGTGCGCACGCTTGTCATGGTTGAGGGCCAGTGCTGAGACACTGCTGTGGCTATGTCTGTCCTTTACACTCCTCAGTGTTCCCCGATGTCCTTTCTGTTCCAGGATCTTACCAGCAGCCTCATTGCAGGTGACCATAATGTCTAGGTAAGCTCTTCTTAGAGGCGGTGCCAGTTTCCCACACTTCCCTTGTTTCCGATGACGTGGACGGTTTTGAGGAAGGCTGGTCAGGCATTTTGTAGACTGTGGCTCCCCTGGGAGCTGCTGGCGTCCAGTGTTTTCTTGTGGTTGGACTGGGTTTATGAACTTTGAAGGAAGACCGCAGAGTTGAGCTCATCCACCAAGGGCACGCTGTCCACCTGGTTCCTCACTGCTGGACCCTGGGGGAGGGGCGCAGGGCTTTCTCACAGGGTCTGTTTCTCTTTTCCATCGTCCTCTCCTTGGGAGGAGGTCTCTGCATGCGCATGCTCGGGTGGGCTCACACTCCGCCTCCTGAGGACGCCATCCACACGAATTATTTGGAGTCTCTGTTCAGACCTCTTTCCCCCCGTGATTCCTTTGTGTATTGTGGATCCTGTTCTGTCGGCACGGACACTGGGTGCTCACTGTACACCTGGCTTTGATCCCACACCTGGCAGCTCCTGCAGCCTGCTCCTGTGATGCTCTGACCTGCTGGCCAGGGTGGCCTTTCTACATGCCTGTTTCTTGGAGACCTCTTTGCTCTCGGGCAGCATCATGGCTGCTCCGGCTTCCTCTTCCTACGGTGTCTGCCCCCGTTCAGAACCAGCCACTTCCATGAGAAAACGGTCTCTGGAAACTGGTGTTAGAAGCCAAGACCTGAGCCTTGGCTGTGAGCATTGCGGCTGCAGTGCCCCCGACCCTCAGCTGAGGCCGAGGGGAATGTGCAGATGGGTTCACCCTGCGCACACCTCTAGACACGCCCGGCCCTCGGGATCTGTGCCAGGCGGACACTGATTCCTGCCGGTGTCTGCAAGCCTCATTGGCCGCACTGGCTCTTCCTGGCCCCTCCTCTGCCCACCTCCTCCCCACTGAACAGGAGGTACCTGTTCCCACCATTCACCAGCTGTATGCTCAGTTGCTTAGTCCCCGTGGACGTGTCTAGTGGTATCAGAGGTGCTCCACACCCCAGGGCCACTTTGTCCACTAGCACGCAGCACCTGCCCCTGGTGCCAAGGCTGGTCACCCCTCGGCAGGCCACGCCCTGCCCCCCTCCCTCAGTGAGGACAAGCCTTCACGGGCCACACTGTAGATCAATTTGTCCTACTCTGGCTTCCACCCGGAGGACCCCCTGCCTCCCGGTGATGTCTAATTTGCCTGAAGTAAGGTGCACTCCCACAGTCACACACAGGTCCCCAGCGGCACACGATGCTGTGTGGCCCGTCGCAGCACCACACGGACACTGCACCTGCCACTCCCCACCCTTCAACACTTGCCAACCACCAATCCCTTCACCATCACCATAGTGCCCTTTCCAGAGCGTCCCCACGCTGCGCGGCCTCACGCACTGACCCCTTGCTCTGAAGATCCATCAGGGGAGCGCGTGCACCTAGTGAGATGACCAGGCGGTGCTCCAGTATTTTCGTCTGTCATTGTGCCGAGCTACATTAATTGATTTTCAACTGATAAAACCCCGGGGTCATGATACGTTCTCCTCCTTGAATGTTGGACACAATTTGCTAACGTGCGTGTGCTTGAGAATTTCTGCCTCTGCTTTGGACCAAGTAGAGAGAGCAATGGAATGCTTACAACACAGCGGAAACCACCCACTGGGGGCCCACACTGTGGAATGGTCCTTCAGTGTGAAGGACGGACAAAACCAGAGGGAATCCATCCCCAGGAGACGGGCCCCACAGGGAGCACCAGAGGAAGGCTTCTGGGGCAGAGATTGAGTCCATACAAGGACTAGGTGTTTGAGAAGTAGGAAAATGAGACAAAATCCCTGTTGTTATCAATTGATCTAAAACATCACTGTTCTTTAAAAGGAGCAAAAGTCACAAATTGGGTAATTGGAAGCAAGGGTACTACAATGGAGAGAGGCACTGGGGCTCTGCCAGGCCCCTAGCTGCCCAGGGATGGAGAGGGGTCCGGACAGGGCAAGGAGGTCGGGCACTGTCCACACAGCAGGTGTTGCTGATGGAATGAGGAGTGTGTTAGTCGTCGATGTGCTTCCAAACCCCAGAAAAACTGTATAAGGTCTTTAAACAGCAAGTGATTTGCAAAGAGAGGAAAACAGTCTATCCCTGGAGTGATATAAGTAGCTCATTAAAACCAGAGAAAGTTGGGGCTGGGGATGTGGCTCAGGTGGTAGCGCGCTCGCCTGGCATGCGTGCGGCCCGGGTTCGATCCCTCAGCACCACATACAAACAAAGATGTTGTGTCCGCCAAATACTAAAAAATAAATATTAAAATTCTCTCAAAAAAAATATTAAAAAAAAAATAAAAAATAAAACCAGAGAAAGCAAGGAAACTCTCAGATTTTGAAACGCTCCTTTTTCATCTTCATCTAAAGGCTCTCTGACCCCTCCCTTGACTTGTGGTTATGTAGATATCTGGATTTTTGTTTCTAAATATCTGGATATTTTTCAAAAATCTTTGTGTTGTTAATTACAGCTTTGGACGAATCAAATACTCTAAGCTGAGTGACCATGATTCTGGGCCCAGAATGTGGCCTGCTGGGGAGCCGGCTGTGCTGGGGAGAACGCTGGCCCGTTGTTGCCGTCTTTCTCTGAGGGCTGCTCTGGGTGCTGGTCACAGTCTCCGGCCAGTCACTGGAGCGTGTCGGAGAGCCCGGGCGGCCGGCTGCCTCCCCTGCTCCTGGTGGAGTCTGCTCCTCCTGCCCCAGTTGGCTGTGAGGCGCGTGCCTAGGTCCAGCCTCTCCCCGAGTCACCTCTGCTACCTGTGGCCACCCAGCCGACGTGGACAGTGCGGTCACACTGCCCCTGTGCTCCTTTCATCTCTGGGCCTCTGCTTCCTGTTCGGTCCCAGGACCCTGGCTGGGTGCTGGAGCCCTTGCCGGCCCTGAGGCTGTGGGGGTGCCTGGGTGCTACTCGGTCAGCTTGCTGGCTGCGTGCTGTCTGTCCCTCTGGAACTCTTCCTTCCCTCTGCCTTCT
Organism: Ictidomys tridecemlineatus; assembly: GCF_052094955.1. Classification (NCBI taxonomy): domain Eukaryota; kingdom Metazoa; phylum Chordata; class Mammalia; order Rodentia; family Sciuridae; genus Ictidomys; species Ictidomys tridecemlineatus. The sequence goes on along the minus strand of NC_135479.1, from coordinate 215,678,372 downwards.
GTCCCTCTGGGCTCCTCCGGGGCTTATTAGCGTGGCTCTCTTTCCCCGGTTTGTGGATACATTCATGGGCCTCCCTTCACAGGTGCTTGGCCGCAACAGCAGGATCCCCCGGGCCTTCAAGCCCTGTGGCCCGTCGCAGCACCACGCGCCCGGAGCTGCACCTGCTTCTAAGCTTTCTGAGGAGCTGCGGACCTCGGGTGTGCCCGGCTCCCCACCCTGTGGTTTCCATTCCTTTGTGCTCCCCGCTCCTGCCTGCAGGACTTCCTGCGGTGTGGTCTGAAAGGCCCAGGTGGGAGGCTGTCCTTGGGCACCTCAGAGGCCCCCTCTACCTCCCCCTAGCAAGGCGTCCAGTGAAACCCAGCTGCCCTTGCTCTGTGCCTCTGTGGCTTTCCTCCCTCTGGCTGTCAGGGTCTGGCTTTGCTGCTACTTTGGGGCAACTTGGGGTGTGCCCAGCGTGAGCTCTCTCCTGGGGTCTGCGGAGTCCCTGGGGGAGGCTGGGCGTGTTTTGTGTCTGCCTTGCAGGGGGCTGGCACCCTCGGGGTGCTGTGAGCGTGCTGCTCTACCTGCCTGCTGGCCTCTGAGCGCCCACTTGTGAGGGCTCTGAGCCGGGAGGCCTGGCCTGTGGTCCCCGGGCCAGCTGTCTTCAGGCGCTGTCTGTCTCTCCGGAGTGGCTCCCTCTGCTCCTTCTCCACCTTCCTGAACATGAAAGCGTAGCTTTTGGGGGTGGTGCTGGGGATTCTGCATTGGAGGCAAGCCCTCTGCCAACTGAGCTACACCCCCAGCCCTTCTGAAACGGTTTTGGGGTCAATGGACCTTTTATTTATCTATTTTTACATGTGGGGCTGAGGATCCGACCCAGGGCCTCACGCATGCCAGGCAAGTGCTCCACCACCGCGCCCCTAGCCCAGCCCCCCAAGCGCAGCCTTCACAGTGCCAGAGTGTCCATGTCTGCTGTCCACTTGGGTGGCCCCTCTGGCTCTGTTCCCATTGACTGCCCCTCACTTGGGGTCCTATTTTCTGGCTTTGTTTCTTCACACCTGCAGTTTGGCAGCCAGTGGCCTGTCCTGGTCACACGGCGGACCCTTTGCCTCTCGGCACTGCTCTGGGAGCACTGAGCCCCGGGGAGCGTTCTGCTTCTCTCAAGGCCTGTTTGCCTACGTCGGGCCACACCAGTGTCCGTCAGCCTGGTGCTGGTTTTCCTCCTGGACTGAGGTAGAGCCCTCCTGATGCTGAGAGCTGTCCTCTCTGCTGGGGTGGGGTGGCCTGGCACCTGGCAGTGTAAGTGTGGACGTCCCCTCTGTGGCCAGTGCGTCTTCAGCAGCTTCCTGGGCTTCCCTCCAACACCCTGCCTGGTGCCTGCCCGATACTGGAGTCCACGCTGCAGACTTCTGGATTCTCCTGCTTCTGAGCTCTGTCCTGTGAGCCCTTTGCCTCTCCGGCTCCAGCTGTTTCCCGGCCATGGGGAAGACCAGGGGCTCTGCCTGGACCTCCCTGCCTGCCCAGGGCACAGGCAGATCTGTGGGATAGCAAGCCCGGGCCCGGCCACTCAGCGAGTTACTGGGTTTCCTTTAAGGCTGCTGAGGGTGTGTGAGAGCTCCTCGCAGCCCTGGGAACACTGCTGGACTCGGTGCCCACTGCTGGAACCCTTCTCTTGTGCCGCACAGGCCCAGCCTCACACTGGACCAGACCCACTCTGTAGCCACGTCCACTGAGCCAGCTGGGGGCTCTGCCAGGTGCTCCACGCGGGGACTAGGTGTGAAACCCTGGGAAGAGGGCCCTGCCAACTCCAGGTCCTGAGGTCACCACGACAGACACAGGCCTCTGACTCAGCAAGGGGCTGAGCCGACCTGGGCCACAGGCTGCTGAGGCAGGAGGCCGTGCCCGCGTCCCGTGCTGGGCACGAGTTCACTGCCTGTCCCTGCCCCAGCAGTGACACAGAGCGTCCACCGCCTGTGGGGCCCTGTGCTGTGGGCAAGTTCTCCTGCGTGTCCTGCACAGCTCTGGGACAGGGGTCCTAGGGCAGGGGCTGTTCACTGGTTGCAGGTGCCCCTAGGCCTGCGGTTGGCAAGGACTGCCTGCCCCTCATGGCCACCAGAGCCGGATGCTACGTTAGGATAGATCTCTGCATGGTACTGGGCCACTCTGACGGCAAACCCATGTCTAGCAATTCACCTCATAAATATCCTGGCGTGTCTGTCGAATGATGAATATTCAAGGTGACTAGTTCTTTGCTACTGTTAAAAAAAGAACACGGAAGCTTTCTGAGTGTTGATTTGGAACCATCTCCAAGACTCGAGAAGTGAGAACAAGGTTCACGGCAGTGAGTGCTGCCCGCGCCTGCGCAGAGAGGAGAGTCTCTGCCCAGCACACCCTGCACCAGGGCTGTGACTTGGCTCCGAGGGACTGGGAGCTGCAGACTGGAGCCTGCTGCCTGTCGGGGAGAGGGAGGGCGGGAGGAGAATTCTCAACTGCATGAACTTCTGTGGGTTTTGACATCTAGATCAGGCAGATGAAGCCACTGCCTATCGTGGAAATCAGATGTGAAAAACACCGGTAGGGCGGATCTCAAGAAAGCCCTTGCAGGTTGGGTCTTCAGACGCTGCCTGCTGGTGATTTTTTTAATATAGAATTCTTTTATGCCTTTATTTATTTATTTATTTATTTTTATGTGGTGCTGAGGTTCGAACCCAGGGCCTTGCATGTGCTGGGTGAGCGCTGTGCCGCTGAGCCCCAGCCCCAGCCCACTGCTGCTGCTTTTAATTCAACTCTCTAGTCCTCTTTTGGAGCACGGGCACGGGGAGCACTGAAACATGGAGCATGCGCACACGGGAGCATGGGAACATGGAGCACGGGCACGCAGGAGCACAGGCACATGGAGCACGGGCACATGGAGCACGGGAACATGGAGCACGGGCACGGGGAGCACGAGAACATGGAGCACAGGCACATGGAGCACGGGAACATGGAGCACGGGCACGAGGAGCACGAGAACATGGAGCACCGGCACGCAGGAGCACAGGCACATGGAGCACGGGCATGCAGGAGCACGGCCACATGGAGCATGGGCACGGGGAGCACGGGCACACGGAGCATGGGCACAGGGAGCACGCGCACACGGGAGCATGGAAACATGGAGCACGGGCACGCAGGAGCACAGGAACATGGAGCACGGGCACATGGAGCACGGGAACATGGAGCACGGGCACATGGAGCACGGGCACGGGGAGCACAGGAACATGGAGCACGGGCACATGGAGCACAGGAACATGGAGCACGGGCACATGGAGCACGGGAACATGGAGCACGGGCACGGGGAGCACGGGAACATGGAGCACGGACACGCAGGAGCACAGGCACATGGAGCACAGGCACGGGGAGCATGGGAACATGGAGCACGGGCACATGGAGCACGGGAACATGGAGCACGGGCACATGGAGCACGGGAACATGGAGCACGGGCACATGGAGCACGGGAACATGGAGCACGGACACGCAGGAGCACAGGCACATGGAGCACGGGCACGCAGGAGCACGGGAACATGGAGCACAGGCACGCAGGAGCACAGGAACATGGAGCACAGGCACACAGGAGCACAGGAACATGGAGCACGGACACGCAGGAGCACGGGAACATGGAGCACGGGAACATGGAGCACGGGAACATGGAGTACGGGCACGGGGAGCACGGGAACATGGAGCACGGGCATGCAGGAGCACAGGCACATGGAGCACGGGCACGGGGAGCACGGGAACATGGAGCACGGACACACAGGAGCACAGGAACATGGAGCACGGGAACATGGAGCACGGGCACATGGAGCACGGGAACATGGAGCACGGACACGCAGGAGCACAGGCACATGGAGCATGGGCACGCAGGAGCACGGGAACATGGAGCACAGGCACGCAGGAGCACAGGAACATGGAGCACAGGCACACAGGAGCACGGGAACATGGAGCACGGACACACAGGAGCACAGGAACATGGAGCACGGGAACATGGAGCACGGGCACGCAGGAGCACGGGCACATGGAACATGGACATGTGGAGCCCAGAACTGGGCATGTGGAGCCGCAGGCTGCCACTCTCAGCCGTCCGTTTCTCTCCCGTGGTCCACAGAGCCCTATAGGCCAGCCTTCCCGTGTGGCCACAGCCTGACCTGCCGGGCCTCAGGGGACCTTCACCTCCAAGCCCGGGTGGCTCCTGACCTTGTGGGCAGACTGGGACCTCAGACAGAGGTCCCAAGACTCAAGAGCTCCATCCCTGAGGGTGGGGCCAGAGCCCATAATCTGCTCCTGCGGAGGCTTGATGGGGACCCCCTAGACGGGGGGTCAGCTGGCTGCCCTCCAGCCCCATGGACCAACCCGTCACCCGGGGTCATGACTCAGCTGCCTGGTGTCACCTTCAAGCCAGGGGGCCCCAAGTCTTCCTGTCTGGGTCTCAGGAGGAAGGCAGTACCCTCTTCCCATACGGACACGGACCCAGGACTGCAGCCAAGGACTGGTCCATGTGGGTGCCCAGGACCTCCCCACCATCCCTCCTGTGTGCCCTGGCCTGGCAGGGCCCAGCATCCCCACAGGATCCCCTGAGGTGGGACCGGGCGGGCGGAGCTGTGGGCCTGGTCACACAGACAGCTGCTACCCCCTCCTGCCAAGCCCTGGCCAGAGGGACTGGGGGTGGAGGGGTGGTCAGTGAGGCTGAACTGGTCTAGGACCCACTACAATGGCCACTTCATGCGTTGGTCCAGCTCAGCACCTCATCCCCCAGCACAGTGTTGGCTGCATGTGAAGAAGGACCACCCTGGCTCACTGGGCGTGGCCCCTCTGCCTGACCACCTGCTGCCCTGCACAGAGCCAGGTGGGCACCCTGAGGGGCAGAGACCTGGCTCACCAGAGTGGACGAGAAGCCACTTGGGCGAGTGGCAGGAGCAGCATGGTCAGAGCCGAGGACACGTGGCAGCACAAGGCAAGATATGGTGGGCTGAGGGAAACCCTGCACTGCCCACGGCCAGGGCCCCGCCACAGCCCTCTGCCCACGTCCTTCCACCGTCACTCTCTTTCCTCACCCAAGGCAGCCACTTGAGGCCAGCACCACGTACAAGGGGCTGGTGCTCTGGAGGACAGTGCCCACCGCCCAGCCCTGAGGACCAGGGCAGCCCAGTGGCCTCTGTGCAGTGGCGGACCAGGCTGGGCTGGGGCTGGGGCTGCTTGGGTCAAGATCCTCCTGTCAGGAGAGGAAAGAGGGTCATGTGGCCGCCCATGGTGGTGCCGGAGGCCGAGGAAGCCCACCTGGTCCTCCTCCTACTGCTCCAAGGTGGCTGCCTTCTCAGCCCTCCTCCACTCCCATGGTGGCTCTGCCCAGCGTCTCCCCAGCACATTGCCAGCAGACCAGGGTGCCCATGGGTTCCGTGTGCACAGTGTTCTGAAAGGAATTCAATTACTTTTAATTAGTGCAAACTTAATCAATTTTAATTAGTTTGAACTAATTTTAAAATTTTTAATTAGTTAAAAATTAGAGTTTTCACATAAGAATCTCCAACTTCAGGTTTCTCTTTAAAGATTGAAAGCACCAAGGACACAGCCCTGTGGGACATTTGGGGCGGAGCGGCCCGGCAGGTGGCCCCTGCACCCACACCACCCACCTCTCCCTGCATCTGGTGGCCTGCAGGCCAGGGTCCCGGGGGGCACCTCCGCCTGGAGCACCGACCAGCCATGGATTTGTGACCTGCTCATGGAGGACGGTGCCCCACAGGCCAGGCCAGGAGGGCCACTGCCCAGGTGGTGGCCCAGATCCCAGAGTTGCCCTCACCCGGCATCTGGATGTCCACCCTCCCTTCTCTCCCCTGGGAGTGTTCTTAGGACCAGAGTGGACATGGAGAGCTCTGAGATTCGGAGGCTGCCCTGGGCCATGGGACTCCTGCCCACAGGAGGGCAGAGTGTCACAGAGGCCCCTTCCATCGAGCCCCCAAAACAACCAGAAGCCAGGACTGATGGGCAGTGTGGAGGTCACTCAGGGTGAGCTGTGAACCCCAAAACCCAGGGCCAGCAGCAGCTGGGGCAAAGCTGCCTGGACCCTGGCCTCTGCCTCGGTTTCCCCCTCCCCCAGCCGGGCCTGGCCCTGGGGGCTCCGAGGACACAGTGACTGATGGGTAGAGGGAGCAGGGGCAGGACCTCCAGCTCCAGAGTTGATGTCCTGGGTGGCTCCACACTGTCCAGCTGGTTAGCTCTGAGCCTCCTGGAGCGGCGGCAGGAGACCACTGTGTGGTGCCACCCCAGGGGGAGCTGCTTTTACAAGGTGCATCATGGGGCATCAGTGGGAGTCTCCAAATGCTGACCCTCTGTGGACAGTGTCCTCCTGGTGGCCACAGCCAGTCAGCTCCAGCCTCGAGGTCTGTGACCCCACTGCAGGTTCTGCCTCAGGCTCTGTCACGAGCAGAGCCTGCTCTGATACGAGGCACGTGCCGCAGACCCCTGGTGTCAGCTGGGCAGCTGGCCTGCCCCTGCCCAGACCTGCTGCCCCTGCCTGTGCCCCTCGCAGGCCCCACCCTGTGGCTCTCCTGCCTGCACCGCCCACAGGCTTCCTCAGTAGGGTGGTATCCTGGTCCACTGCTACTCTTAGTCCAAAGAAGTGGCTGAGCCCAGGACCAGGTGCCAGGAGCTGCCTATCCCCTAATGGCCATGACCCCTAGGAGGGTCCAGTCAACAACAAATACAGAAAAGACATCAGAAAAGCTCAGCAGCAGAGCACATGCCACGCCACTCAGTCTGATGAAGGACACCATGTTCTGGAGCTAGGAAGGCCTGGCCTGTGATAGGGGAGGGCAGTGAGCGGGCAGTGCTGGCCCCAGCAGCACCCCACAGAGGCTTGGGGACAGGAGCAGTGCTGCAGGGGCTGAACACGCAGAGGAGGGCTGGCCAGCAGTGGTGGCTAATCGAGAGCCTGGCAGCCTTGTTGGCAGCAGCCAGGGGCCAAGGCCCCAAGTTCAGGGCTGAGGAAGGACAGTGTGGCCCTCAGACCATGCTCAACCTCAAGGCAAGGACACTCTGACACCCACTTGGTGCGCGGCGGGAGGAGCTGAGGACGCTACCAGGAGGCTCCCAGCCGCTCACCTGCGGGGGGGACACGAAGTGGGAGGCACTGCCAGGACCACCAGGGGGAGTCGGGGCGGGGGGCCAGCTGGGGAGGCATGGGGTTCTGGAGATGGGCAGTGGGGAAGGCTGCCCAGCAGAGGGCAGGGCCTAGCCCACGCCACTGCAGCTTAAAACGCACATGCCGCAGACCCCTGGTGTCTGCTGGGCATCTGGCCTGCCCCTGCCCAGACCTGCTGCCCCTGCCTGTGCCCTAGCACGCCTCAGGTTGTGCCGTGTGGACTCTACCACAGTTAAGAAATGCAGACCAGCAAAGCCGGGGGACAGGCTCTGCCAAAGGGTCCTTTAGCCACAGGCACAGGGATCAATAAGCAGCCATCCTGATGTCACTGCTCAGACAGTCCTGGGGACCCTTGTGGCTGGCAGGAGGAACTTGCTGGACTCAGGCAGATCTTAAATGGGCAGCATCTTGTCCCCCAGACCATGTCGGGGCAGCCGCAAGGAGAGCAGACCCACAGAACTCACAGGGAGGATGTGTTGGTGGTCCCAGGGAAGGCCCCGTCCCTCTAGCCAGGGGCCACATCCAGGGACAGCGGCCAGACCCGAGTCCTGGTCACTGGCCTTGTGGTCAGTGGAGGTGTCTTCTCACCCTCAGAGCCGAGTCTTGGGGACACACCAGGCCGTGGAAGCCCAGGATACCCTAGACCCACAAACTCTGAATTTGAGGAGTCTGTCCCTCCAGTGCCGGGGGAAACCCAGGTTTGGGGGAAACTGGACGTGAAGCAGGAATGCACATCTGGTCGGGCAGAGGAGGGACGTGGTGGTGGAGGCGTCTCCTCTTGCCTGCAGACCCTATTGAGTCAGTGTGAACCCTGGGCTCAGGGGCCTCCAAGCCGGGTCAGGGAGGCCGAGGCCTGGCTTGCATGGGGTCAGCCTTCCCACTCTGGGCAGCGCACCTCCTGCTGTGATTGGACGGTGCTGGCTTACTGTCCCTTCTCCCAGGACACTCAGGGTGGCCCTGTGACCCTGGGGAAGGAGTGGGGGTCTCTACAACCCGGGGCTGGCAGCCCAGACCCTGCGGGATGGATGCCCAGATCACCTGCTGTCACCCGTGGGACCACAGCGCCCCCCGGTGGCACAGGGTAGTTGTGCTCTGCTCCTCCCGGTTTCTGCTAGTTCAGCAGTAGGCAGCCCAGGTCAGCCTAGGCGGTGCCACTGGGCTCTCGGGCGCACCATGGGGACAGCACCTGCTCCGTGCTCCCCGCAGACGCTCTCTTCTGGGCCCTGGACCTGGGGACAGTCTCTGCCCTGCTGGGACTGTCTCCCAGGGACCCAGGGGCCAGTAGGCCAGGGAAGGAGGGGAGCTGGACCCAGGCAGCCTGGAGCCAGACCTACGCTGCCGCCGCCACGGCCACCACAGGCAGGACCCTACCTGTCAGCTGCGGAGCTGTGGGGACAAGGGTGGGCTGGGAGAGGTCAAGGAGCCCAGCACTGTGGTCAGCACTGGGAGGCTGGAGGGCCCAGCAGCACCGGGCACACCCACCCCTGGACCTAGTGCCACGCTGGGTGACTACCCCGCATGTTGGCCCCTAGAGCTGGGCAGCTTTCTCGTCATTGGTGGGCCGACTGCACGGTTGTCCTACTCAGTTCCCCAACTGGGATACTGCAGATTCACATGCACCTCGAGGAACAGCACGGTGACCCCAGGACCCTCTGGCCCACCTTCCCCATGGTGACACCCGCATGCCCTGTGGTGACATCTTGCCAAGTGTGATGGCAAGAGAACTCCCGAGCCCTATAATAAGGAGAAAGGAATCCTGTTAGAAGGAAATGAGCACCAGACACCCACTCTGAGACAGAGGACAGGCTCGGCCCTCCAGGCAGCCCGCTAGGCTGCTGGTGCCTGAGATGGCCCTGCAGGAATCACCTGTGGGATCTGCCTGCCTGGGAGAGCCCTCTCAGGGTGGCTGTCGGGCTCCTGGTGGCCGGGAGCAGTCCTGTCCCCTGACTGGGATGTGGGTGCCCAGCACTGGGAGCCTGGGCCTCGGCCTGCACTTTGTCTGGGAGGATCCGAGCCCTAGGCCAGTGGTGGTCAGGAGGAAGCTTTCCTGGGCAGAAGCAGCTATTGCCAGCATTTCTGATCTCCTGTGACCCCTTACTAGGGTCCCCTCTTGGGGCCACCACTGTGCCCCTTCATACCGGCCTTGTGGGGAACTGGCAGGTCCTGGACAGGATGCAGGGTCAGCACAAAGAGTGAACCACCTAGGTAGAAAAGCAAAGTCCTGCCAGGTGTAGTGGCCCACGCCTGTAACCCAGTGGCTCAGAGGCTGAGGCAGGAGGATCCCAAGACCAAAGGCAGCCTCAGGAACGTAAAAGGCCCCAAGAAGCCTCCTGAGACTCAGTCTCAGAAAAGAAGCCTGGGGGTGTGGCTCAGTGGTTGGACACCTCAGAGTTACTAGCTGGGAGGGAAGGAAGGAAGGAAGGAAGGAAGGAAGGAAGGAAGGAAGGAGGGAGGGAGGGAGGGAGGGAGGAGAGAAGGTGGAGAAAAGAAGAAGGGATGGTGGAAAGGAGGAGGGAAGATGGAGAGAACGAGGAGAAAGGTGGAGAGGAGGAAGGAAGGTGGAGGGAAGGAGGGAAGGAGGAGGGGAGGAGGAGGGAAGGTGGAGGGGGAGGAGGGAAGGTGGAGGAGGGGAGGAGGAGGGGAGGAGGAGGGAAGGTGGAGGGGGGGAGGAGGGAAGGTGGAGGGGGGAAGGAGGGAAGGAGGAGGGGAGGAGGAGGGAAGGTGGAGGGGGGAGGAGGGAAGGTGGAGGAGGGGAGGAAGGAAGGGGAGAGGAGGAGGGAAGGAGGAGGGGAGGAGGAGGGGAGTTGGAGGGGGGGAGGAGGAAGGAAGGTGGAGGGGAGGAGGGAAGGAGGAGGGGAGGAGGAGGGAAGGTGGAGGGGGGGAGGAGGGAAGGTGGAGGAGGGGAGGAAGGAAGGGGAGAGGAGGAGGGAAGGAGGAGGGGAGGAGGAGGGAAGGTGGAGGGGGGAGGAGGGAAGGTGGAGGAGGGGAGGAAGGAAGGGGAGAGGAGGAGGGAAGGAGGAGGGGAGGAGGAGGGGAGTTGGAGGGGGGGAGGAGGAAGGAAGGTGGAGGGGAGGAGGGAAGGAGGAGGGGAGGAGGAGGGAAGGTGGAGGGGGGGAGGAGGGAAGGTGGAGGAGGGGAGGAAGGAAGGGGAGAGGAGGAGGGAAGGTGGAGGGGGGGAGGAGGGAAGGTGGAGGAGGGGAGGAAGGAAGGGGAGAGGAGGAGGGAAGGAGGAGGGGAGGAGGAGGGATGGTGCAGGAGGAGCAGGGGAGCGCCCTTCCTGGCCCCAGGCATCCCTGTCAGCATGTGGAGAAGGTCGCAGGAAGGTCAGCTGAAGGAACCTGAAGGCAGGCACACAGAACTCCAATCTGGAGGACACTGGCCCAGAGGGCGAGCCCACTCTCCGTGAACCGTGAAGAGCCCTAGCCGAGGACCTGGGATGCGTGCTCTGCCCACCTGTCTCTTAACGCATGTGCACTCCAGAGCCAACCAGACCGTGTGCTCCGAGGACTCCAAGCAGAAGCCGCCACTCTCCATGCCCACTTGTGCACTGCAGTAGTAGACAGAGTGGTGTAGACAGGGCCACACAGCAGGGTCCATGGGAAGAAGGGCACCAGCAAATGTCCTCACTCTTGTGGGATTAGCGTGTGCAGACTTGAGGGTCCAGCCAGGGCCCAAGAGAACTTGAGGATGGAGTGATAGAACTGGGGAGTCCATGTGGCCTTGGGGCATGGAACGCTCCCCAGAGGTACCCTTTCCCAAGCCCCAGACAGACCCATCCAGGGAGGTGAGCTGGAGGCCCTCTTGGTGGTCAGGAGAGGCCAAGAGGAGAGCCCCTGGGGCAGATCAGCAGCAGCAGACCAGGCCTGGGAATGCTGAGGTCAGGCGATGGGAGGTGGGAATGGGAAGGTCTGTAGTGGGAGTGAGCACTGTCCCACCCTGACCGTTTAGGTGAGACCTCGAACAACGGAGTGCATCACCCAAGGCCCCAGGAGAGCTGGGCCCTCAGATGTAGCAAGCCTGTGGCTGGGGTCGACCCTAGGCTGAGACGGCGACAGTCTCCATGTGGAGCACTCTATGGCTGCAGCACACTGGGCCGCACCCACAGCCAGCCTCCAGGGCTCTGTGTCCCACCTGCAACCCAGGGCCAGGGGTTGGCGCCCTGCTGTCCACTCTCCCCCTGCCACCCGTGGCCTCCCAGACTCTCGCAGACCCCTGGCTCCAATGCCTTCCTCTCATGGTGCCTTTCCACCCACTCCCAGGAGAAGAGGGAGCTGTGAGCTCTCAGCACCCCTGAGGCCTTTCACCCACATACAGCACAACAGGCTTTTAAAAGTTAATTTTAATGAGGTGCAATTCACAGGCAATAAATGGCACCCACAGAAGCACAAGGTGAAATATGCTTGGACAGACACATACCTCCTGACCACTGTGCCTGTCAGGCAGGACTGCTCCGCTGACCCTCCTCTGGCCACAGGCCGGCACTGACCCGTTCCTGTCAGGACAGAGCCCTGTCCCACGTGGTCTGGCCTGCCTAGCACTTACTCACAGGCACCGGGCAGGCTTGTCCTGCACCTCCTAAGCCCATCTGGGCCCTGCTGGTTTCTAGCAACCACAGCTAAATGGGGTGCCCCGCGTGCACATGCCTCCGCCCGTCCTGAGCAGGTGCGTGGGGAGGGACGGCACACGGGCTGCTGAGGCTCCCAGGCTGCTCCGAGTGCTCACCAGCCCTTGGCGCCTATTTTTAAGGATGAACATCCAGTGGGCACCCTGTGGACCCTCGATCTTGATGGTGCGTGACTGATATCAGGCATATTTCCACAGGCTTATTGGTCATTTATACACCTGTGTCTTCTCAAAACTTGCTTTTTAAAAAAACTGGATTATCTTCTTATTCCCAGGTCACAAGTGTTATTCACTTACTCTGGACACAAGCCCTGTGTCAGGAACGTGGACATGGAGTGTAGACCTTTCTCCCAGGTGGCCTGCCCCTTCTGGCCTCTCCCACTGCTCCTAGTGCAGTCTGGTAGCACTTCCTCTCACGGGTTGTGCCTCCAGCCGAGGTCCGGAGAGGTCTTGGTTGGGGTGCTAGGTGTTCCCCGAGGCTGTGTCGAAGGCTCGTGCCCAGGGAGGTGGTGAGGCCTGGGCAAGGTGGGGCCTACTGGGAGGCCTAGGTCATGGGCTGGGGACTAGGAGGAGACTGGGAGACCCAGCCCCTTTCTGTCTTCTGCTTCCTGTAGCAAGGTGAGCCACTGTGACAAACCACAGGCTCAGAGATCAATGGGCCAAGTAATATTAAGACCTTCAACACTGAGCAGAAGTAAACCTTTCCTCCTGACGAGCCGACTACCTCCGGCATTTTCTTACAGAGATGAAAAGCAGACTACTGTAGTCACTGCCCAGCAGGACTGTGTTGATGAAAAGTTTACCTACCCGAGCTGCCCTGCATGTAGTCACCAGCTGTGATTTAAATAGCTAATGGCTACGACACTAATGTATTCAAGTTTTACTTTTAATGCAGGCCTATAATCTATTTCAGGTTGGTGTTTGTGAATGGGTATGAAACAAGGGTCGGTGTTCTTTTTGTCTGTGGTATGGGGAGGGATCCTGGGGCCCTGTGCATGCAAGGCCAGTGCTCTGCCACTGAGCTGCGCCTGTCCCAGCTAAGGACCATGTGTCTGTGTACATCCAGTAGTTCTGTAAGGCGTGCCCAGCCGGGCCTCAGGGCACCTTCCTGGACACGCAGGTGTCTTTCTGGAAGCTGTTCTTGCCCTTCTGTGAGAACACCCACCCCAACATTGGCTCCTCTTACTCAAAATAGCTGTGGCTGTGGTGGGTCCTTCCGATTCTCCTGTTTGGAATCAGCTTTTCTACAAAATAAGAAGCCTGGGATCCAGACTGGATGATCCAATGCCTTGCGGGAGATTCTCTCCTAAGTGAGCCTTGCAACCATGGACAAGTACCTCTTCCTGGTTTGTCTCGTCGTGCTTTGTAGCTCAGTATAGAAGGCTGGCACGACTCCTACCAATTCTCCGGTGTTTACGTTTTTGACGTCAATGGTGTCATGGATTTTCCCACCATCTGCTCCTGTGTTGGGGGCACAGTGCTCTTCATGAACCTGATTTCCTGCGACCTTGCTGACTCGTTCCCGTCTCTGGTAGATCTCTCACGCGTGGCATGACGGTCGCACCACCTGTGAGCAGCTAGCTCTGCCCCTTCAGCCTCTGCCTGGGCCCCAGTTCTCCTTCTTGCCATACAGGTTGGCTCTCTGTGCCTTGTTCCCACCTGGGACTGACAGCACCTGCTCCTTCACCATGAGAATGCCACCTGCAGGTTTCTGGAACAGCTCCTCTGCCACCAGTGTCCACCCGCAGAGACCATGGGCTCAGTGGGGGCCCTCTCTGCCCAGGATGTGCTGTGTGGCCAGCCCTCACTGCATGCAGAAGGCTGGGGTGCTCATTCTGACCTCCTGCCTGTGGATGAGTACTGAGGGCTTCCAGAGCAGTGGCCTCAAACCCACCTGTGCTGCTGCTCTGTTTGCCCATCTCCTACTGTGACTTGATGTCATTCTCCAGCAGCTTCACTGTGTCCCCAACAGGAACTAGCCTCCCTTGTTCTCTCCCAGATGCACGAGCACCCAGGGGGTTGTGAAAAGCTGACTTGAGTGCTGGTGTCTGGAGCCCTCCCAAGGAAGGCCATGCTACAGCTGGCCAGGCAGAGCACCAGCCCAGAGGTGCTCAGAGGGGCTGGGGCCCACAGGGGGGACTCAGGCTGCTGCAGGAGCTCTGCTCTGGGTCAGGGTTCAATCCAGGGGCAGAGACAGGCTCCAGAGAGGACAGAGGAGGGCGCGACCCTGGGTAGGCTCAGGAGTGAGGTTGGGGGTGCTTGCTGGCTGTGCTGAGGTCTTGCTAAACCAGTAGGTGGGCAAGAAGGGTACTGGGTCCTCTGCCTCTCTCAGCTGCTGCAGGCTTCAGGGAGTGGGAGGAGAGGACTGGGTCCTCCCTGACAGGGGCACCCCCTGCTCCTCCCAAGGTACCCATACCCCTGCGGATGGGGGATACTAAGGGGCCAGAGCCTCCAACCATGACAGGCCTGCATGGCTCTGCTTGGACCTGGTCCACTTGGGGCCCAGCTCAGTCTGACCTCCAGGCCCCTGGTGTGGGAGAGGCAGAGAAGCCCAGCACAGGGAAGGCAGAGAGACCGGCTTGATGCTGAGAAGGAACGTGTACACAGAGGCACTGCCCAACTGTTCTCAGGTCTAGAGCTCTCCCTGGGGACACATCTCTGTCCAGTGGCTTCCAGCAGAAGTTACCACTGAGAACAGATGGACAGTGCTGTTCAGAAATGAAGAGTGGGAGACTCAGAAATCCTCAACCAGGCCCCAGCTCTGCGTGCCGGTACTGGGTTCAAGGAAACACTGGGAGCCAGCCCTGTTCCTGGGACCATGTGCAGCACGTGGGGATGCTGGCGAGAAGAGTGTGCAGAGCAGTCAACAACGTGCAACACCCCCAACGCTGCGCCCTGATGTCCACATGTGTGGCATGCCTGTGCGTGTGTGCGTGTCTAGGCTCTGGGTTTCTTGCTCAGGGAAGGCCCTGATCCAGACTGTGGGCACCAGGGCTCTACCACCAGAACACACCTGTTTCCAAAGCCGGGGTTGTCTTGTGCCCATGGCTGCTGCTGCTGGAAGCGGGCTCTTGGGGGGAGCCCTGAAACTGTGGAAAGACATTTGCAGGGACTTCCCTGTGTCAGATGAGGGTTGGGGTAGACTCAGGTGGCCAGGACATGGGTGGGGAACATTTTGGACTTTGGGAGCACTAACTGAACATAGCGGCCATGCTCCCTGGTGGGAGTGGGCACTGCAGGAGAACTCTGTTCCTCATCTGCCCAAATCAATTCATGGTGGATCTGAGTATTCTTGAGGGTCCTGGGCAGTGGGACAAAGTGGGCAGCTACACTTGATGGGGGATACCACCAAGCAGTTCCTCCAGGTTGGCCTGGAGCTGGGCATGGCTGGGTTAGGTGCAGAGGCCACCTAAGCACCTCTGGGAGGCAAGGAGTCTCTGTGGGCCTCCAGCCTATGGCTGCTCCCAGGGACCAGCCCTTGCTCTCCCCTGACGTGGACAGACTGTTAAATCCAGGAGACCCTCCTGCAGCTTTTCTGCGCCTCAGCACCTTGCACCTTTCAAAGCTTGCAGTGCCCCCACCACCGTGCGATGCACACCTCTGATGCTGCTGCAGAGCCCTCCTCCAGCCAACGCCTGGAGTGGCCTGTCCTCCCTCAGAGCAACCGCTCTCAGTGACCACCGGCCTCAGGTGCTCCTGCTCACCGTGGGCCCCTCCACTCCCAGCCCACCCAACAGGGCCTGCTGCGGCTGGGATCCCAGGCCTTGTGGGAAGGAGACTTCAGACAGCCCTGCGCAGGAGTCTCCCAGTTCTACACACAGCTGGAGACGGTGGGGAGACTGCCACTCTCTGTGGCCTCGCGTGCTGCCCTTGCCCTGGTGCCCACCCTTCCTGCCTAGGGGTAGGGTGGCCACCATCAGGGATCCTGTGGGCAGGCTCCTTGCTAAGCCCCATGGGGGCACTGGCCAGGCCGCCTGCCTCTGTCCACTTCCAGTAGTGGCCCCTGACCTGCTCAGAGGACCATGCCGCCCTGTCCCCCAGGTCTTGTGCCACTCACACACAGGAACCCTCTGGAGTTCTGCCCCTCGGTCTGCCTGCAGGAGTGGGGACTGGGCACAGCCAGAGTGCTGGTGGGCACTTGCAGCTCTCCTTAAAGTTCTGTGAGCTATCTCAGAACCCACTTCCAAGCTGCAACTGTTTTCAGTTATTGATATTTGTTCCTGCTGTTTTCCACATACAGGGACCCGTGGACGGGACCAAGGCTGGCTGAGCATATAGCCATTGAGTGCAAGGACCCATGCAGGCTTCCAGGCATGGAATGGACGGGAGAGAATCCTGCAGGACTCTGCACCCGAAGGGACAGCAATAGCACGTCCAGCAGGCCAGGAGTGGGTCCAAACCATTCACATATGAAAAAGGGAAGGGTAGGGGCATTTTGAGGGGCTCCTACAATTCCTGAGCTGCTTCCCACTGCCCCACTCTGTGGAGCACAGCCTGGGCACCCCCAATAACCTGGACTCAGGGCTGGAGTTCTCTGGGCAGTGACTCGTGGCCATGTACCACTGAGGTCCAAGTCCAGAAGAGTAGAACAGTCACAAGCTGGGGAAGAGCTGTGCTGGTGGGGAAATTGTGGGTGTTCACACCAGGGACCCGGAGTTAGCACAGGTGGTCCCTGCATCCCCTCAGATCTATCCCCCAGACTTTCTGGTCATTCTTCCTGACTCTCCCTCTGCCTTTCCGCCTTGCCTTCCCACTGATGGGCACAAGCACTGGGCGTTCAGGCAAACCCAGGGCCCTAAAAGGGATGACTGCCAGTGCCCCCTGCCTGGGCATCTTGCACCCCAACTTTATGAGAGCCAGCCGGGGCAGCCCATGGACCCTCCCATCTCAGCTCCCTGCCCCTGTTAACAAATCCTTGCTGGTTCAAGATGAGCCTGAAGGTGGAATGGGGTCTTGGGCCGCACCGGTGCCTGGGGCCCCCGTGTCTCAGGCTGGTACGTGCTCTGCAGCTTGAGCCCGCAGTCCGTCGCTGGCCAGAGCTCTGGCCCCTGGACTGGGCTTTCGGACCGACAGGGAGCGAACGTTTCTAAAGGTGCCTGAAAGAAAGCGGGCAAGAACCTTTTGTTCCCGGGTGTAGACAGAGGCCAGGAGCAGGCCCGCGGAAGGGCTTCGGTCCTCAAGGTACGGCCAGGTCCAGGGGCGGGCCCGGGGAGGGGCCTCGGTCCCCAAGGCTCAGCGGGCGCAGTAGGGGAGGGGGCGGGGAGCGGCGCCCGGGTCTGTCCAGACAGGTCCAAGACGTCGCAGCGACCAAGGCCAAGCGCCGGCGGGTAGGGGCTCCAGGGGCAGGCTCCGGCAGGTGGTCGGGGACTGCGGCAGGAAGTGGGGGCGCGGAGGCTGGTGGGCGAAGGGCAGAGGGTCGCGCGGAAGAGGTGGGGGAAGTACACGGAAAGGGCGAGGTGGCGCAGGGGGCGCAGGGCAGAGACTGGGATAGCGCCGGGGCACAGGGGCGGGCCGAGGGGGCGAGGGACCGACGTGGAGGAGGTGGGGGCGGCCGGGCCGAGAAGGAGGTGCGGAGACACAGGGCAGTTGGGGACGCGCAGCGGGGGCGCGGCTGCACGAGGAGCCGCGTGACCCCGACGCTGAGGGTGGCGACATCAGGAGAGCGCGTGCGCACAGCCGCGGGCGCGTGGGCCCTTGCCCACTCCAGGAGACGCTCCTGCGGCTGCGCGGCGCTGCACTGGCCCCGCCCCGGGGCGGGGCCAAGGGCTGGTCACGCCCGCCCGCCGTCCCGCGCTGGCGCGCGGCATCATAGGAACTGTAGTCCGCGCGTCCTCGTGCGCGGGACCCGGAGCGCCGCTGCTGCCCAGCCCAGGTACCCCCCTGCGGGGCGCGCTGCCGGGGGCGCGGGCTGGGTCTGGGGAAGGGCTGGGGTCCGTGGGGTGAGTGCGGGCCGCGGTGCGTGGTTGAGTGCGGGGGCGGGCCTGGGTCTGCGGGGT
Organism: Ictidomys tridecemlineatus; assembly: GCF_052094955.1. Taxonomy (NCBI): domain Eukaryota; kingdom Metazoa; phylum Chordata; class Mammalia; order Rodentia; family Sciuridae; genus Ictidomys; species Ictidomys tridecemlineatus. The sequence continues at coordinate 215,660,603 of NC_135479.1, read as the reverse complement.
GCCAGAGTGAGTGCGGGAGCGGGCCAGGATCTGCGAAATGCCTGGAGAACCTGGATGAGGGCTGCAGACCCGGGTCTGCGGGATGTCAAGGGTCGCCGGGGGCGAGAAGGGTGTGGAGTGGGGTCTCAGTGTTTGGCGCCAAGGTTCAGGTGCTATGGGCTGCGTGCATGCGGGGCGCCCATGGTGTCCGACCCTCTGGTAACTTCGCGCCACTCCTCTTCTCCGCCTTCTCCCCGGGCCAGGAGAAACGCACGGACCCGCCTTGATGCGCGTGCCTCTGCACCTGTGCTCGTGCTCCATCTGGCGGGAGTCTGCCACCCAGTCCTCTGGCCCAGGAAAGCTCCCTGGCGCGCCTCCAGGCCTTTTGTAGATAGGGCTCAAACAACTTCCCCTTGGAGTGGCATGTTCTGGCAGGGAATAGGTGTCTCCCTGTTGGACAGGGGCCTGAGAGCCTCTCCTGAGAGGCCCTCCAACATGTCTATAACAGGAAACCGCTTCCCAGGGTCCTGTCCCAGTCTCCATGGGAAGCTCCTGGGGAGGCTGGGGGGTGGCCAGGGAATTCTTGACCATCCAGTCGTCCTGGTCCCAGGACACCAGTCAGAACCTAAACCTGCTCTGGAGTCCAGAGCTTTCTACAAGAAGCTGTTTCTCAGCACTGCCTAGTGGAGACAGGATGAAGTCCTCTCCCTGCCCCCCGGAGCCTAGATGGACCCAGCAGAATGCAGGACCCTCTGGCCCAGTAAAGCCGCCTGGGTGCTTCAGAGGCCTGTGGTCCAGATGTTTGGTTGTCTGTGCTGGGCAGCTGAGAAACCGTGCTTGCCTGTGTGGCCATGTCAGCCACAGTCAGAGGCCAGTCCTACTCAGGAAGGATGTCACTCTGCTGGGGGAGGACTTCTTGGATTGTCTCTGAACCCAGCCGTGCCACTTGCTTGCCACAAGCTCCCGTGCTGTTTCCGAGACTGTGCCTGCCTCGTGGGCTCCCCCAGCTCTCCTCCGGGAGGTGGCTCCAAGCCTGTGTGGGGAAGAGGTGTCTGAGGCTCTGCTGTGGAGGCCAGAGGACTTAGTTCGCCTGTTAGCTGACTGTGTGGGAGCTGATAGCCTCCGGTGGAGTGGAGTGGACTGGCAGGGAAAATGGGCTGTTGAGGCCCAGCCTCATTGATGAGACCTTGGCTAACCTCAGTCCTGCTCAGGGGTTGGCCTGGGGAGAGCTGTCCTGGCCTCTTGTCCTGGCCGCTAACAGGCTTGAGGGTGCCCTGCCCTGGGTTGCGAAAGACTGTGCAGATAAACAAGTGTTTGGACTTGTGGAGCTCAACATTGTCCATCAGGGGCCAGTGTTAAAAGTGTATTTCAAGTGTGGACCTGGACTTTTGACCCCTGTTCCTGTGTGACAGCCCTGGCTTCTGGGGCAGGGCTGAGCCCCTCCCCTGGCCAGTTTTCTGTCCCAGCCTGCCTCTTAGTCATGCTGTCCACTGGCCCAGTAGGTGCTGGAGTTGGCAGCCCCAGCACCGATTCTGGAAGGTTTTGGGGGTGTGCATGGGTGTGCCCCGACTCTGAGCAGTGGTGGAAGTTCAGGTGGAAGCGCAGTGCCATGCAGGGGTGATGCTAACCAGGGGCTGGGCTGTAGATGGGAACCTGGAAATGTGCGCATGCCACAAAGCCCCACCTGTGGGGACATGCTGGCCCTTTAGCAGTTATGTACTCCAAGAACAAAGATGGTGCAGGGCCCTGTCAGCCTCCTGCTTCTCCTTACAAGATGTCAGAGCCCCCCACTGTGCTGCAGAAGTGTCCCCAGATGGCAGGGAGGGGACTGGAAGGGAGGGGCAGAGCTTACAGGAGCTTACAGGAGCAGGGACAGCAGTCCTGAGACTGCTCTCTGGGTGTGGTGGGTGGCCTGTTCTGGCCCCCGTGGGACACGTTGCAGGGTGTCCTCGGCTGCACCAGGGTTTAGATGGACCTGAGGGGCGGGTCCCTGGTGAGCTCAGCCTTGTGTCACACTGACCCAAACACCCAACAGGAACCACTTAGGAGGAAAAGTTTATTTGGCTCACAGTTCAGAGGTCGGTCTGTGGTGGGCCCAGGTGAGTCAGGACATCATCGTGCGCCGGGCAGGCCGCCAGGAAGCAGGGGTGGGGAAGGGGCCACAGGGTAGCCCCCAGTGACCCTCTCCTCCAGCCCTGCCCACCTGCCTTCAGTGACCACCTGGGAGGTCCATTCAGACTTGGATGGGTCAAGAGGTCACAGCTCTCGCGATCCAGTCATCTCGTCGCCCAATACCTCTGCATTGACACCAGCTTTGGGGACGCCTCAAGTCCCTCCAGGGTTTGGGAAGTAAAAGGAGTGTGACCCCGATTCCCAGTGGACACCCAGTGAGGAACGGAGCTGCCTCCTGAGGGCTGGGCCTTCCTGGCCCCCACCCCTTCTCAGCTGTTTCCAAAGCTCCCCGGGAGGTTGGGAAGAGTGAGGCCAAGAGAGTGGACCTCAGCGTTTGTTCAGCTGAAGCCGGGCTGGCCTGGGCTTCTCCTGGGTAGCTGTGTCCTGCTGTCGGCCCTGCCCGGCTGCTTGTTTTTCTCTGGCCCTTTGAGAATGTGGGTCCTGTCCCAGGCCCTGTAACTTCCGGGGCCACTGCTGTTCTCATCATCCCCCCCCATAGAACTCTCTGGAATCCTTGCAGCTGTTTGGCCCCTGCCCTCCCGCCCTGGCAGCCCCCCAAAACAGGCCGCCGGCCCCTGCCTCTTTAGGGGTTAATCTGCCTTTCCCCTCGGCACAGAAAGGAGCACATGGGGACTCAGGACAGGATCTCGGATGGTCTTGACAAGGGCCGTGGGGTGGGGGAGCCCCAGAGTGGGTCCCTGCAAGTCACCTCACTTTCCTGGGCCTCTGTTGTGTAAAGGAGGGTCAGAGGTGTCCTCAGCTAAGCGGTGTCCCAGGTCCCAGGGTCCCAGTGCCAGGAATCGGGCCCTGAAAGCCGGTGCCACGTCTCTGGAGCTTTCTTGGCCCCTCGGGGTTCTCCCTGAGCTGAGACCCTCTGGAGGCCACTGCAGACGCTGTGCCTACCCAGGCAGAGTATCCACCCGCCTGAGTCCAAGCAGAGGAGTGGGTGGTCAGCGCGGCCAGTCCCGCCTGCCTCCCCGTGCCTCTGCCCCTGCCCCTGCCTCAGCAACGGGGGCCACCTCTGCACAGGATCCCCCACGCCGTCCTCCAGGAGGGAGGTCACCCGCAGACTGGAGCTGCGGTCACAGGGGCAGCTGGCCAGAGCCTCCTGAGCCATGTGGGAAGCCTGCAGCACCTGGCACGTGGAGGTGCGGGGGCCAGCACAAGCCACAGGGCGCTGGGGACCTGGGCGTGGAGGTGGCTCCGCCCTGTTAGTGCCTGTTCTACCCCCAGCAGTGGGTGGAGCCTTTGTCCTGGACAGCATCTGGAAGGGGAAGACACTGCTGAGCGCAGAGTCCTCACAGGTGCCCATCAAAGTGCCCGGGCTGTGCTGCGAGGCCCGCCTCTGGGAACGGCAGGCTGGATGGGCCCCCTGCAGCTGGACCTGGGTGCCTGCTGTCTGGGATGGCAGCTTCTAGCTGCTTCTCTAGGACACTGGGGCCCTGAGTGCAAGTCTAGGCCTTGGGTCTGTCTCCGTCCCTTCTTCTGCCTCGTTTTGCCCACGGCTGCCCCTGGCCCCTGCAGGGCACCTGCTTCTCCACCGCCTCCTCTCCTGCTGCAGCACCTACCCACCGCATTCCACAGTAGAGCCCCCTGGTTGTGTGGGGGACCATCCAGGGGTTCCGGCCTGTGCCCCCAGCCACCCCTGCTGACCGCCTGTGGAATGGCCCTGTGCATGCCTGGTGTCCTAGCAGAGCTGTTCCTCTCTGGCCACCTTGGATGCCACTTGAGCAGCAGCTTTTGTGGGACACTTGTGCAGTAGTCACTGCCAGTGCCAGAGCCAGCTGTCCCTAAGACCTGTCCCCTGAGACCTGTGGGTAGGGGAGCCATGTCCAGCCCAGTAGCCATGACCACACACATTGCCAGGCACTGAAAATGAATCTAGTGTGCCCCCAGACCCTGAATTTTAAACGTCATCAATCTGTTAACTAAGTGCATTTGTTTGCTTGGTTTAATCAACCTCCAGCAGTCCCCTGTGGCTGGAGCTTCTGTCTGTCTGGGAGACTTTGGGAGGTATGCTGCCCTGATGGTCCTGGGTGGGAGGGCCCAGGTGGTCCTCAGGCTGGCTGTCCAGGCCATGTGGTGGGGCCTCGGACCCTGACTGAGCCTGGGAGGAGGAGCCCTGGGAGGGGGTGCCGCAGGCTCTTGCCAGCCTGCCTGACTCTGTTCCTCTTTCCAGGTGTGTTGCCTCCAGTCCCCACCAGGGTTGAGTGTGGGCCTGGGCAGCATGGTGCCCTCTGGCCAGGTGGTGGAGAAGGAGGCGTCCAAGGAGCCTGGACCCGGCCCTGAGCCCCACTCATGGCGATGCCTGGTGTTCTACCTCTGCTTCTACGGCTTCATGTCCCAGATGCGGCCCGGGGAGAGCTTCATCACACCCTACCTCCTGGGGCCCGACAAGAACTTCACCCGGGAGCAGGCACGTGGGTGTGGGCTGGAGGGGCCGTGTTTCACAGGTGGGCAGGGGAGCCAGGGGCTCTGCATGCATGGGCAGCTGAGGCTGGAGAAGGTAGGTGGCTGTGTGAGTACCACACAGGGGCCCGGGGGCTCTGGGCGGGTCCTGGACCCCATGCTCCCCACAGTAGGCACGGTCGGAGGGAGGGGCCCATTCTTGAGGCCAGTTAGGAGGGTCTGGGGTTCTAAGAGATGAAGCACAGGTCTAAGGTGCTGCCCCCCCAACCAGGCCCCTCTTCTACCATCCGGCGGAGCCCGTGTCCAGCCACGCGGGCACCTGCCTCCAGCCAGGAGCCAGCAGGTCTCTGCCTAGAGGTTACCAAAGGGATTTCCTTTCTCTTGGCTCGGGGCCCACAGGGCCATGGAAACCCTGTAATGGGCTGACGGCAGACATGCAGCCCAGGGCCCGGCGAGGCCCAGCTGGGGTCATTTCCTCCTTGAGTTGCACGGTATGCTGTGTAGAACGGGGTCAGACAGAAGGAGCATGGAGGAGAGCCCTCAGCCCGCACACTCAGTGGTTGGCCAGAGGCTTCTCTGCTCTCCACTGGGGCCGCAGTCCAGCGTCATCATGGATAGAACAGGCGTGTGTGTGAAGCACCCTTTACAGTAAGGTGGAAAACCGTCGCAGAGATGTTCACCGGCCCTGCCTTCCTGCCCTCTCACCTTCCACACGGATTAGAGCGTAGACTGCAGAGGTCACTCCGTCCCAGTAGGCCTTGGAGTCCGCGGGGACTGTGGTCTCGGGCTTTGCCCTCTGGCCCCACAGGCCAGTCCTCTGGTCTCAGCCCTCTGGCTGCAGGGACTGAGCAGGCCAGTGCTTGCTGGGCCTGGATCCACCAGTTCACGTAAGTGGTGTCTAGTGACACCTCTTTTGGAACCTGCCTCCTGCCGTCTGACTGGGGACATTCATGTGTGTGGACTCAGGGCTGGTCCTGCTGCAGTTGAGCACAGACGGTTTCTCCAGGGCTTCTCGGTGGGGGAGGAGCTTCTGCTTTGGTGTAAGAATCTGTCAGAACCCTCAGGTTTGGGGTGCAGGGGACATTCTGGGACCCTAGGGGAGTCCTGGAAGTTCCCCGGCTGGCGTTCCCAGCTCGTGTGGCTGGACGTGCCTCCTGCAGCGTGCCACAGCCTCCTGGGTCCTGGCCTGGGGCCGTGGCCTGTCATCAGGCTCTTGAGGCAAAGAGCAAATGTCGTCCCTTAATTGAGATGAAGGCCCTGGGCCACCTTCTCCAGGCTGTCCCTCTGCCTGGCCTCCTGTGTAGGTGCTGGGTGCAGGTCTGGGCTCTGGCCCGTGGCTGGGCCTCCAGCTGCTGCCTTGCCGCCCGTCCTGTCCACTTCCCTCCTTTTTCCCTCTCACCACAGCCCCCTGCCCACCCAGATCCTGGTAACCCCCCCGCTGACCTCCTTTGTCCTGTCCTGCCCTCTGGAAGGGCTGACGTGGCTCGTCCCCCAGGTCCTGGTAACCCCCCGCTGACCTCCTTTGTCCTGCCCTGCCCTCTGGAAGGGCTGAGGTGGCTCGTCCCCCAGGTCCTGGTAACCCCCCGCTGACCTCCTTTGTCCTGTCCTGCCCTCTGGAAGGGCTGAGTTGGCTCGTCCCCCAGGTCCTGGTAACCCCCCGCTGACCTCCTTGTCCTGCCCTGCCCTCTGGAAGGACTGAGGTGGCTCGTCCCCCAGGTCCTGGTAACCCACCCGCTGACCTCCTTTGTCCTGCCCTGCCCTCTGGAAGGGCTGAGTTGGCTCGTCCCCCAGGTCCTGGTAACCCCCCGCTGACCTCCTTTGTCCTGCCCTGCCCTCTGGAAGGGCCGAGGTGGCTCAGGTGGTACCTACTGCCCACAGTGCTGTTTTTCCTGTTGTATTTAAGGTGAAACCAAATTCTGAGTCCAGGAAAAACAAGTCAGTCCAGATTCCCACTACCTAGGATGTAATGGGTCGTTTTCAGTGGTAATGGCCACTTCCTGTGGACTGCCTCCTTCTGATTGCCTGGGGTCGGCGGTTTCTTGGGCTGCAGGCTCTCCAGTCCCCAGGGCCCCTGGCATGCCTGGACAGGGTATTCCGCAGGGAGCCGTGTGGGCATTTGACTCATGGTGGCAAGGCAGCCATTGCCACAGAAAGTGGTCAGCAGGGATGACTGCGGCAGTGTGGGCCCCTGCTTAGTCACCCCTGTGCACTTAGCAGAGTGGCCAGTGGTCCTCACAGTGGCTGCTCCCTGTCCGCAGGTGACCAACGAGGTCATTCCGGTGCTGTCCTACTCCTACCTGGTGGTGCTGGTCCCGGTCTTCTTGCTCACCGACTACCTGCGCTACAAGCCCGTGCTGCTGCTGCAGGGCCTGAGCTACGTGTGCGTGTGGCTGCTGCTGCTGCTGGGCCACTCTGTGCTGCACATGCAGCTCATGGAGGTCTGCTACAGCATCACCATGGCCGCCCGCATCGCCTACTCCTCCTACATCTTCTCCCTGGTGCGCCCTGCCCGCTACCAGCGCATGGCCAGCTACTCGAGGACCGCGGTGCTGCTGGGCGTCTTCACCAGCTCTGTGCTGGGCCAGCTGCTGGTCTCCGTGGGCCAGATGTCCTTCTCCATGCTCAACTACATCTCCCTGGCCTTCCTCACCTTCAGCCTGGTCCTCGCCCTCTTCCTGAGGCGTCCCAAGCGCAGCCTCTTCTTCAACCGCAGTGCGCCTGCACGTGGAGCCTCACCCAGCGAGCTGGACCAGATGCACCCGGGCCCTGACCAGCCTGTGCGTGGGAAGCTGGGGCGTGCTCTGGGTGCCTGCAGGGACTCTTTCTTGGCGCACATGCTGTGGGACCTGGTGGGCAGTGCGCGGCGGCCACAGCTGCGCCTCTGGTCCCTTTGGTGGGTCTTCAACTCTGCTGGCTACTACCTGGTAGTCTACTACGTACACGTCCTGTGGAACAAGGTGCTCATCACCGCCAGCAGCACGCAGGTCTACAACGGCGCCGCAGACGCTGCCTCCACACTCCTGGGTACGTGGAGCCCTGTCCTCCAAGCCCTCACCCCAGCCCCCCCTTCTCGGGCCTGGCCCTCAGCATGACCAGCACTCCCACCTCTAGCCCAGCTAGCTCCCACCATTGGCCTGCTTCCCTGCCCCCCAGTGTAAGCTGCACAGCCTGTACCCCGCCCCTCCCTGGACTCCCTGTGCTCTACCTGGCCCTAGCGTGACCGTGATATCTCCTGTCCCCAGGTGCCATCACATCCTTTGCCGCGGGCTTTGTGAATATCCGCTGGGCTCTGTGGTCGAAGGTGGTCATTGCGAGCATCCTGGCCGTGCAGGCCGGGCTGGTCTTTCTCATGACCAGCACCAAGGACATCTGGCTCTGCTACGCAGCCTATGTGCTCTTCCGCGGCGCCTACCAGTTCCTTGTGCCCATCGCCACGTGAGTGGGCCGAGGGGAGGGACTAGCAGGAGGTTCTGCAGGGAGCAGCAGGTGTGCACATGGGCAGCAGGGGCGGCCTGTGGAAGACTGGCCTTGTTCACAGGTAGCTGAGGTCCACCACCTCCCTCTGGCTCCCTGCCCCAACCTGCCAGCCCCAGGACCCCTGCACTGCCCCTCACCCAGACCCTCTGGGCTCTTCTCTGAAGCTGCCAGGGCACGACCACCAGCTGAGAGGGCCCACTCTCCATGCCAGGCACTTTCTGTGTACACACCAGATGTGTGTAACACACTCACACTTCCCACACGTGCTCTGGCTCACACTGTCCACACAGGTGCTGCCTCCCTTGGCCTCCCACTCCCCTGCCCACCCTTCCCAGGGCTGCCCTGCCTCCCTCCCCACTAGGGCCGTGGGCCCCCGCACACCGGCAGCACACATGCCCTACCCTGGGAGCGCCGAGCCCGTCTTGCCCCACCTGGGGATGTGGCCTGCACCTGAACTCCCTGCCCTCGGCACCGCGAATGCTTGCTCTCTGGGTGCTGGAAGTGGGGCTCAAACCCAGGGTCCTTTCTGTCCCATCCTGACCACACTCTGGGTTGCAGACCTCCCTGGGCTGTGGCCGCTGTCCCCACGCCTGCCCCTCATGTCTCCCATGTCCCAGTCTGCCTTCTCCCTAGGAGGCCTCTTGACCCTGCCCCCAGCCTGTGGAGGCCCACAGTGTTTCTGAGGTGGGACTCACCTCTGCTGCCCGTCCACTTTGACCAGGGCACTAGGCTGGGGTGGCCATCCCAGGCTATCAGGCATGTTTGGCTGGTCATGAAGGGTGTGGGCTACGCGGGCCCCAGACAGTGTGGGAAGCACATGGGAGGAGCAGACGTCGCCGCAGGGCACAGGTGCTGCAGGGCCACACCGGGCTGTGTCCAGGTCACTCCTGTGAGGTCAGTTCCCCTGCTTCCTGTGGCCACGTGCTGAGCTGGCTTCCTGTCTGCACTTTTGCTTCCACATTCTGATGGTGGCTCACAGGTGACCAGGGGCAGGCCAGGTGAGGGCCTGAAAGGGGGTTCCGGTCAACGTTGAGAAACCCTGCAGCCTGTCTGCATGCTTGTCCTGGTGGTACCCCAGCCACGAGCCTCTGACCTGCAGGCCTTTCCTAACTCTGTTTTTACTTAAATATTTTTTAACGTTAATCTGCTTACTTTTTGGTACCGGGAATTGGACCCAGAGGTGCTTAACCTCTGACCCACATCCCCAGCCTTTTTTTATTTTTTGAGACAGGTTGCTTAGGGCCTCGCTGAGTTGCCGAGGTTGGCTTTGAACTTGGGGTCCTCCTGCCTCAGCCTCCTGAGCCCATTTGGTATCTCTGACGCCCTCTGCTGGGTTCCACTGTGGTGGGGTGCTCACCCTGGCTTGGGCAGCCCCCCAGCTGACCTGCAATCCCACCTGCTCTCATGGGCTGCAGCTCCTGTGCGCAGTTCTCCTCTGCGAGGTGCTCTGGGTTCTCTTCCTGACCCCAGCGTCCCCTGTCCATCGGCTCTTGGTCATTCTTTCTCAAAGGTTCTTAGGCATTTTTAATTGAGGGGATTCTAGAACACTTTTGTCCAGTCTTTCTTTCAAGGAACATGTTCTGGGGAATCCATCAGAACTGCACTCAGATGTCCCTTTCCTGGGGGCACCAGAGGCCTGGAGGACGTCACTGCCCCTCGTCCCCCGCTTTCCCTGTCTCCTGTCCTCACTCCCTGCCTGTCTTCCAGAGAGACCTCCACTGTGCACGTTTCCCGCCCCTGTTCTCGGGAGGACCTCCCGAGCACGTTGTCCCAGGTTCTGTGGGATCTTCCTGCACCTGCACTTGTGCTTCTTGGTGCCTGTCCTACTAGGTCGAGGATGTGGCTGTGTGGCCGTGAGGGGCCCGCACTCTGCTCCTGAGCTGGGAGAGCGCCCCAGCTGGGTCTGCCTGGCTGCTGGCTGCTGGTGGGTGGGCATGTGCCTGAAGGAGGGTGGGGCTGGGGGTGCTGTGCTCCTGGGAGCTGTCCGGTGGCTGTGGGCAGGGCTAGAGGGTACCAGAGACTGTACCTGTTGAGCCTCACTGTGCACCTAGGGGCGAGACTGAGAGCCACCCTGTGCGTCTTGGGTGGTCCTGTGTCTGTGACAGGGCCAGGGGCAGAGGTGGGGGAGTCTGGGAACAGGCATCTGGGACGGGGCTTTGTGGGGCAGGGCCTGTGGGCAGGCAGGGCCAGGCTTTTGGTTGCCTATGTGGGTGGGGTTGTGTCTGGGATCCACATTCCCTCCCTCCCACCACGCTGCCTCTGGAGCTCCTCTGGACCCTCCCTGAGGTCTTGCTTCCCGTCCTCTGCAGCTGTCTGACCTGCTCTTCTGCCCAGTTTTCAGATCGCATCCTCTCTGTCCAAAGAGCTCTGTGCCCTGGTCTTCGGGGTCAACACGTTCCTCGCCACCATTCTCAAGACCACCATCACGCTCATCGTGTCTGACAAGCGGGGCCTGGGCCTCTCGGTGCACTGCCAGGTGAACCCCATTTCACACGGTCCTTTTCGGGAGGGAAGCCATGGTGGGGTCTTGGGAGAGCCTCCTGGTGCCCGCAGGCCCACTGCCTGGGGTGTGCAGAGGGTGGATCATGCTCCTGCCAGAATGAAGAGGTGGGCTGGGGCTCCCTTCTCCAGAGAGCCACTGTGCCCTGCTGAGGATGAGGGAGTCGCTGTGTGGCCTGCGAGCACCGGCCCCTTGGTGCCTCTTCTCTCCCCTCCCTGGGTGGGAGGTGCTGGGCCAGGGGAGGCTGGCCCATCCGTTTTTCCTTCTGTAGTTCTACTGTGGGCTGAGTCTGAAGGCGTCTCATTTAGCCCCAACTTCCCCAGCGTCCTCTGAATGGGTTATAGTTGTACATGAGCCTGCGGCCCCCAGAGTGAAGTTGTGCCTAAGTGTGAGTTAGGCCAAGGTCCGTGCCGGAGCCCGCGTGGGTCCTCTGCTCAGCGTGGGGCGTTGAGACTTGACCTTCCTCCACGAAGTGCTTTACGCCTTTGCAGAAGTCCTTTTCTGGATCTTTATTCCACCCTGAGCTGTGTGCTAACTTTCCACCACACCACACTGTCTTGGTTACAGAGCTTAATTGTAGGTTTTGAAGTTGGTCAGACTGATTTCTCCAATTTTATCTTTTTTAAAAAATTTTCCTACTATTATCGCTCTTCGTATTTCTGTGTACCTTTTAGAGTACTGTCTTTACAAAAATTCTCGTTTTTTTTTAAAGAGAGTGAGAGAGAGAGAGAATTTTTTAATGTTTTCCATTTCTTGGCGGACACAACATCGTTGCTTATATGTGGTGCTGAGGATCGAACCCGGGCCGCACGCATGCCAGGCGAGCGCGCTACCGCTTGAGCCACATCCCCAGGCCTACAAAAATTCTTTTTGGGATTTTATTAGGAATTGCACTAAGCAAACATCAGTTTGGGGAAAGTTGACATTTATTGTCTTTCTGTCCATGAAGATGGTATGCCTCTCCATCTATTTAATAATTTTTGATTTCCTTAACCATTTTAGTTTATAACATTGAAGTATTAAGGACTGAACATGTTAAATTTATACTTTAAGTTTTTCATCTTGGGGGGCACAATTGTAAATGAAACTATATCTAACGTTTTTTTAAATATTTGTTTTTTTAGTTGTATTGAATTCAGTCCCTTTATTTTGTGTATTTTAATGTGGTGCTCTCGTGTGCTAGGCAAGCGCTCTACTGCTGAGCCTCAGCGCCAGCCCAATATTTAACATTTACTGTCTCCCTTACCATATTGGGGCTGTTGTCATACCACAGACTGGGTGCATTAAAGATGAGAAATTTATTTTCTCAGTTTTGGAGGTTAGAAGTCCAGTGTCTCAGGGCTGGTCCTCAGAGGCCTCTCCCCTTGGCCTGGTGCCTTCTCACTGTGACCTCATGTGGCCTTTTATCTGTGTGGGTATCCGTGGTGTCTGTCGTCTCCTAAGGGACCCAGTCATACAGGACCAGGACGACCATCAGGGCTCATTGGGCATGAGTCACCTCTAAAAGCCCTTTGTCCAGGTGGAGGCTTCAGGGGCTTGGTGTCAGCTGTGAATTTGGAAAGAAGGGACACAGTTCAGTCATAACAGTGAGTCGCGTTCCTGAGGGTCTATAGACCTGTGAAGATGTGTCCCCTGTGCACCCTGCAGTCCTGCTGAGTCCCTTTCTCCTTTCCTGAGGGTCTGTAGACCTGTGTAGGTGTGGAGTGTCCACTGTGCACCCTGCAGTCCTGCTGAGTCCCTTTCTCCTTTCCTGAGGGTCTGCAGATCTGTGAAGGTGTGGAGTGTCCACTGTGCACCCTGCAGTCCTGCTGAGTCCCTTTCTCCTTTCCTGAGGGTCTACAGATCTGTGAAGGTGTGGAGTGTCCACTGTGCACCCTGCAGTCCTGCTGAGTCCCTTTCTCCTTTCCTGAGGGTCTGCAGATCTGTGAAGGTGTGGAGTGTCCACTGTGCACCCTGCAGTCCTGCTGAGTCCCTTTCTCCTTTCCTGAGGGTCTGCAGATCTGTGAAGGTGTGGTGTGTCCACTGTGCACCCTGCAGTCCTGCTGAGTCCCTTTCTCCTTTCCTGAGGGTCTGCAGATCTGTGAAGGTGTGGAGTGTCCACTGTGCACCCTGCAGTCCTGCTGAGTCCCTTTCTCCTTTCCTGAGGGTCTGTAGATCTGTGAAGGTGTGGTGTGTCCACTGTGCACCCTGCAGTCCTGCTGAGTCCCTTTCTCCTTTCCTGAGGGTCTGTAGATCTGTGAAGGTGTGGTGTGTCCACTGTGCACCCTGCAGTCCTGCTGAGTCCCTTTCTCCTTTCCTGAGGGTCTACAGATCTGTGAAGGTGTGGAGTGTCCACTGTGCACCCTGCAGTCCTGCTGAGTCCCTTTCTCCTTTCCTGAGGGTCTGCAGATCTGTGAAGGTGTGGAGTGTCCACTGTGCACCCTGCAGTCCTGCTGAGTCCCTTTCTCCTTTCCTGAGGGTCTGCAGATCTGTGAAGGTGTGGTGTGTCCACTGTGCACCCTGCAGTCCTGCTGAGTCTCTTTCTCCTTTCCTGAGGGTCTGTAGATCTGTGAAGGTGTGGAGTGTCCACTGTGCACCCTGCAGTCCTGCTGAGTCCCTTTCTCCTTTCCTGAGGGTCTACAGATCTGTGAAGGTGTGGTGTGTCCACTGTGCACCCTGCAGTCCTGCTGAGTCCCTTTCTCCTTTCCTGAGGGTCTGTAGACCTGTGTAGGTGTGGTGTGTCCACTGTGCACCCTGCAGTCCTGCTGAGTCCCTTTCTCCTTTCCTGAGGGTCTACAGATCTGTGAAGGTGTGGTGTGTCCACTGTGCACCCTGCAGTCCTGCTGAGTCCCTTTCTCCTTTCCTGAGGGTCTGCAGATCTGTGAAGGTGTGGAGTGTCCACTGTGCACCCTGCAGTCCTGCTGAGTCCCTTTCTCCTTTCCTGAGGGTCTGCAGATCTGTGAAGGTGTGGAGTGTCCACTGTGCACCCTGCAGTCCTGCTGAGTCCCTTTCTCCTTTCCTGAGGGTCTGCAGATCTGTGAAGGTGTGGTGTGTCCACTGTGCACCCTGCAGTCCTGCTGAGTCCCTTTCTCCTTTCCTGAGGGTCTGTAGATCTGTGAAGGTGTGGAGTGTCCACTGTGCACCCTGCAGTCCTGCTGAGTCCCTTTCTCCTTTCCTGAGGGTCTGTAGATCTGTGAAGGTGTGGAGTGTCCACTGTGTACCCTGCAGTCCTGCTGAGTCCCTTTCTCCTTTCCTGAGGGTCTGCAGATCTGTGAAGGTGTGGAGTGTCCACTGTGCACCCTGCAGTCCTGCTGAGTCCCTTTCTCCTTTCCTGAGGGTCTGTAGATGTGTGAAGGTGTGGTGTGTCCACTGTCCACCCTGCAGTCCTGCTGAGTCCCTTTCTCCTTTCCTGAGGGTCTGTAGACCTGTGTAGGTGTAGTGTGTCCACTGTGCACCCTGCAGTCCTGCTGAGTCCCTTTCTCCTTTCCTGAGGGTCTACAGATCTGTGAAGGTGTGGAGTGTCCACTGTGCACCCTGCAGTCCTGCTGAGTCCCTTTCTCCTTTCCTGAGGGTCTGTAGATCTGTGAAGGTGTGGTGTGTCCACTGTGCACCCTGCAGTCCTGCTGAGTCCCTTTCTCCTTTCCTGAGGGTCTACAGATCTGTGAAGGTGTGGAGTGTCCACTGTGCACCCTGCAGTCCTGCTGAGTCCCTTTCTCCTTTCCTGAGGGTCTGTAGATCTGTGAAGGTGTGGAGTGTCCACTGTGCACCCTGCAGTCCTGCTGAGTCCCTTTCTCCTTTCCTAAGGGTCTACAGATCTGTGAAGGTGTGGAGTGTCCACTGTGCACCCTGCAGTCCTGCTGAGTCCCTTTCTCCTTTCCTGAGGGTCTGCAGATCTGTGTAGGTGTGGTGTGTCCACTGTGCACCCTGCAGTCCTGCTGAGTCCCTTTCTCCTTTCCTGAGGGTCTGCAGATCTGTGAAGGTGTGGTGTGTCCACTGTGCACCCTGCAGTCCTGCTGAGTCCCTTTCTCCTTTCCTGAGGGTCTGCAGATCTGTGAAGGTGTGGAGTGTCCACTGTCTACCCTGCAGTCCTGCTGAGTCCCTTTCTCCTTTCCTGAGGGTCTGCAGATCTGTGAAGGTGTGGAGTGTCCACTGTGCACCCTGCAGTCCTGCTGAGTCCCTTTCTCCTTTCCTGAGGGTCTACAGATCTGTGAAGGTGTGGAGTGTCCACTGTGCACCCTGCAGTCCTGCTGAGTCCCTTTCTCCTTTCCTGAGGGTCTGCAGATCTGTGAAGGTGTGGTGTGTCCACTGTGCACCCTGCAGTCCTGCTGAGTCCCTTTCTCCTTTCCTGAGGGTCTGCAGATCTGTGAAGGTGTGGTGTGTCCACTGTGCACCCTGCAGTCCTGCTGAGTCCCTTTCTCCTTTCCTGAGGGTCTGCAGATCTGTGAAGGTGTGGAGTGTCCACTGTGCACCCTGCAGTCCTGCTGAGTCCCTTTCTCCTTTCCTGAGGGTCTGCAGATCTGTGAAGGTGTGGAGTGTCCACTGTGCACCCTGCAGTCCTGCTGAGTCCCTTTCTCCTTTCCTGAGGGTCTGCAGATCTGTGAAGGTGTGGTGTGTCCACTGTGCACCCTGCAGTCCTGCTGAGTCCCTTTCTCCTTTCC
Source organism: Ictidomys tridecemlineatus (assembly GCF_052094955.1). Taxonomy (NCBI): domain Eukaryota; kingdom Metazoa; phylum Chordata; class Mammalia; order Rodentia; family Sciuridae; genus Ictidomys; species Ictidomys tridecemlineatus. The sequence continues at coordinate 215,645,429 of NC_135479.1, read as the reverse complement.
TGAGGGTCTGTAGATCTGTGAAGGTGTGGAGTGTCCACTGTGCACCCTGCAGTCCTGCTGAGTCCCTTTCTCCTTTCCTGAGGGTCTGTAGATCTGTGAAGGTGTGGAGTGTCCACTGTGTACCCTGCAGTCCTGCTGAGTCCCTTTCTCCTTTCCTAAGGGTCTACAGATCTGTGAAGGTGTGGAGTGTCCACTGTGCACCCTGCAGTCCTGCTGAGTCCCTTTCTCCTTTCCTGAGGGTCTACAGATCTGTGAAGGTGTGGAGTGTCCACTGTGCACCCTGCAGTCCTGCTGAGTCCCTTTCTCCTTTCCTGAGGGTCTGCAGATCTGTGAAGGTGTGGAGTGTCCACTGTGCACCCTGCAGTCCTGCTGAGTCCCTTTCTCCTTTCCTGAGGGTCTGTAGATGTGTGAAGGTGTGGTGTGTCCACTGTCCACCCTGCAGTCCTGCTGAGTCCCTTTCTCCTTTCCTGAGGGTCTGTAGACCTGTGTAGGTGTAGTGTGTCCACTGTGCACCCTGCAGTCCTGCTGAGTCCCTTTCTCCTTTCCTGAGGGTCTACAGATCTGTGAAGGTGTGGAGTGTCCACTGTGCACCCTGCAGTCCTGCTGAGTCCCTTTCTCCTTTCCTGAGGGTCTGTAGATCTGTGAAGGTGTGGTGTGTCCACTGTGCACCCTGCAGTCCTGCTGAGTCCCTTTCTCCTTTCCTGAGGGTCTACAGATCTGTGAAGGTGTGGAGTGTCCACTGTGCACCCTGCAGTCCTGCTGAGTCCCTTTCTCCTTTCCTGAGGGTCTGTAGATCTGTGAAGGTGTGGAGTGTCCACTGTGCACCCTGCAGTCCTGCTGAGTCCCTTTCTCCTTTCCTAAGGGTCTACAGATCTGTGAAGGTGTGGAGTGTCCACTGTGCACCCTGCAGTCCTGCTGAGTCCCTTTCTCCTTTCCTGAGGGTCTGCAGATCTGTGTAGGTGTGGTGTGTCCACTGTGCACCCTGCAGTCCTGCTGAGTCCCTTTCTCCTTTCCTGAGGGTCTGCAGATCTGTGAAGGTGTGGTGTGTCCACTGTGCACCCTGCAGTCCTGCTGAGTCCCTTTCTCCTTTCCTGAGGGTCTGCAGATCTGTGAAGGTGTGGAGTGTCCACTGTGCACCCTGTAGTCCTGCTGAGTCCCTTTCTCCTTTCCTGAGGGTCTACAGATCTGTGAAGGTGTGGAGTGTCCACTGTGCACCCTGCAGTCCTGCTGAGTCCCTTTCTCCTTTCCTGAGGGTCTGCAGATCTGTGAAGGTGTGGTGTGTCCACTGTGCACCCTGCAGTCCTGCTGAGTCCCTTTCTCCTTTCCTGAGGGTCTGTAGATCTGTGAAGGTGTGGTGTGTCCACTGTGCACCCTGCAGTCCTGCTGAGTCCCTTTCTCCTTTCCTGAGGGTCTGTAGATCTGTGAAGGTGTGGTGTGTCCACTGTGCACCCTGCAGTCCTGCTGAGTCCCTTTCTCCTTTCCTGAGGGTCTGCAGATCTGTGAAGGTGTGGTGTGTCCACTGTGCACCCTGTAGTCCTGCTGAGTCCCTTTCTCCTTTCCTGAGGGTCTGCAGATCTGTGAAGGTGTGGTGTGTCCACTGTGCACCCTGCAGTCCTGCTGAGTCCCTTTCTACTTTCCTGAGGGTCTGCAGATCTGTGAAGGTGTGGAGTGTCCACTGTCTACCCTGCAGTCCTGCTGAGTCCCTTTCTCCTTTCCTGAGGGTCTGTAGATCTGTGAAGGTGTGGTGTGTCCACTGTGCACCCTGCAGTCCTGCTGAGTCCCTTTCTCCTTTCCTGAGGGTCTGCAGATCTGTGAAGGTGTGGTGTGTCCACTGTGCACCCTGTAGTCCTGCTGAGTCCCTTTCTCCTTTCCTGAGGGTCTGCAGATCTGTGAAGGTGTGGTGTGTCCACTGTGCACCCTGCAGTCCTGCTGAGTCCCTTTCTCCTTTCCTGAGGGTCTACAGATCTGTGAAGGTGTGGTGTGTCCACTGTGCACCCTGCAGTCCTGCTGAGTCCCTTTCTCCTTTCCTGAGGGTCTGTAGACCTGTGTAGGTGTGGAGTGTCCACTGTGCACCCTGCAGTCCTGCTGAGTCCCTTTCTCCTTTCCTGAGGGTCTGTAGACCTGTGTAGGTGTAGTGTGTCCACTGTGCACCCTGCAGTCCTGCTGAGTCCCTTTCTCCTTTCCTGAGGGTCTGTAGATCTGTGAAGGTGTGGAGTGTCCACTGTGCACCCTGCAGTCCTGCTGAGTCCCTTTCTCCTTTCCTAAGGGTCTACAGATCTGTGAAGGTGTGGTGTGTCCACTGTGCACCCTGCAGTCCTGCTGAGTCCCTTTCTCCTTTCCTGAGGGTCTGCAGATCTGTGAAGGTGTGGAGTGTCCACTGTCTACCCTGCAGTCCTGCTGAGTCCCTTTCTCCTTTCCTGAGGGTCTGCAGATCTGTGAAGGTGTGGAGTGTCCACTGTGCACCCTGCAGTCCTGCTGAGTCCCTTTCTCCTTTCCTGAGGGTCTGCAGATCTGTGAAGGTGTGGTGTGTCCACTGTGCACCCTGCAGTCCTGCTGAGTCCCTTTCTCCTTTCCTGAGGGTCTGCAGATCTGTGAAGGTGTGGAGTGTCCACTGTCTACCCTGCAGTCCTGCTGAGTCCCTTTCTCCTTTCCTGAGGGTCTGCAGATCTGTGAAGGTGTGGAGTGTCCACTGTGCACCCTGCAGTCCTGCTGAGTCCCTTTCTCCTTTCCTGAGGGTCTGCAGATCTGTGAAGGTGTGGAGTGTCCACTGTCTACCCTGCAGTCCTGCTGAGTCCCTTTCTCCTTTCCTGAGGGTCTACAGATCTGTGAAGGTGTGGTGTGTCCACTGTCCGCCCTGCAGTTTTGCTGAGTCCCTTTGTCCTTTTCTGGTTGCTTTAGACTTGTTCTCTCTTAGGTTTTGGAGACCTCCTCTTGACTAGTGAGCATTTCACAGTTGTCCCTTAGTTTCCCAGTGTCGTCTTTCTGTTGTTAGCTTTTTCTTATTCTCTGTTGGTCCGAGAACACATACTCTGTGATTTGAGAGTTTCTGAATCTGTTGAGCAGAACTTTGCCTTGATGTGTGCTTTGCTGTTGCCTGAGAAGAATGTGGACCTGCATGCCGTCTCCTGGCTGACGTGTTGACCTCTTCTCCGCCCTTTAGGACCTTGCTCTGTTGTTGGTGAGAGGGCTGCAGAACTCTCCCGAAGAACTGTGGCTCTGCTTGGCCCTCCTTCCGTTCCTCCCGTGTTTGTGGCTCTCTAGTGTGCTGCACATGCCCGTGGCAGGGCCTGCGACTGTACTTTCCATCGCTACATCTGTGGCTGCTGTCTCTCTGAAGTCAGCCTGTCCTCAGGCCAGCCCCCCTGCTTCCCAGCATGCGCGGGCATGAGGCAGGCTCTCCCCTCACTTCTGGCCTGCCCTGTACGCTACCTGAGTGAACTTATTGCAGACAGCGGGGAGCTGAGTCCTGTTTTAAATCTGTCCGTGCAGTCTCTGCCCTGGGCTTGGTGTGTTTGGGCCATTTATATTTAATGTAGTACTTTACCTATTAGGGATCAAGTCCAGCAGCCCAGTGTTCATTCTGCCTTTTTCCTGCTTTCAGCTTCTCTTTTCTTTTTGAGACTTCTGATGTGTTACTTGCACCTTTTTTAGAACTTGGACCTTTATCTCTGGGAGTGTGTTTGGTGGCTTTGTTGGTTGCTGGTGTCACGTTGTGGCAGGGGAAGCCTTGGTGTGGGGCCTCCCTGCTCGTGGTGCGCTTGTCCACAGCCCGAGGCCCGCTGCGCCCTGCGGTGTCCACTCTGTCCTGCCTGCTGTCTCTCCTCCCTTCTGTCTTCCCCTGTCTGTTTAGACAACTTCTGCCATGGTCTGCGAGAGGCCTGCTGGTCATCTGAGTCTGACCTGGTTTCTCTTCTGGTCCTGTGGCCTCTCCTGCTGCTCTGCCAAGGCCATCTGCCTCTCTGTTGGTCTCCAGTGCGTGTCTGGCTGCCCGTGGGGCTGTTCACGGTGTCTGCTTGGAAGGCCGTCGCAGACTGCAGCACCGCAGTCGGCTGGCCTCCAGGGGCCCTCGGGGCGGAGGCCTGGCGGCTGTGCGAGCTGCGAGTGGGGCCTGGCTCCATGGCAGCTCCCGCAGAAGCCGTGGGGCTTGCAGCTGGCACAGCTAGGCCCTGTGGCACCAGGGCCCCCCACTGCCTGGTGCTGGGAGCCCCTGCTCCCCACAGTCCCTTGAAGCCCTGGGGGCGGTGTCTCTCCTCGGGGTCTCTGATGCCCCCCAGTGTAGAGGGGCATGGGTGCCCTCTCTCCACCCGCTGGGGTGAGTCCAGACCCCTGTGTGGCCACTGCCGACTCTTGGGGTCGTCACACCCACTCTGGGCCCCCCCTTAACCTCGTGTGGGCAGGTGGCCGGCAGGAGCAGAGGCTCTTCGGGAGTGTCCCCGTTGCTGGCTGCCCCTCCTGGTCCTTCGGTCCGTCTTTCCCCATCAGTCAGCATCTTGAGGTGGCTGCTTCTACAGTTCCGAATGCGCGAGGCAGAGAAACCCGCGGCCTGCCATCACGTGGCGGAGGCTGGTGGTGGGCTCCTTCCCCACCCGTCCACCTCCATGCTCTGACGGTCCGAGGAGTCCTGGGGTTTGGGGACAGGGACAGGGAGAGGTGACCTCTGGGGAGCCGAGTTCTCACCGACTCTTTTAGTAGTGCCCGCCCGAGAGGGCGCTGGAGCCCCGCCTGCTGGTGCCGAGAGCCCTCTGCCTCCTAGACCCCAGTGCCTGGGTCAGGGTCTGGTCCCTGCCTGGTGTCCCAGGGGCGAGGAGAGACTTCTGCAGCTGGCCTGGCTCTTCCCAGTTGCTGCTGTGCAGCTCCTGCCTCTGAGCTGCAGCGGGGCCTGCCGAGGGAGCAGCGGGCCTCCTGCTGCCCTGGACACCCCTGGACTGGCTCTGCTGAGGGAAAGCCTGCGTCGCAGTGTTTCCCGAGGTCTCGGGGTAGCTCTGGGGAGCAGCCCATGGAGGCCACGCCTGGGCAGGACACACCAGCGGCTCCTGGGGAGAGGTGGCAGGAGCACTCTGAGGACTCACCAGTGGGCAGTGGGCTCCTGTGACCGCTGCAGCCCGAGTGTGGGTTCTGGAGCGGCCCTGGCAGGCGCCCCGACGGGGCTGCGAGGCCTGCGCGGGGCCTGCACCCTCACCCACCCTCTCTGCTCTAGTTCCTCATCTACTGTGTGTACTTCCTGGTGCTGTCTGTCATCTTCTTCTTGGGAGCCGGGCTGGACGGTCTGCGGCACTGCCAGCGGGACTGCCACCAGCCCCTGCCCCTGGCACAGGAGCTGAGGAGCCCCTCCGAGGAGAAGCCCGTGCGGCTGCCGAGTGTGGAACAGGGCCTGGGCGGCCTTCAGCCCTCGGCCCCACCACTGCCCCTGGAGGACAGCACAGAAGATGGCCCTGGGACCTGGGGGCCTGTGGCCAAGGCCTGACACGGCCTGTCCTCCCCAGCAGGTTCCACACTGTCCTGACGGCCGGCCTGACGGGCCCACGAGCCCCAGCACCGTCAGACTCCCACGGCGGAGGCGGGCCTTGTGTGGGTGCCCCCTTGCAGTGCCTGGCGGGGGTGCCTCCTCGGGCCTTAGCACTGGCGGCCTCGGACCCCACCCCTCAGCCCTGCTTCGCTCTGGTGGTGGCCAGAGTGTGCCAGGGACACCAGGGCAGCTGCCTGGATGTGGCCCACACCTCGGGCGACTGGCCTGGGCTGGGCTTGCTGGCTGAGGGGCCCGTGGAGGGCTCCCCGGGGTCTTCCAGGCCTCCCTGCCTGCACCCCTGGGGAGGCTAGAGGCAGATGCTGTGTCCCCAGGGGCTGGCATGCTGGCCCCACGGGCCTGGGGCTCTCATTTACTGTGACGCTTCCCGACACCCTAGGTGCTTGCGTTTTGGACGATGCTGTTTTTATATCTGTAAAATGAGGAACCTTGGCTTCTCCGTCGTGTGCGGGAAGCTGGTCTCAGGGGTGTGACAGAAAACCCATCAGATGGAGTGGTGGCTTGGGGCCCTCAGAGCCAGTCCTTCCCACCAAGGCTTCAGCCCAGGGTCTCTCCTCTGTTCCCGGAGTGACCTGAGAGAAGGGCGGCTTGGAGCTGGTCAGACGCTTTGGACAGCCAGAGAGGACTATGGACAGGCCACCTGGATGTGAGCTGGGCTTGTGGGAGCAGCAGGGCCTTCCCGAGAGGTCTGCCTTCCTGGGGACGTCTGCGTGCCAGTGGCCTCCAGGTCCGAGCCGGTTGTGTGTCCCTCTGTGACAGGAGGGTCTTTTGTGAACACTTTACCCAAATAAACCTGGAACCTGAGTGTGAGGGTGCTGACCCCAGGCCCTGGCAGCCAGGGACCCACCAAGGCCAACAGGTTAAGTGGGCACCTTGGGGGTGCAGGGTCCAGGGGGTGGCACGTGAGGGTGTTCAGGGCAGTGGGCCCAGGCAAATCCACAGGAAGGGCAGCCCTGTGCCACAGGCCAGGCTGTGGAGGGACGGAGCGTGACAGCCCGTGGCCCTGTGCTGGGCCACTGCAGCCATGCAGGCTCCGTGGGCACCCACAAAGGAGCCCCATCCTGTAGCTCGCCGCTGCACTTGGCCACACAGGCTGCGAGCACTGGAGTTTCTCTGCCGCTCCTGGCACCCTGCCGGCTGCCAGGGCAGGGACAGTGTTTCTGGGGCACAGGCTAGACCCCTGGGGGTCTGCCAGGACCCAGCGCTTGAGTCCACAGACCTGGGGCGTGGTTTTGGGGTCAGCCTGAGCACTGCTGTCAGGGGGCCCCACCAGCAAAGGTCCCGCAGTGTGTGTTGCGTCTGCACACCAGATGCCTCTTCACGTGCTCTGACACCCAAGCACGCTGTGTGTGCCTGCAAGGGGACCCCCAGGGACAGAGGGCTCACTCTGCGGGCTCTGCCCTTCTCACATGGGAAAACTGCTCACAAACATGGTCTCCGTGGAAGGTCATTTTATTTGGTGCCTATTTGAAATGGCTTCGAAACACACAGGTACAGAACCAGCCCCCCAGTTTTCTCTCAGTCCTCAGACAGCAGATCCCGAGGTAGGGGTGTGTTGGCACTGTGGCTGTGGGCAGCCCAGCGTGGCCCTGAGCACACACACGGCCACCTTCTGGACATCCGAGCAAAGCGGAGCACTGGGACAGGAGGCGCCACAGCCTGACTTGTGAGCCCCACAAAACTCCCGCTTCGACTTGGCTGGGGTCAAGTTCCGATCAGATCTGGTGTGGTCTTGGGTCACCTGGGAGGCCAGCCAGGGAGAGGCCTGGAGGACCCCACGTCGGCCGGCTCTGGGGAAAGCCGCAGACACACCAGGTCCGGCCACACTCCTGGCCCTGCACAGTGTTGAGGAACATGGCCAGCCTGGGGTGGCCGTGGGCCCTGAGCCTGGACTCTGCTCCAGTGGGGGCACTGTGGTTGCTGTAGAGTGCAGGAAGCCGAGGAGAGCTGGCCCTTGCCCTGTGCCTGGCCGTCCTGTTCACCACCTGAGCAAGCCCATGCCTGTCTGCCTCTGGCACAGCCTGAGTGGGAGGGGAGGGCCGCAGGTGCCCTGCAGACCAGGTGTCGGCACCCAACCTCTTGCTGGTCTGCAGTGGGAGTGGGTCCTGTGCACAGCCAAGGTGGAGGCAGGAGAGGGTCTGCCTGCCAGAGTGGCAGGGGGCCCTTCCCGGCACCCGGGAGCTCAGGAGCCTGCAGGTGGGGTAAGCACAGGTCTGGGCGGGAAGTCCTGCGTCAGCCTCTTGCTGAAATCCAGCTGAGGTCTGATCTGGGCCTCTTAGAGCAGGGGCCATGACAGACTGGCCAGCACAGGCCATCGGGAAGAGGCCGGAAGCCTTGGCACGGGCTTCCTCTTGTGAACTTTTAGAAAACTACTCTTTGGCTTCCTTTTATTTCTGGAGGATTACATGAAATGTGGACTGTGTAGGCATGTCCCAGCCAGGTCCTGGGGACTGGCTAGGTGCTCCATGCCTGTGCCCATCCTGAGAGCCCCGCTCCATGCACGTCCGAGCCAGCAGAGGCCCTATTAGGAGGAGGTCATGAAACTGTTCTCGATGCAGAGGACCACGTGGGCGTGGCGGCAGCTTGTGGCTTCCTGTTCCAGCAGTCTGCCCGCCAGCAGTGGGGATGCCTGGCCCATGGCTCCGGTGGCCTCTGTCCGCCAGGCCTCACAGTAGCTCTCGGTCAGCCTGCGCCCACTGGGGTCTGAGCCATGCCATACACTCTTCTGGGGCCTGCAAGATGCACCTGGCTGTCAGTCACACCCACATCCACCCTTCCGCAAGCAGAGGTCCCTGCCCCCGGGGGAGGAAAGGTGGAGGCCAGCAGTTAGCTGGCCCTGGGCAGAGGGAGGGCTGCGAGGTCCATGCTTTCCTTAGCTCCACCTCCTGGGTACACCAGCTGCAGAAGGGGTAGGTGTTGGGGCAGAGCCTGGACCAGGCAACCTCAGGGCCAGTCTTGCCCAGCTGGGTGGACCTGGCCCCCGACAACCCTCACTGACCAAGGGAGCCAGGTGCTGCCTGGCTGGGGACACCCCCACCCTCAGGGAGTCCTGTGACTGAGTCCCGCCTGTGGCTCTCAGGTGGGTGCTTCTCAGAGCAGATGGCCAGGATCTGGGCACCTGCAGGAGCACACTGGCCCAGAAGATACCCTAGCCACCCTTTCAAAGGCAGGAGCACTGGCGGAACATGCTGTTATAGCGGCAGGTGGGGGGGTGCTAGGCGTGAAGCCACTTGGGGGACAGTGGTCACTTCCATCAGCACACACAGCTGACCCGGGACTTTGTTCCCTGTGGTGTTTACATTGGGGGCACAGACTGGCCAAGTCACAGAGGGTGAGTGTGGAGCTGTCCACTGTGGACAGGGGGCACTTAAGCAGGGATCCCTCCTGCTCCTCTGGGTCTCATAATCGTGCGTGGGGCAGGGTAGGGTCAGACCAGAGGCTGGGCTCTGTGTTGGGGGCCAGGTGTACACCTCTCTCCTCTAGGGCTCTCCCCATGCTGCCATCCCGTGCACAGGGGACCTACCAGGCAGGGTGCCTCAGGACATCCCTGCCATCGAAAGAGAAGATGCGGGCCCCGGGCTTCAGCTGGCCCCCGGAGCCTGAAAACAGAGCCTCCCAGCTGGGAGCCAGAACTTCATCCTGCAGAGGGAAGTTGGCAGGGGCTTCCTCAGTCACTGGTCATGTCCAGCCACAGGGGCAAGCACCAGGGAGCCCAGCCCCATCCAGGTGCCTCAGCAGACCCCAAAGGCCCAGTGAGACCCTCACCACCCTTCAGCCACATGCTGGGATCCTAGACTACGGCCGAGGGGTCTCTGATCCTCATGCTGGCCTCCTGCTCCCAGCCACCCTCCCCAGTCTTGGGCCTGGGGTCTGCACATCCACCGTCAGTGGTCCTGAGACCGTGGCAGGAAGCCACATGAGGGGTACCGTGGCAGGGCTGCTCTGGGCTGGTGGCACAGAAGATTAGGGCATTTCCCAACCCTGCGGCTGTGTGAGGACCATGCCCAAGGCTTCCTGGAAACATCAGGGGTTGCCCCCCACCCACCGGGCCTGCCCGGGAGGAGGCCTCTGCTGGGGAAGGACCCTCAGAGCCAGCCCCAGCCCAGGCCTGGGTCCATCTGGGGACACCCTCGGGAGCCCAGGGCCCCACAGGACGTGTTCCGCTCACCTTGAGGTTGACGATGGGAACAGTCCCACGGTCAGCACGGCGCACGATGCTGTAGAGGTCCTGCAGCCGCGAGGACAAGAAGGCACGGAAGGTGCCAGCCAGCCCCACAGCTCGCGCCTGCTGGAAGCACTGGAAGTCGGCCCCTCGGATGCCGCGCATGCCGCCCGAGAGTGGGCTGTTGAGCGCGACCAGGTGGAGCTGCAGGGAGAGGCTGACACTGCATCCCAGGTGACCTCAGAGGCCCGGGGGACAGCACCGAACCCCTGCACACCTACAGTACCACGCGGACAGGCCCGGAAGGCTGAGCCCCAAGTGCCTTGTGATGGGTGCCAGGGGACACCCAGGCCACCAGCCAGGGCTGCAGAGGCAGGTGCTGCGGTCCCAGGAAACACCCCCACGTGGACCCTGGTGTCCCTCCCCATGAGCTCTGCTTGGCAGGTCCAGAGCGTGGCCAACCTGGCTGTGAGCTCTGCCACCTGGAGCCTCTGGGCCCTCAAGGGGACTCAGCCACTTGGCCATGAGAGGACGAGCCTCAGGCTGGGCAGTGGCCACCCTGTGTGGCACTGCCTGGTCAGAAGCCCACCTGCAGTGCCCAGTCCCGGGAATCCTCCCTGCAGCTGTGGCTGCCAACCCCCTTTACACTGCCCTGAGGACTAAGGGGCCAGGGGACATGCACCCACTTTGGGGTCACTCACCACCGGCTGGAAGTCCTGGTGGGTGTGGGCAGGTGAGGCTGTGGGGCGGGCTGGCTGGAGATGCACATAGGAGCCGTGGTGGTGTGGAGCTCCAGGGTAGGGCTGGGGGTCGGGGAGGCGCTGGGGGCTGGCCAGGGTGTCGTCTGCCCTCCAGGGGCGCACGGTGGAGTAGGGGTGCTCCCGCCAGGGGTATGGGTTGCCCTCGTGCAGCTGCACCACTGGGGGCTGGCGGACAGCCACTTCATTATCCTGCGGGTCCAGTGCAGGTCTGTGCAATGGGCTCCCACGCACCGGGACCCTCCTCCCCTGCACGTCCTTTTGTGCACTTGGAGGGGGTGTGGCTTCAAGATGACAGGCAGGGAGCTCCACCCAGACCCTGGGGGACCCTGGGCATAGGGGCAGGAGGGGTGGGAGCCCAGCCAGCTCTGCATTCTTGATCCTTGGACTTGCCCTTGGCTCAGGGGCCCCAGGCCCACCGTGCTCAGAGACTGCCGTGCTTGCTGGCCACAGCCCCGTGGCCACCCAGACCAAGGCCCCGACTGCAGCATTCAGTTCCTGAAGCCTCTCCATGACCCCACTCCCGGCTCCTCAACTTTCCCCAGGATCCTGAACACCCGGTGCATGGCAGCTTCACCTGTCCCCACACTGCACTGTCCCCACAGCTGCCCCACACTGGGTGGGTTCTGGCAGTGCTGGGAGGGGCCTGCCGCCACGTGCTGTATGAATGAACGCATGGCTGAGCAGACTCGGCCTCGCCCACAGCCTGATGCACTGCATGACATGCGGCCTCATTCCTGAGCCACCCCTTGTCCACCCTCCCAGCTGCCTACCATCCAGGTACCGACCCAATGGTCCACCCATCCACCACCCACCTGTACATTTCTCTATCCACCCACCCACTCATCCATCCACCTAGCTACCTGTCCATTCATCTGTATATCCATGCACCAACCCACCTGTCCGTCCGTCCACCCATCCGTCCGTCCACCCATCCACCTATCCGTCCATCCATCTACCAATCCTCCTGTCCACCCATCCATCCACCAACCTCCCCCCGTCCATCTATCTGTATGTAAATCCACCCACCCACCAACTCACCTGTCCATCCATCTGTATGTCCATCCACCCACCCACCCACTTGTACATCTGTCCACCAACCCACCTATTCTTCTGTCCATCCGCCCACACCCATTCACCCTGGGGCATGCCTAGCGCTGCAGGTGAGGACATCAGCCCAGGGACATGGAGGCTGAGGAGGACAATGAGGTGCAGACACGACTGAAGCCGGTGGCCGTGTTCCTGTGGGTCTTCACCCTCTCCCCAGCAAGGACACCCCGATAGCACACATTCGGCTCCAGGGTTCCAAGTACCAAGTGTAGCTCCAGAAACATGTCAGTGCAGGCCCGGAGTCCCCTGCTGAGCCCCCAGAGTTGTGCAGAGAGAGCATCCCCTTACCGTGCCGGGTGGCAGAGGGATCCGGGCGTCCAGCTGCAAGGCAACAGCAGCGTCACTCTGACACAGCCACAGCCTACCCCATCTGCTCATCCTCCCCCACCAGGGCAGAGGCCACCCAGGGTGCTTCCCAGAACCAGGCACCTGTGGGCACCCCGTCTGTGTCTGCTGATAAGCCCACAGCCTGTCCCTGGCCAGCAGGGGCCCTGGGGGGGCACCACGGGGTCTGGCTAGGCCTGGGGACAGGCAATGGAAACCCAGACACCCACAAGTTCAGCTCAGGTGGACAGAGACTCCCAGGGATGAGCGGGCTACTGAGGGCACAGGCTGGCTGCCCGGGTAAGCCGCACCCCCACAGCCCCAGGAGTGCGGCTGGGCCCCTCCTGGTCCTGGGGAAGCAGGAGCGAGGGCTGGCCTCGTCTTCTGGGCCAAGGCTGGGTGTGTGATGCCAGCTGTGTCACAGTGCTGGGCAGCGAAGATGTGTCTGAGGACCCCCACAGCGGGGTTCAGAACACCCCATGTGGAAACGGCCGAGCCCCGTCCAGCAGGGCCGAGCCAGGGCGGGTGGCTGGCGGGGCCCCTGATGCCTCTCCTGGTGTGGGGCTTGCCGTCACAGATGCCACGTGAGCTCCAGCATACGTGACACACGTAGCGTCATTTCCCTTTACCCCAAATGCTCAAAAGTAGTTTGATGAGTTTTTAAAAAGTGACAAGTGGCAGGAGCCTTGCTTGGGGACACCTGGCCCTGCTGTGGGTGCTGTCGAGGGCCATTGCTGGGTGGGCGTGGGCTCCTCGCCTTCCTCAAGCCCCATGCCTCGCATCTCCCCAGGTGACGCCTGGTGGCCCTCTGTGTACAGGGAGAGTGCTGCCCAGAGAACTCACCAGAACTTTCCGGAACCCGTTTCGGACCCGTACATAGAGTTCCTCCCTCTCAGCCACAAAGACGAGCCAGCCCTCGGGCAGCTCTCGTGCCCTGTCCAGCATGGTCTGGTAGGTGGCCCAGATCCTCACCTGTGGGACCCAGGCCTGCATGGGTTCCTGCTGCCCAGAGGCAACTTCGGGGGCCCCGGGGGTCGGGGAGGGGATCAGGGCCCAGCCTGGGTGTGGCTTGGGCTGTGTGGATTCTGGGGGCTCCCTGGGGGAGCTGGCTGAGAGCAGCCAGGACTCTTCTTTGTGGCCAGCCATGGGAGGCCCTGGGTGAGTGACCCACGTGGGGCCTAGCCCACACGGTCCCTCTGCACCCAAGGCAGGCCGTCCCTCCCAGACTCCACCCCCACCTGCCTGGAAGCTTACCCCTGAAGAGGTGCCCGTGGTTCCGGGGGGCCCTGGGGGGCCAGGTGGGCCTGGGGGGCCAGGGACACTGACAGCTACAAGAAAGAAGCCAAGGTGGCCCCACGCAGCCACGCAGGTGGCTCTGGGGGGAGCCCGACAGGACCCTGCCCAGGCCCACCTCCCCCGACTTACTCTGCCTGTGAGGACCAGGGAATGACGGGGGTCCTGGGGGGCCAGGGGGCCCTGGGGGCCCAGGAGGGCCCTGGCGCCCCTCATAGCCAATGCCAGGAGGTCCCTGAGGTCCGGGTGGGCCCGGCTGGCCCTGGATGCTCTCTCCCTTTGGACCCTGGGAAAAAACCGAAACACGCTGTGTCATGCCCTGCAGAGCCAGCCAGGGGTCCCTACAGCGGGAATGGCCTCTGAGCCACAGTCACCTCCCTGCCCCCCAAGGCCCCTCGGGGCAGTGGCAGGAGGCAGCCATGAGATAACTGTAAGGTGTCAGAGCCCCTGTGCCCACCCTGGGAGCTGCACTATGTGAGGCAGTCCCCTCGGGGACATAGGGGGCTTGGGCCCTGAGCTCACAGGTGCTGCCTCAGCCTGGGTGGGCATCAACAGGCCTGGGGCCCAGTCTTACCGGAATCCCAGGGTAGCCTGGTGGGCCAGGGGGACCTGGGGGTCCAGGCACACTTGAGCTGAATAATCCGTCGCTGTCCCCTGGCTCCCCCTTCTCTCCTTTCTGCCCAGTGTCCCCCAGGTCTCCCTTCTCTCCCTGCAGAGGAAATGCTGCTCTGAGAGTCCTGCTGCCGGGGGGAGGGCAGCGGGGCCACTGACCCCCGAGCCACAGGGCACACACCTTCATCTCGGCTTCCAGGCTGAGGAGGTCCACGGGGAACTGCCCTGCAGAGGGGAGGAGAGACAGGTTGCAGACCCCTGGATGACCCTCTGAGGGGTCACACCCCTCCACCTTCGTTTGTCCTGTGTCCTCTGCAGAAAATGGGTACAGGTTTTATCCACTCCTGATTAATTGGTTTTTAAATAGTTCTGCTCATGGTTTCTTTTCAAAATCTCATTTTTAACCGCTTCAGACTTGTCCGTCGTGGCTTTTCCTAAATGGCCCTTACACCCAGTGGCTGGGTGGCCTGCTGGGTCTGTGGGCAGACCTGCTGCGAGAAGCGCCGTCCCCCTCCTGGGCCCTGGGCTCCTGCCAGGCTGGGGTCCTTCTGCAGAGCAGAGGTGGCCCTGGGAGTGGGGCTCCTGTGATTGCGGTGACGGCCTCTGGGGGCAGGGAGGACCAATCTGGGTTCTTCTCCAGGCTCATCCGACTCATCATTCACTTGGCTTACGTGTGGCCTAGGTGGGCAGGTGGCTGGACCTGGCCAGCTGGGGTCCACGCAGCTCCCTGGCGTGGCCACTTGGCTTCACTAGGTCAGTGGTCCTGCCCATCCTGTGCGGGTGCAGAGGGCTCCACACCTCGCCTCAGGTTTGGGAGACTCTGGGCCATCTACCTCCACCGTAGCTTCTCTGGCTGACCAGTGATAAGCACCCTGGAGTGACCCCCGTCCTGCCCCGGCTGGGTGCTCTGCCTGCCTCTTCCTGTGCGTGCTCTTCCTCGGTGGCTCAGCTGCCTGAGCACAGTCACCAGTGCCCGGAATCCACCTCCCTGTGCGCTACACCTCTGTCCTTCGGTCAGTGTTTGGAGGTGGTCAGAGTCACATCCTGGCTCGCCTGCCTGTTCCTGCTCAGACCCCAGGTGTGGTGTGCAGACGCTGGAGGGTCCAAGCCCCCACCACCTTCTCCGAGAGACGCTGTTGCTCCTGGCAGGCCTTGGGGACCATCCACTGCCTGGGCTGCTTCCCAGCTCGGAGGTGGGCCCAGCGGGGGGCAGGCCGAATAGTCCCTCAGGCCCCTACTCTGGCGTCCATGTGCTGGCTCCCAGCAGTCATGCAGTTGCTGTACCCTCCACCCAGCCTGCCTGGTGGGTCAGGGCGGGCGCCAGCCAGGGATCCAGCAGGGAACCCTCACTACCCTCGGGGAAGAGGGAGTGCAGGGACCCACCTGGATGACCTCATTCAGAGCTGGCCCAGTGCAGCCCCTGGACAGAAGGACCTCTGTGCTTACCCTGGCCACGCGCGCTCTCTGGAACCAGCTGGGGGAGGGCGGGCATCTTGGATCTAGCCTTGGGCTGCAGGTGGGCAGCTGTCTGCTCCAGTGGTGGGATGGTGGGGATCTCTGGCCAGAACCCTGTCCCTCCCAGGTCCTAGCTCTGTGGCCTGAGAAGGCGCTTCCTCCCACTAGAACAGGGTCAGATGGCGGCTGCCCTGCACACCCTGGGCCTGGGGCACACAGAGAATGCTCACCTGGAGGTCCAGGTGGTCCCACTTCTCCTTTGTCACCCTTGGGTCCAGAAGGTCCTGGAAGCCCTGGGGGAAGAGACCTAGTGCCATCAAGGAAACCTGAGGGCCCCTCTACCCATGTGGGCCCTGACCTGTAGGCACTGTGTCAAAAGAAGGTCCTAGACCAGAAAGGGTGGCAACCGAGAGGTGACAGGCCCCCGCTGCAGGCCATGGGACCACACCACCTCTCCAGGACCACCCTGCAGGCCATGGGAGCACAACACCTCTCCAGGTCCACCCTGCAGGCCATGGGGGACCACACCACCTCTCCAGGACCACCCTGCAGGCCATGGAGGACCACACCACCTCTCCAGGTCCACCCTGCAGGCCATGGGGGACCACACCACCTCTCCAGGACCACCCTGCAGGTCATGGGGGACCACACCACCTCTCCAGGCCCACCCTGCAGGCCATGGGGGACCACACCACCTCTCCAGGACCACCCTGCAGGCCATGGGGGACCACACCACCTCTCCAGGCCCACCCTGCAGGCCATGGGGGACCACACCACCTCTCCAGGCCCACCCTGCAGGCCATGGGGGACCACACCACCTCTCCAGGCCCACCCTGCAGGCCATGGGGGACCACACCACCTCTCCAGGCCCACCCTGCAGGTCATGGGACCACACCACCTCTCCAGGCCCACCCTGCAGGTCATGGAGGACCACACCACCTCTCCAGGACCACCCTGCAGGTCATGGGGGACCACACCACCTCTCCAGGCCCACCCTGCAGGTCATGGGACCACACCACCTCTCCAGGCCCACCCTGCAGGTCATGGAGGACCACACCACCTCTCCAGGCCCACCCTGCAGGCCATGGGGGACCACACCACCTCTCCAGGACCACCCTGCAGGTCATGGGACCACACCACCTCTCCAGGCCCACCCTGCAGGCCATGGGACCACACCACCTCTCCAGGACCACCCTGCAGGTCATGGAGGACCACACCACCTCTCCAGGACCACCCTGCAGGCCATGGGGGACCACACCACCTCTCCAGGTCCACCCTGCAGGTCATGGAGGACCACACCACCTCTCCAGGCCCACCCTGCAGGCCATGGGGGACCACACCACCTCTCCAGGCCCACCCTGCAGGTCATGGGACCACACCACCTCTCCAGGACCACCCTGCAGGCCATGGGGGACCACACCACCTCTCCAGGTCCACCCTGCAGGTCATGGGAGACCACACCACCTCTCCAGGACCACCCTGCAGGTCATGGGGGACCACACCACCTCTCCAGGCCCACCCTGCAGGCCATGGGACCACACCACCTCTCCAGGACCACCCTGCAGGTCATGGGGGACCACACCACCTCTCCAGGCCCACCCTGCAGGTCATGGGACCACACCACCTCTCCAGGCCCACCCTGCAGGCCATGGGACCACACCACCTCTCCAGGCCCACCCTGCAGGTCATGGGGGACCACACCACCTCTCCAGGCCCACCCTGCAGGTCATGGAGGACCACACCACCTCTCCAGGCCCACCCTGCAGGTCATGGAGGACCACACCACCTCTCCAGGCCCACCCTGCAGGTCATGGAGGACCACACCACCTCTCCAGGCCCACCCTGCAGGTCATGGAGGACCACACCACCTCTCCAGGACCACCCTGCAGGCCATGGGACCACACCACCTCTCCAGGACCACCCTGCAGGTCATGGGGGACCACACCACCTCTCCAGGACCACCCTGCAGGCCATGGGAGCACAACACCTCTCCAGGTCCACCCTGCAGGCCATGGGGGACCACAACACCTCTCCAGGCCCACCCTGCAGGCCATGGGGGACCACACCACCTCTCCAGGCCCACCCTGCAGGCCATGGGGGACCACACCACCTCTCCAGGCCCACCCTGCAGGTCATGGGACCACACCACCTCTCCAGGCCCACCCTGCAGGTCATGGAGGACCACACCACCTCTCCAGGACCACCCTGCAGGTCATGGGGGACCACACCACCTCTCCAGGACCACCCTGCAGGCCATGGGGGACCACACCACCTCTCCAGGGCCACCCTGCAGGCCATGGGGGACCACACCACCTCTCCAGGCCCACCCTGCAGGTCATGGGGGACCACACCACCTCTCCAGGCCCACCCTGCAGGCCATGGGGGACCACACCACCTCTCCAGGCCCACCCTGCAGGCCATGGGGGACCACACCACCTCTCCAGGCCCACCCTGCAGGCTGTGCTGATACCCACACCAAGCACAGCACATGGGTGGACCCCCGAGTGTAGCCCATCATGGCAGGTCCTCACAGCCCTGCTGGGAGGGCCCTGAGGATTGGGACCTGGGGAGGTCTGGTCAGCCAGTGGGCACTCAGCAGCGTGCAGTCCGGAGCACAGTGTCCTCCACGTCCCTGTGGAAGGCTCTTGTCCCCCAGCCCCACTGGATCTCTCACCTTGCAGGCCCCGAGGCCCAGGGTGGCCAGACTCCACAAATGCCTGCAAAGAACAGGGTAACGTGGCCTCTGAGGGACAATGCTCTGGAGACCAAGGCCACCAGCCACCTGGGTCCCCAAACCCCTCTGACAGGCCACATCGGGGAGCCCTGGGACAGGTGCGTGGAGTCAGGAGCCCTGGCCGCGTCGCATGGCCTGTGGGGATCACCGCCCGACTGGGCCTTCGCTCCTCCTGGGGGACGTGCCTCCTCATCCAGAGCCCCAGATGCAGCCCCCAGCCCAGCCCACCCAGAGGCCCTGGGGACAGGACTGGAGCCAATGACAGGGAGAGGAGGTGGCGGCTCCTCTGCAGGAGAGTGGGAGGCGCAGGGACTAGGGCCGTGGGCCCTGGAGACTCACGTTGCTGTCGTAGATGGGCACCCCTGGAGGGCCTGGGGGCCCTGGAGGCCCTGGGGGGCCGGGCACGCCCTGTGGAGTGACAGAGCTCTGGTCAGGGGTGGCTGGAGGTGTGTCAGTCAACCGGGGTCTCACTCCTCACCTGAGGGGGCTCAGCCTGCAGCACGGGGGGCTCCCCTTGGGAGCCCTGCTCCCTCCGAGAGGGGCCACATGGAGGGCCGGCCCCAGGCCTGCCATGGCCCACCCGCCAGCCCACCCCTGTGGCTCTCCGAGCAGCTGTGTGACGTGGCCAGGGAGGGAAGAGGCAAGACACAGGCCGGGGGGACAACTGGGGTGGCCAGACTCCCAGGAGACGGCCATGCGTGGGCCTCCTGAGAGAACCCGTGGCTTTGCTGTTCCC
Organism: Ictidomys tridecemlineatus; assembly: GCF_052094955.1. NCBI lineage: Eukaryota > Metazoa > Chordata > Mammalia > Rodentia > Sciuridae > Ictidomys > Ictidomys tridecemlineatus. The sequence goes on along the minus strand of NC_135479.1, from coordinate 215,626,721 downwards.
GGTGGGCGTGGGTCACGTGCAACTCCAACACGCTGCACACGTGCAGGTGCACAAGTGGCCCGTGTGTGCATGTGTGTGGGCATGTGTGTGAGTGTGCATGTGCATGTGTGAATGGTGCGTTTGAGCGCACACAGGAGCATGAGTGTGAGCACACAGGTGTGCACGCATGAGCACACGTACACATATGGGTGGCATGGGAGTGTGCAGGTGTGTGCGTTCATATGTGTGAGTCTGCATGTGTGTTTTTGTGTCCGTGTGTCAGAAGACCAGCACTCTGTGATCACCCTGCCAGCAGCTCTGAGAGCTTCTGACAGGTGAACTGGGGACCCCAGACCTGGCCAGGCCACTCTTTGCCCCCGGCTGTCCTGGCCATCCCTGTCCACCCCTCACAGGGTACTCACCCTCATTCCAAGTCCGAGGCTGGCATCTCCAGGTTCCCCCTTCTCTCCCTTCAGCCCATTCACCCCAGGGCGACCCTGGGCCAGAGCACAGTGGTGGGCTGTTGGGCACTGTGGGGGACAGCTGCAGACCCCCGCCGGCCAGGCTGCCGGGCCACAGCTCAGCTGCCCACATCCACCTGGGCAGCTCCTTCCTGCCCTGCTCTAGCCCTCCCCCTTCTTCCTGCCCCAGCACCCAGGGGGTGGGGTGGGAGGTGGCTGACCCAGCAGGACCAGACCATGACCCTCTAACACCCAGGTGTCCTCTGGCCTGAGCTCTCCCTGGAAAAGGCCCAGGATATCCTCTGGCCACTTTAGGATATGGGCTGTGCCCAGGAGGTCAGCTGTCCACCCTTCCCCAAGCCAGTCCTGCAGTGGGTCAGGGCTCTCTGCACCTGTCCGGCTTGGCCTGCTGCCCACTGGGGCAGAGGCCCGACCAGACACCCGGTGCTTACCGGCCGTCCAGGGATGCCGATCTCGCCCTTGTACCCAGGCCGCCCATACGGACCCTGCAGAGAGGATGTGCACTGAGGCTGCAGGACCTCCTGAGCCGGGGGCTCTGAGGCCCAGGGAAGGGCCAGAACGCTGGGCACCATTGTGAGCCGCCCACTGTGTCCCGCCCAACAGCCCCTTGAGTTTCAGGTTGCGGTTGAGACATGGGGACTGGGGCCACGTGCCCAGCAGCCAGGCGAGGTGACGAGGTCATTTCCGACCACAGCACAGGGGCTCAGGACGAGGGTCCTACTCACCGGGGGTCCTCGGAAGCCCGGCTCTCCCTGGACAGAAAACAGAGGCACCGTCAGGTGGTGCAGTGCTGCCCGCCTGGGGTTCCCGAGCCACATCTACAAGCTGGGTGGCCCCTGGGCTGCCAGCCACACCAGGGAGGCCGGGAGACCCAGCAGGGGTTCTGGACAGGGTCTGCACCTGGGCAGCTGCACGGGCAGGGCCTGCCCTGGGTCTTGAGGCTCGAGGCCTATCTGTGCCAGGCCTGACCAGGTCATCTCAGGCCCTACGCAGAGGTAACAAGGACACAAGTCTTTCTGGGCCTGCAGATCCAACATTCTTGGTCCACGCCAACAGTCAAGGGGCTCTGGGCTCCCCGCACAGGTGGCCAGTCAGCCGCTCTTCAGGGCCTGCTGTGGGCTGTGCTCGGGGGAGCCCAGGGCACAGGCCCCCCAACGCTGTCCTGACTGCCCTGGCTCAGGCCAGTGGAGGAGACCCCACCTCCCTGCAGGCAGGCCCAGCCAACATGGACAGAGGGACCACGGGCACTGGCCAGCAGGCACAGGAGTGCAAGGCACGGCCCACGTGGCAGGAGAGGCCAGTGTGCCAGGACCACTCTCCCTGAGGACAAGCCCCCATGTCTCCTTGGTGGCCTGCAGGGGGCGCTGCCCTCACCTTGGCTCCTTTCTGGGCAGGGCCCAGGGTTCTGCCGTCAGGGCCCACGACACCGCCAGGCTCTCCCTTCTCCCCCTGGAACAGCAGAGTCACAGGTCAGGGCTCCGGGCAGGCAGGGGGGCACGGTGTCCCCGGGCCTCACGGAGAACACCCAGGCCCAGGGATGGACACGGACACAGCCCAGGCTGCAGCTGGCCACACGCTTGCTCAGAGGTCACTAGGGGCCACACAGCCCCATGGTACTCGGGCTCAGTCTACCCCAGAGTGGCCACTTGGGCAGATGGAGACTGTCCACCAGAAGCACACCTGGGCTCTGGCTGAAGCTTGGGCGCCAATCATGCTGGCCCCTGGCTGATGGCAGCAGCTGGGCAGATGGCACCCCAGCCCTTACCTTGGGTCCTGGGAAGCCCTGCTGGCCTCTGGAGCCCGGGTCGCCCTTTGGTCCAGCAGGTCCCTGGAGGGAAGACCAAGCGGAAATGAGCATCCCCGGAACCAGTGTCCACCAAGCTCCCAGGACCCCGCCATCCTGCCCTGTGGCTGCTCCTGGTCTGGCACCAGCATCGCGAGGTCCTGACGGCCAGGGGCAGAGAGGTGCGCAGTGCTGCTGCTGTCCTCCAGGACAGTGACTCCGCCCACCCCTTGGGCCTCTGCTCTGCCCTGCGGGAGACCCCTCCAGCCCCCAGCCAGCTCGGGCACGGGGCCACTTACAGGGAAGCCTGCGAAGCCCGGCCTGCCCTGCAGAGAGAGGGACAGCGTCAGCCGGGGGGCCACGCCCTCAGGACACCCCGCGACTGACCGAGCAGCTGCTCAGCGACAGGAGCACATACCTCAGGCCCCGGGGCACTGGTCACTGCTCCCTGTCCACGGCCAGCAGAAGGCAGAGAAACGGAGAACAAGTTCAGAGTGGAGCCGCCCCAGCGCTCTCCGCCAGGAGGGCAGCAGGACGCTTCGGAGGCAGAGGGGGGTGCTGCTCCCGGCGGCCATCCTGAGGGCCCTGGCCTGGCCCTTCCCAGGGACATCCGGGGCAGAGGGACATGGTGGACACCACCGCTCGGCCCCAGGCCACGGGCTCCCAGGCCATAAGCCTCTTGCTGAGCACGCCTCTCCAGCTCTGGTGCAGGCTCCCGCTGACCCCTCACCGGATACTCACCCTCACTCCAGGCCCCACCCACAGGGTTCTCCAGGGACTGGGCCGTTGTGCCTGCACGCACTGGCCTGGCCAGGGCCCCCAGCCCCGGCCTCTGGGTCTGCCCTGAGCCGTCCCTCCCTCCTCTCACACTGCTGTGCTGGTCCCATCTGCCCTTCTGTCCACTCCCGGTACTCAGATGGGCCCAGGCCAGGCGCAATTCTGACCATTCTCAGACTTAATCCAACCTGTGCCCAAGGACTACAGTGTTCCTCATTTTGAAAATGACGCTGTGCACAGAGAGGTTAAGTAAGTGTCTAGGGTCACACAGCTGTGGGTGCTGGAATGTGACCTGAGCCCTGCATAGGGCAGCTCCTTCCAGGGACAGCAGGAATCTGAGCTGCTGACCACACATCTGTCTCCCCCAGCCCCTCATCCCACCTCAGGCTCTTCTGTCCTGAGGGGGAGAGCTGACCCAGGCACACCCCCCGACACAGCGTCCTTACGTCCTGATCAGACACGTAGACCACGGGCCCCGGGGGTCCTGGGGGCCCAGGCAGGCCTGGTTGTCCCACTCCATCCTTTCCTGGGTCACCCTGGAAGAAAAAGCCACAAGCCCAGCCCTGGATCACAGGGCCCCGGCCAGGACCAGAGCCCACTGGCTCTGGAGGTGGTTCCTGGATCCACGGGGCCTGAGGGGCATCGTGGGTGTGGGCACTGTCCACCGCTGGGCCCCGAGCCCCACGCTGCCCGACACTCACTCTTTCTCCGGGGCTCCCCTTGTCTCCTTTAGGTCCCTGCAGAAATGAGGAGGCGGCGGCGCTCAGAGGCGCTGCTCGGTGAGGGGGTTCGTCCCCAGACAGGCGGGGCGGGTGGGGACAGCCACCAAGGCCCCCGGGGGCCAGCTCTCCTCCGGGAGAGTTCCTCCAGGGGCTTCATGCCCCACACCCGGGGCCACTGCGGTCACTCACCGGGGGCCCTGCCGTGCCTTCTCTGCCAGGGAGGCCAGGGAACCCGCGGGCTCCGTCGGCTCCAACTTCCCCCTGGAATGAACAGAGGGTCCAGCATGTCAGTCACCGGGCCTGGGGCTGTGGAGACCCACCAAGAGGAAGCCCAGAGTGGCCGTGACCGCGAGGAGCCTTGGGTTCCTGCTGGCCACTGGCTCAGCCCCGGGTGATGCTGCCTGTCACCCAGGGGGCGCTGTGGGTGGGCGAGGAGGAGGGAAGCCTGGCCATAGGTGTGTCGTGGCCCCCAGGAATGGCCGTGGGGCGCAGGCGGGGTCTGGGCCCTCCGCTGGGCCTGCGGGCCACCTCTGAATCAAGGGAGGGTTCAACTGTAAGGAAAAGGGGCAGGCCAGGGAGGAGGGGCAGTGGGACCTGACCCTGCCGTCACCCGTGTCCTCCACACAGGCCTGGCTGTCACGGGGGGAGCCTAATGGCCACACCTACGGAGGTACGGGGAGGACAGGCTCCCGGGGTCCCTCTCCGCCCCTCTGTGGTCCAGTTCCTGAACCTGAGTCTGGGGCTTACCTTGGCCCCAGGTGGCCCGCTGGCTCCAGGATCGCCCTAAATGAACAAAGTGTCTCAGTGAGTGGGTGGGCACTCCGGAGTGGGCAAGCCGTGGAGGAGGGCTGAGTGCCAGGTGCAGCCCGCGAAGAGCAGAGGCCCTGGACAGTGGGCAGCTGAGTGGCCCCATGCTCCCGCAGCACCTGGCTGGACAGTTCTGGAGGCTGGAGGCTGAGCCCACTGACCCCAGAGAGGCACAAGTGACCTTCTGAAAGCTCAGCCTTTGAACTTGCCCAAGGTTCACCAGCCAGTGGGACAGGAGGGCCTGGCCGGAGCGGAACCCCGAGGGGACTCCACTGATGTGGACGGAGCTCCTGCCGGGGAAGGCTGGACGGGGGCGGGTGAGAGGGCCGCTGCCCAGGAGCCGAGGACCCCAGTCTGGACTTCCGGGTGCCCCCCGCTGGCCCTGCCTGGCACCAGCTCAGGCCTGGGGAGGGGTGGGGCTGGGTCCCGGGTGGGGAGCAGCACAGAGCTCCGGGTCCTCCAGGGAGGCCTGGCCAGGAAGCTCTGCAGGCCTGGGGAGAGGGCCGCCCCTGCGCTCGGCCAGCCAAGGCCCTGGCTGTCTTCCCATCAGGCTTTGGTTGCACTTTGCAAGTTTCCCTCCTGGGATGGGGAAACCGAGTCACCAGAGCTGTGAATGGCAGCGCGGAGGCAGGGGACTGACCTTGAGTCCTGGCGGGCCCGGGGGTCCCTGTGGGGGCAGAGCAGACAGCATCAGTGCAGCACCGCCCTGCCCAGAGACCTCTCCCCGCCCTGCCCAGAGACCTATCCCTGCCCTGCCCAGAGACCTCTGTCCACCCTGCCCAGAGACCTTTCCCCGCCCTGCCCAGAGACCTCTCCCCGCCCTGCCCAGAGACCTCTCCCCGCCCTGCCCAGAGACCTATCCCTGCCCTGCCCAGAGACCTCTGTCCACCCTGCCCAGAGACCTTTCCCTGCCCTGCCCAGAGACCTCTCCCCGCCCTGCCCAGAGACCTCTCCCCGCCCTGCCCAGAGACCTCTGTCCACCCTGCCCAGAGACCTCTCCCCGCCCTGCCCAGAGACCTCTCTCCGCCCTGCCCAGAGACCTCTCTCCTCCCTGCCCGGAGACCTCCCTCCCATGGGAAGGAGGCTGATCCCAGCGCTTCGGCTGCAACCCCAGACGAGGCTCGCTTCCTGGGGGGAGCAGCCCCACGCGACGGCCGCGGGCCGGGGCCAGCCCGGGGCCCAGAGGCCCAAGCCACCTGCCCGTGGGGAGCCAAGCAGACTCAGGTCTTATGAACTAAAACAAACACTTGGTGTGGAATCGCCCTTCCAGGGCAGGGGGTGAGCTGACCCTGACACAGGTGTGTCCCTCCAGACGCCACCGTGCTCTGCAGGGCAGGACCTCCTAACAGGGGGACAGTGACCTCTAGAGACGACATGGCTGTGGGCGCCACACTAGGGCCCATCTTCCCCAGACCCTCCTTGCTGACCCGATCCTGCCGTGGCACGGTGGCCCAGAGCAGGATGGAGATGCCACCCAGGACCCCTCTGTGGAAGTCACATCACGCTCAGGCCCATGTTCCTTACGTCCCCAAACCAGGGCCACAGAGAACTCCACGTCCCCTTTCCCAGGAAAGCCTGGTCCTCTAGGCCTGTCCACCCTGGCTCGTTCATCCTGACCACCACTGCATTTCCCTCTGGAGGGACACAGGCCCCAGCCCTGGGACTTCCAGCTCAACAGTGTCCCCAGGGGGCGTGGCCGAGGGTAGACAGTGCCTGGGAACACGGTCCCCCGACTGTGGCCGCTCCTGCTCCCGGGAGCCTTTTACAGACATAGGGGCCCCCAGCTCATGGGCAGTACCTGTGGCCCCTCAGAGCCGCGGGCTGTCGACCAGAAAGGTGCTCCGGAGCCTTCCATGTCGTCCTGGAGTGGACATAAGAGGGACACTTCTTAAAGAGGAGAGGACCCCACCTTGGGCCTGGGATACGAGAGCTGGGCCATAGCAGAGTGGGTGGTCCCCAGGGCCAGGCCACCCGGGAAACAGCTGTCCTGGGGGGCTTTGCAGTGACAGGGACCCTGGTGGGATGGGGCCTGTACAGTCCCTCCAGTGTGGCCCGTCTGCCGGGTCTGCACATGTGCTATGACTTGGCTGTCCCCTGAGGGGTTTTCGGGACCTGAGGGACAGGGGCCTGGGGAGGACAGCTGTGACCAATGGACAATGGGCATCAACACCTGTGCTCAGTGTACCTGGAAGCCCCCAGCACGGCCGGCCCTCAGCCCCTCAGGGCTCACGGGGACACGGGGGACAGAGCCAGGCTGTGTGCTCAGTGTACCTGGAAGCCCCCAGCACGGCCGGCCCTCAGCCCCTCAGGGCTCACGGGGACAGAGCCAGGCTGTGTGGCAAATGCTTGGCCAAGAGAGCGGGGCAGCCTGGAGCTGCCCGAGGGGGAAGGTGGGATGGCAGGCTGGCTTCCTAGGAGCTAGGACTCACAAATCCAGCAGCAAGTCCTGGTCCTGGTGGCCCAGGGGGGCCCGGCGGTCCTGGAGGTCCAGCGGGACCAGGGGCTCCTACGAAGCCGCTCTCCCCGGGAGCACCCACAGGGCCAGGGTCTCCCTTGCTTCCCTGCACAGGGCAAAGAACAGTGTCACCACCCTCTGCCTCTGGGTCTCAGAGCAACCTTAGAGGCCACCGTGTCCCCAGGACGGCTCTGTGTCCTGCAGAGATGAAGAGGCGAACACGCTGCAGCAGCGTGAGTCCTTGAGGGTCCAGGCCGCTCCACCACAAGCTACAAGGGCCGAGCGAGACCCACGCTGCACGTGGGGCCTGCGGCCTGCTCCCCAGAGCACGGCACATGCACGTGGCACGGCACGCTCGCTCACGGCCACGTCACTCCCTGAGCCTCAGGGTGCTCCTCGGAAAACCAGGACAACCAGCACATCTCTCCACACGGGGCAGTGGCACACGGTGTTCTGAGACCCTGAGCCCAGTGCTGGCCGGAAACCAGCAGGAATGTGACCCGTTGCCCTGTTAGAGTAGCAACAGGCCACTCTGCAGAGCCCTCCCCACTGCCCACTGCCCCGCAGGTGCCTGGCGCTGAGCCCAGCCCTGGGCTGCTGCAGCCACGGCCAACCCTGGTCCCAGAGTCCCTCCGGCTGCTCCGCCCTCACACCCACTCCACCCAGGGCTGGTTCCGCCCCCTGCACTCTGGGTTAATCTGCCTCCACCTAGATCCGGGTCGGCACCCACCACGCCCAGCCGAGGAGGGGAGCCCTGGGCGTCTTGGGCATTTCTGGGTGGAGGGTGCTTTGGTGGGGACTGTCCTGGACATCTGTGGAGGTGGCCAGCAGAGGAGAGACCCCGCCCAGCTGGCAGGCAGCACCTCTCCTTCCCAGGGTGCTGTCCCTGCCCCTCTCCCCGGGCAGGCTCACGAGGAGGTGCCCAGGGTCTCCCTGCAGGCTGCTTGGCTGAGTCAGATGAGGGTCCGCAGGGCAGGCCCAGACCTCAGGCCTGAGGAGCAGAGGCTGCCTCCGCCTCCCCTTCTGCCCACCAGAAGTGCGGGCAGGGCTGGGAGTGTCTCCCCGGGAAGCCGTGCGGGGACGCTGGGGTCCTGCTGGGCCTGGGCAGCCCCCACCCTGCGGCTCGCGGCCCCGCGAAGCCCCCCACCCCTGGAGTGCTCACTGACACCTCTGCCCTCGCTTCACCAGGACAGCAGGAGCACCAGGGGAGGCGTGGCCCTGCCCGATTCCTGGCAGCATGGACAGAGCTGGCGTCATGGTCAGCAGCAGGAGCACACTCCCTGACCACAGCACCCCCTGCACCCGCTCGGGGCACTTCCTGGAGAGTGGCACCAGCGTTTGTACCTTGGATCCTGGGGCGCCTGTGTCACCCTGTGGGGAGAAGGACAGCATTACCATGAGGTCCAGGCCAGGGAGGGAGCCAGGGGAAGGCAGGTGCCCCAGGCCAGCTCCGACCAGGGCGGCCATGCTGCCTCCTGGGCCCGTGGGCCCACTCTGGCGTGGGTGGGGCCTGGGGCTTGGCAGGGAGAGCTCCCGCCCAGAGGGGCACGTTTCTAGGCTCCCGGGCTCCCCAGGAGGCCTCCTCCCCCCCCTCCTTCACAGAAATCCCCCCGGGCCACGGGAGGCCTGCCACCCCCAGGAGCTCCGACTCCACCCAATGGAGACGCCAACTCCACAAATGGAGAGTCGGCCTTAAAGCTGTGCCCCTGGCATCGCCAAGAGAGCCCTCCTCGCAGTCCTAAGAGACCCCCAGGCCGAGGCCTGTCCCAGCCTGTCCCAAACGTGCAGGGTCCCTCCACCCACTGGCTCCACGGTGGTGCTAGGTCACGTCCACAGGACCTGTGGCAGGTGACTTACAAGACTGCCTTTCTGGCCCATCTTTCCTGGTGGACCCTCTTTTCCTGGAGCACCCGGGGGGCCCTGCAAGAGAGGAGCCGGTGAGGGTCTGGGTGCCCCCCCCGAAGAGCTGGGGCCGGCTCACAGTCACCTGCACCTCAGGTTCCCAAGAGGCCAGGACGTAGCTTGTCCCTGGACCTGGGACGAGTCCCTCCGCTCACAGGGCACCTGACTTGGCCCTAAGACAACTGCAGGTAGGGCTTGTCCCCATCTCTCTCCTTTCCCAGGGCCAGGGCCTGACCCCAGGGCTTGGCACATGCTAGGCAGGTGTGCGACCTTGGAGCTGCACCCAGCTCTTTTCCTATTTGCCTCTCTAAGCCGCCAGGCTGGGCCGGAACTTGCAGCCCTCCTGCCACAGCCTTCAGGTGTCTGGGATTGCCGGTGTCGCCACACACCCAGCCCCGTCTCTCCTTTTCAAGTTGCCGATCAAATTCAAGAGGACAAGAAGTGAGGGGTCCCGTGGGGCACGGCGGGCACAGTGGTTGGGAATATCATGACGTGCTTCCAAGAGGCTGGCTGGCAGGGGGCCCATTGGGCTTTCCTGGTCACCGGGATGCAGAAGCGTGTCGTGGAAGAAGCCCTGCGTGCCCACTGAATTACGTGGCCAAGGAGCCACACTGCTGGCAGCAATGACTCTGTGGGCACCGTGCAACGGGCAGCAGGCCACAGGGGCTCCACCTGCCCCCAGTGGGCCCTGATGAGGCTCTTGCTTCTCCGTCCCCACCGGAGGCTCACCCCCTCTCCGTCCCCACCAGGAGGGTCACCCCTCTCCATCTGCACTGGGAGGCACTGTGAGCTCAGTGGACCTGCCCAGTCCAGAGAGGTCCACCAACCCATCAGCACCCCCAGGACACAGGGTGGCCCACTCAGGCTCTCTGACCCCAGGAATGGCCCAGATACATGGCCCACCTGGAGGAATGGGGCTGGGGGCCAGGACTGGGGAGGCCAGGTGGCAAGGGGAGGGGCCCAGGTAGGCACTCAACCCCGTTCCCAGCGGACAGGGCCCCACTGGCGGACAGCCAGACTCACCGGGGGGCCTGGAAGCCCAGGGGATCCGTCGCGCCCAGGAACCCCAGGAAGGCCAGCAGGTCCCGGAACATGGGAGCTGTTCATGCCAAAGCGGCCAGGCTCGCCAGGCAGGCCTGGGACACCCGGAGGCCCGGGGGGGCCAGGGAAGCCACGTGGGCCCTGCACAGAGACAGACCATCAGGGCCCACACCGCCCTGCCCAGCGATGACCTCATCCCTGACCAGCCTTGCCCACCCCAGGGTCCCTGCTGGGCCTCTTGGGGGCCACAACCTGTTCCGCCTGCCCAGGGGGAGAGCAGGCAGCTGCCACTCACCCTGAGGCTCTCCAGGTCACCTCCAAAGCCGGAGCCTTCCATGTCAATGAAGGTCTGAGGGGACAGCAAGGGAGGCCTGTCGTTAGGAGAGAGGCCCTGCCCTGCCCAGCACCAGGCTGGCCCTGTCAAGCTGTACCCTGACCACTGCCCACAGCAGACATGCAAAGAGAAGTGAGCAGTACCCTGTACTGGCCCCAAAGACACAAAGGGGTCCAGGGCCACCCGTGGCCACTCAGAGCTGGCCGTGGCCCTGCAAGCCCTGTGAGCCAGAGGAAGGTGGTCCCCCTGGGCCAGACACCAGGAGGCCGTCCCCAGGCCTGAGGAAGAGGACTCACCAGCTTGTCATGTCTGAGGGAGGGTCCTGGTGGCCCTGGGGGTCCTGGGGGTCCTCTCGGCCCGATCCCAGGATCTCCCTGGACACAAGACAGACATGTCACACCAAAGCTCACGGCCCAGAGGCTGGGACGGGGGGCGCTGCACACTCACCTTCTCCCCCTTGGGGCCCATGTCTCCTGGAGTCCCCGGAAAGCCCTGTGGCCCAGTGTCACCCTGGAAGACAGGGTGCTGGGGTCGGCCTGAGGCCCGCTGTCCCGGATGCGCCTCTCCCAGAGCAAGGGACAGGAGTCCAGGGACCAGGATGACCATGTCACCCAGGGCCCCCAGAGTGGGGACTTGAAGGTGGCACGCCTACTGCGAGGGATCCCCTCTGGGCTCACAGGACTGCGCGTGGCATCCCTACCGACAGCGGAGGCTTGGCCACACACACGTGGACGCTCATGCGTGTCCACCCTGTGAACTCGGAGGCTAGGACACTGCTTGTGACCATGCCAGCCAGACCCTCTCAGGCCTCACGCGGCTTCGCCTCCGGGTGGCTTTGCCTCCAGGGGCACAGTGGTCCCCAGTGGCTCCTCTGGCCAGCGGGAAGACCTGCCCCTGCTTTTGGGGCTGGCCGGGGCCCCGCTCTCTGCCTCCTGGGCGGCATAGCCTGTTGGCCAGCTGCTCCCCTCCACCTGCCGCCCTGCGTCCTGTCCTTGGAGGAGGCCCCCCACTCCCAGGCCTGCCCCGCCTCCCTCCGGGCACCTGGCAGTCAGCCCAACGTCCCAGCACCTAAGCGGGATCCTCCAGCACTGAGACTGGAATTTTCTTCACCGAGTGAAGTTGCACTTTGGAGACGCTTTCTCTGCGATAGCCCCGGCTGGGTCTAAGGCCTGACACCGTGATAACATCTGGCTCAGAAAGAAAAGCAGACTTACGGGCTTTCCGTCTTCCCCGGGGTCTCCCTGGAACGTGAAAGAGAATCCGTTAACCCAGGGCCACCCTGCAGCGCCTCCCGGAGTCTGAACACAAAAGCGCACCTCAGCCCCAGAACCACCCTCTCCCACAGTGAGGCGCCCTGCACCGGAGCTCAGGGGGCGGGGGCTGCTCTCCCCAGGTCCTGCCTCCCGCACCCCGACCCCTTCCACCTCCCGTCCCAGGAAGATGGCTGCTTCTGGGCACCCAGGGTGCTGCTGCTTGGCCTGAGCCACTCTCACCAGCCCCACCTCCAGCCAGACCACGAGTGGACAGTACTCACCGGCTCACCGTCCCTTCCTGGGGCACCATCCTTCCCTGGTGGCCCTGGAGGTCCCGGGGGTCCCTGTGCCCCAGGGACAGGCTGTGCATTGGAACCCTGCACCACTGGGCCTGCAGGACCTGGAGGACCGACGGGGCCAGGCAGGCCCTGAACTCCCGGCTCACCCTTTTGTCCCTTCAGGCCTCCCTGCAGACAAAGACAGGAGACGGCTACGGTGACCTGCCCCAGTTCTTCTCCATGCTGGGGCCACAGAATCCTAGAAAGGGCACACAGGGTGGACGTGCAGAGGACACGGTGGACGTGCAGAGGACATGGGGTGGACGTGCAGAGAGGACAAGATGTGGACATGCATAGAGGACATGGGGTGGGCATGCAGAGGACACGGGGTGGACGAGCAGAGAGGACACGGGGTGGACATGCACAGAGGACATGAGGTGGACGTGCACAGAGGACACGGGTGGGCATGCAGAGGACATGGGGTGGACGTGCAGAGAGGACAAGATGTGGACGTGCATAGAGGACATGGGGTGGGCTTGCAGAGGACACAGGGTGCATGAGCAGAGAGGACACGGGGTGGACGAGCAGAGAGGACACGGGGTGGACATGCAGAGGACACAGGGTGGATGAGCAGAGAGGACATGGGGTGGACGTGCACAGAGGACATGGGGTGGATGAGCAGAGAGGACACGGGGTGGACGTGCACAGAGGACACAGGGTGGACGTGCAGAGAGGACACGGGGTGGATGTGCACAGAGGACATGGGGTGGGCATGCAGAGGACACAGGGTGGATGAGCAGAGAGGACACGGGGTGGACGTGCACAGAGGACACGGGGTGGACGTGCACAGAGGACATGGGGTGGACGTGCACAGAGGACACAGGGTGGACGTGCACAGAGGACATGGGGTGGATGAGCAGAGAGGACACGGGGTGGACGTGCACAGAGGACACAGGGTGGACGTGCAGAGAGGACACGGGGTGGATGTGCACAGAGGACATGGGGTGGGCATGCAGAGGACACAGGGTGGATGAGCAGAGAGGACACGGGGTGGATGTGCAGAGAGGACACGGGATGGACGTGCAGAGGACATGGGGTGGACGTGCAGAGAGGACACGGGGTGGACGTGCAGAGAGGACACGGGGTGGATGTGCACAGAGGACATGGGGTGGATGAGCAGAGAGGACATGGGGTGGACGTGCACAGAGGACATGGGGTGGGCATGCAGAGGACACAGGGTGGATGAGCAGAGAGGACACGGGGTGGACGAGCAGAGAGGACACGGGGTGGACATGCAGAGAGGACACGGGGTGGACGTGCAGAGAGGACACGGGGTGGGCTTGCAGAGGACACAGGGTGGATGAGCAGAGAGGACACGGGGTGGACGAGCAGAGAGGACATGGGGTGGACATGCAGAGGACACAGGGTGGATGAGCAGAGAGGACACGGGGTGGACATGCAGAGAGGACACGGGGTGGATGTGCACAGAGGACACGGGGTGGACGTGCAGAGAGGACATGGGGTGGACGTGCACAGAGGACATGGGGTGGGCATGCAGAGGACACAGGGTGGATGAGCAGAGAGGACACGGGGTGGATGTGCACAGAGGACACGGGGTGGGCATGCAGAGGACACAGGGTGGATGAGCAGAGAGGACACGGGGTGGACGTGCACAGAGGACACGGGGTGGACGTGCAGAGAGGACACGGGGTGGACATGCAGAGGACACAGGGTGGATGTGCACAGAGGACATGGGGTGGACGTGCACAGAGGACACGGGGTGGACGTGCAGAGAGGACACGGGGTGGACATGCAGTGGACATGGGGTGGACGTGCACAGAGGACATGGGGTGGACGTGCACAGAGGACATGGGGTGGATGTGCACAGAGGACACGGGGTGGGCTTGCAGAGGACACAGGGTGGATGAGCAGAGAGGACACGGGGTGGACGAGCAGAGAGGACACGGGGTGGGCATGCAGAGGACACAGGGTGGATGAGCAGAGAGGACATGGGGTGGACGTGCACAGAGGACATGGGGTGGACGTGCACAGAGGACACGGGTGGGCATGCAGAGGACACAGGGTGGACGAGCAGAGAGGACACGGGGTGGACGAGCAGAGAGGACACGGGGTGGACGTGCACAGAGGACATGGGGTGGACGTGCACAGAGGACACGGGTGGGCATGCAGAGGACATGGGGTGGACGTGCAGAGGACACAGGGTGCATGAGCAGAAAGGACACGGGGTGGACGAGCAGAGAGGACACGGGGTGGACATGCAGAGGACACAGGGTGGATGAGCAGAGAGGACACGGGGTGGACGAGCAGAGAGGACACGGGGTGGACGTGCACAGAGGACATGGGGTGGACGTGCACAGAGGACACGGGTGGGCATGCAGAGGACATGGGGTGGACGTGCAGAGAGGACAAGATGTGGACGTGCATAGAGGACATGGGGTGGGCATGCAGAGGACACAGGGTGCATGAGCAGAGAGGACACGGGGTGGACGAGCACAGAGGACACGGGTGGGCATGCAGAGGACATGGGGTGGACGTGCAGAGGACACAGGGTGCATGAGCAGAAAGGACACGGGGTGGACGAGCAGAGAGGACACGGGGTGGACATGCAGAGGACATGGGGTGGATGAGCAGAGAGGACACGGGGTGGACGTGCACAGAGGACACAGGTGGACGTGCAGAGAGGACATGGGGTGGATGTGCACAGAGGACATGGGGTGGGCATGCAGAGGACACAGGGTGGATGAGCAGAAAGGACACGGGGTGGACGTGCACAGAGGACACGGGGTGGACGTGCACAGAGGACATGGGGTGGACGTGCACAGAGGACACAGGGTGGACGTGCAGAGAGGACACGGGGTGGATGTGCACAGAGGACACAGGGTGGATGAGCAGAGAGGACATGGGGTGGATGTGCACAGAGGACATGGGGTGGGCATGCAGAGGACACAGGTGGACGTGCAGAGAGGACACGGGGTGGATGTGCACAGAGGACATGGGGTGGGCATGCAGAGGACACAGGGTGGATGAGCAGAGAGGACACGGGGTGGACGAGCAGAGAGGACATGGGGTGGACGTGCACAGAGGACATGGGGTGGGCATGCAGAGGACACAGGGTGGATGAGCAGAGAGGACACGGGGTGGACGAGCAGAGAGGACACGGGGTGGACATGCAGAGGACACAGGGTGGATGAGCAGAGAGGACACGGGGTGGACGAGCAGAGAGGACACGGGGTGGACGTGCACAGAACACAAAGGCTGTGTGTTCGAGCACAGGGTAGACAGGGCATGGGGCGGGGCATGGGCCTCGAGGGGCTCTGTTAGGATGACAGTGAGTGGAGCTGGAGGTGCCCAGGGCACTGGGTCCCCAGGATCAGGGTCACGGGAGTGGCCTCACCCTTTCCAGGCTGCTTCCAGGGCGCCGGGCACTCTCATCCCTAGTGCCATCCAAATCCGAGCCAGGGAGGGTCTGAGCTGCAGAGAGGCAGCGAGGCGTGGTCAGCCTCCAGCCCCAGGCTCTGCCCTCCTGCTCTGGGCTGTGCTGCCCCAGGGGCGCTCCCAAGCAGAGCCTGGGGCTGGGGTCGGTGCAGCATCCAGGGGACAGTCCCCAACCTCACCAGCCCGCAGCATTCTAAGCAGCCGCACAGAGCCTGCCCACGGAGAGCGCCACACTTACTGCCCTCCCAGCCCTTCATCTACCAGAGCCAACAGGAAGGGCCCACGGCCTTCAGCCAGACCAGGCCACCGCAGTCACCCACGGCCTCCCCGCCTCCTTCCCTCGCTCCCTCCCTCTCCCAGACCTCTCCATCACCTCTCTTTCAGAGCCACCTGAGAGTCTGTGGCACCGATCACGATGCTGCTCTGTGAATGCTGTGGCCTCCCCCAAGCGAGGACCTCAAGACTTGTCCTCCATAGGCCAGTGGCCACCATCAGCAAAGCTCAGGCTGACCTGCGCTGACCTGCCACACAGCCCTGTTTCCCGCTGGCCCCTCAGTGTCCTTGTGGCCTGTTCTCTGGGACAGTGCTGGGGACCCAACCAGGCTCACGCCTGGTGCCATCTCCTCTCCTGCGGCGTACAGTTGTGGTCAGCAAACTGCTTCCCTAGGCCGAGCCTGGCCCAACCCGTCGCTTGCTTTTCCCAGGTTCACAGAAACAAAAGGCCCCAGGGCCACAGGAGCCACGCAGAGGGAGCCGCAGAGCAGCGCTGGCCCCTTCCTCTGCCCTCCCCAGCCGGAGCGGCTGCTGCCACCAGCCGGGGGCACACACGGGCGGGCCCTCCCAGCTTCGGGGTCTGGGCAGCCTCTGCCCAACCACGCTGGCCCGCAGTCAGCAGGGAAGCGCCCCAGGCTTCCTGGGTGCCAGGTGCTGCCACGTCCTGAGGCCCTCGGGGGATCTCAGCACCTCGGCTGTACCCGTGGCCCCCACCCTGGGTCTGAGTCGGTGCCCGGACACTGGTCCTCGGCTGAGCGTGCTGGCGGCGGCATCCAAGGCTCTTTAGCGGCACAGCTGCCAGTGGCCTCCCAGGGCAGTGCAAGCCACTGGCCAACCCTGCACCTGCCCTGCACCTGCTGCCCAGGAAGGCCTCGGGGTGGGGCTCCCTGGAACCCTCAGGAGGCTTCCTCCTTCACAGCCCCAAACCAGGGGCTGCCCTGACACTGTGGCCAGGTGAACAGATGGACGAGTGGTGGCCTCCACCACAGAGAACCACGCAGCACGAGAACAGGGCCAGGGGCGGCTGATGACACCGGCGTGGACACGTCTTGAGTAGGACGCACTAAGAAGCCCACACGGCAATGCCCGCCTGAGTGACTCGCGGTCGTCACTACCTGGAGAGCTGCTGGGACGGGTGGCTGGGGCCACCCAGGGGCAGCAGGGGCCCAGGGGCTGCAGCGTCCACTGTTCCCGTGGGGTGGCTTCACGGGCAGACAGAGGTCAGAACCCCTCAAATGGCATGTCGAAGTGTGTGCGGCCGGGCCATGTGGACTGTACCCAACAACAACGCAAAGGGACCCCGGCCAGGCCAGGCCCCCCAGGGCATCGGGGACACAGGCCCAGCCAGGGGGCCCGGCTCTGCCAGCGCCCTGCAGCCCAGAGCCTCCCGGAAGAGCCCGCGCTCGGGTCCGCCCCAGGCCCAGCCGCTGGCACCCCCAGGACTGAGGGGCGGGCGTGGTGCCGAGCGCCAAGCCGTGGGCTCCTAACTGCCCTAGACAGTGAGCGCCCCAGACAGTCACTGTGCTGGGCTGAGGTGCCGCAGGCCTGCCCTGCAGGTCCAGCCAGCGGGCGTCCACGGGGGAGCCGCAGGAAGTGAGGGAGAGCAGGAGGCCAGGGCCACAGCAGGGTTGCCTGTCCCTGCCCACTCGAGGTCCCCAGCCAGGAGGACAGTCCATGCCCTGCCAGGTGCAGAGCAGGGGGTAGGGAGGTGCCCGTCCCTCCAAGACCCCACCCGAGGGTCCCCAGCCAGGGGGACAGTCCATGCCCTGCCAGGTGCAGAGCAGGGGGTAGGGAGGTGCCCGTCCCTCCAAGACCCCACCCGAGGGTCCCCAGCCAGGGGGACAGTCCATGCCCTGCCAGGTGCAGAGCAGGGGGTAGGGAGGTGCCCGTCCCTCCAAGACCCCACCCGAGGGTCCCCAGCCAGGGGGACAGTCCATGCCCTGCCAGGTGCAGAGCAGGGGGTAGGGAGGTGCCCGTCCCTCCAAGACCCCACCCGAGGGTCCCCAGCCAGGGGGACAGTCCATGCCCTGCCAGGTGCACCACACCCACAGACGCAACATACATAGGCCACACACACACCACACACACACACCACAGATCATACACTACACACACCACACACACACACACACACACCACAGTTCACACACTACACACACACACACACCACAGATCACACACTACACACACCACACACACACACACACCACAGATCACACACACTACACACACACACACCACAGATCACACACTACACACACACACACACCACAGATCACACACTACACACACCACACACACACACACCACACATCACACACACCACACACACACACACACCACAGATCACACACTACACACACACACACCCCACAGATCACACACTACACACACCACACACACACACACACACACACACACACACGCGTGCGCGCGTGTGAGCTCAATACCTCTCTCAGGAGAGTCTTACCTCCTGGAGGAGCCTCTGTGGTGCCTGCCCTGATCTCTTCACTTCTAGAATCTTCCGAGCCACTGCCGCTGGCCAAGGGGGGAGAGGTGACCGGGGGAGGCTGGGGGAGGCTGGGTCTCAGGGCCACGCCCTACGGAGGGGAGAGGAAGAGGGTCCTGTGCATGTGCCCAGCAGCCAGGCTCGATGGCGGGCTGGGAATGGCTCCATGTGGGCGTCCGCGGGTTAGAGAGCCCACTGTCCACGAGGAGGCGCTGCAGAGCCCTGGGCTCAGGGTGGCTGGGCTGTGGGGGGGTGTCGGCCCCCCGCAGGTCCCCAACCCCAAGCCTCTGCGTTCTGAGCACCAGGGACAGAGGCCCCTTGGTTGGTGGGGACCCGGGAGGGCCAGACAGTGCCACACAGCAGTGTTCCAGGGGACCTGGGGTGATGTCCTCCTTAGGGTCACAGTGGGACTATCTGCCTGGCCCAGCCTCCAGCACGGTGCTACCAGGGTGCAGCAGCCTGCTGAAGACCACCTCCCTGGATCCCCGTGGCGGTGCTACGGCGAGGACACAGACTGGCCGTGGCCAGCAGCCTCCCAGCCATGCTGTGTGGCCTGCCTCCTGGGACAGCATTGGTGCCGTGGCTCATGGACACCCAACTGCTGGCCCCACAGAGCCCCAGGCCTGTGGGGGGACACCATGGGCCTCCTGGGACCCTGCCACCTGCTGGTCCCACAGAGCCCCAGGCCTATAGGGGGACACCAGGGGTCCAGGCCCTGTACCTCCTGGGACAGGGCTCAATGTGGCTCCTCTGCTTGGCTGGGCCCCTCAGGAAGACCCTGTGGCCCCTGAGGAGAGGCCCCTCCTGGACGTGCAGTATAAAGCCTGTCTGTTCCCAGGCCATCTACGAGCTAATGGGCAACAGGAGGCCAAGGGCACCCCAGGCCAGAGGGTGGGACCAGGGCCTGGCCTAGGGCCACTCACCAGGACAAGAGGGTGGGACCAGGGCCTGGCCTAGGGTCTCCTCACCAGGGCCAGAGGGTGGGACCAGGGCCTGGCCTAGGGTCTCCTCACCAGGGCCAGAGGGTGGGACCAGGGCCTGGCCTAGGGTCTCCTCACCAGGGCCAGAGGGTGGGACCAGGGCCTGGCCTAGGGCCCATCACCAGGACCAGAGGGTGGGACCAGGGCCTGGCCTAGGGCCCCTCACCAGGCAGAGGGTGGGAACAGGGCCTGGCCTAGGGTCTCCTCACCAGGGCCAGAGGGTGGGACCAGGGCCTGGCCTAGGGCCCCTCACCAGGCAGAGGGTGGGAACAGGGCCTGGCCTAGGGTCTCCTCACCAGGGTCAGAGGGTGGGACCAGGGCCTGGCCTAGGGTCTCCTCACCAGGGCCAGAGGGTGGGACCAGGGCCTGGCCTAGGGCCCCTCACCAGGACCAGAGGGTGGGACCAGGGCCTGGCCTAGGGTCTCTTCACCATGGCCAGAGGGTGGGACCAGGGCCTGGCCTAGAGTCTCCTCACCAGGGCCAGAGGGTGGGACCAGAGCCTGGCCTAGGGCCCCTCACCAGGGCCAGAGGGTGGGACCAGGGCCTGGCCTAGGGCCCCTCACCAGGGTCAGAGGGTGGGACCAGGGCCTGGCCTAGGGCCCCTCACCAGGACCAGAGGGTGGGACCAGGGCCTGACCTAGGGCCCCTTACCAGGGCCAGAGGGTGGGACCAGGGCCTGGCCTAGGGTCTCCTCACCAGGGCCAGAGGGTGGGACCAGGGTCTGAACTAGGGCCCCTCACCAGGACCCGAGGGTGGGACCAGGGCCTGGCCTAGGGTCTCCTCACCAAGACCAGAGGGTGGGACCAGGGCCTGGCCTAGGGCCCCTCAACAGGGCCAGAGGGTGGGACCAGGGCCTGGCCTAGGGTCTCCTCACCAGGACCAGAGGGTGGGACCAGGGCCTGGCCTAGGGTCTCCTCACCAGGACCAGAGGGTGGGACCAGGGCCTGGCCTAGGGCCCCTCACCAGGGACAGAGGGTGGGACCAGGGCCTGACCTAGGGTCTCCTCACCAGGACCAGAGGGTGGGACCAGGGCCTGGCCTAGGGCCCCTCACCAGGACCAGAGGGTGGGACCAGGGCCTGACCTAGGGTCTCCTCACCAGGACCAGAGTGTGGGACCAGGGCCTGGCCTTGGACCTCTCACCAGGGCCAGAGGGTGGGACCAGGGCCTGGCCTAGGGTCTCCTCACCAGGACCAGAGGGTGGGACCAGGGCCTGGCCTAGGTCCCCTCACCAGGGACAGAGGGTGGGACCAGGGCCTGGCCTAGGGCTCCTCACCAGGACCAGAGGGTGGGACCAGGGCCTGGCCTAGGGTCTCCTCACCATGACCAGAGGGTGGGACCAGGGCCTGGCCTAGGGGCCCCTCACCAGGGCCAGAGTGTGGGACCACGGCCTGACCTAGGACCCCTCACCAGGGTCAGAGGGTGGGACCAGGGCCGGACCTAGGGCCCCTTACCAGGGCCAGAGGGTGGGACCAGGGCCTGGCCTAGGGTCTCCTCACCAGGGCCAGAGGGTGGGACCAGGGCCTGGCCTAGGGCCCCTCACCAGGGCCAGAGTGTGGGACCACGGCCTGACCTAGGACCCCTCACCAGGGTCAGAGGGTGGGACCAGGGCCGGACCTAGGGCCCCTTACCAGGGCCAGAGGGTGGGACCAGGGCCTGGCCTAGGGCCCCTCACCAGGACCAGAGGGTGGGACCAGGGCCTGGCCTAGGGTCTCCTCACCAGGACCAGAGGGTGGGACCAGGGCCTGGCCTAGGGCCCCTCACCAGGGACAGAGGGTGGGACCAGGGCCTGGCCTAGGGTCTCCTCACCAGGACCAGAGGGTGGGACCAGGGCCTGGCCTTGGACCTCTCACCAGGGTCAGAGGGTGGGACCAGGGCCTGGCCTAGGGTCTCCTCACCAGGGCCAGAGGGTGGGGACAGGGCCTGGCCTAGGGTCTCCTCACCAGGACCAGAGGGTGGGACCAGGGCCGGGCCTAGGGTCTCCTCACCAGGGTCAGAGGGTGGGACCAGGGCCTGGCCTAGGGCCCCTCACCAGGACCAGAGGGTGGGACCAGGGCCTGGCCTAGGGCCCCTCACCAGGGCCAGAGGGTGGGACCAGGGCCTGGCCTAGGGCCCCTCACCAGGACCAGAGGGTGGGACCAGGCCCTGGCCTAGGGTCTCCTCACCAGGACCAGAGGGTGGGACCAGGGCCTGGCCTAGGGCCCCTCACCAGGGCCAGAGGGTGGGACCAGGGCCTGGCCTAGGACCCCTCACCAGGGCCAGAGGGTGGGACCAGGGCCTGGCCTAGGGCCCCTTCACCAGGTCGGAGAGCGCACCTCTGGAGCATCGAGGCCAGTGGACATGCCCTCAGCGTGCCCCATTAGCATGAGCACACGGGGAATCATGCCAAGGTGTGCATGCCCCCTACAGCGGGGCTGGGCTGATCAGGGCCAGAGGCCTGCCCTGTGCCCATGCGGAGGTCCCACCTGTGCAGCTACTCACCGCTCCCTCCCTGCGACGCTGGTCCTCCTCCTCCAGGCCACTTCCAGCGTCTCCTGATGCCTGCAGATTGTGGGGAAGCGCAGAAGGAGGTGTGACCACAGCCCACCCCAGCCCAGCAAGGCCGGGAAGCCACAAGGCCATTTGAGTGTCCGCCTGTTGGTCAGGCAGACGTGTCTAAGCTGACCAAGTGGACCGTCCTGCAGAGGATGGCTAGGACCCACGGCTTTCCTGCCGCCTGGCCACCGTCCTTGGCTGCCGGGGGGAGACCAGGGGCAGGCAGGTGCTCAGGAGCAGCCCTCCCCCACTGCCTGCACAGGTCAACAAGCACGGAGTGGACTTGGCCTCTGAACAGAGTCCTACACTGGATGGCCTCTGCTCTCCACTGCGCCCCTGGCTGGGCCAGCAAGGCCCAAGGGGTGGCCCTTGTCTCTGCCAGGGTGTTGTGAACTTCACCCAGCATCTGGGCCCACCAGTGACCTCCGCATCAAGGCTG
The DNA here is from genome assembly GCF_052094955.1 of Ictidomys tridecemlineatus. Lineage (NCBI taxonomy): Eukaryota > Metazoa > Chordata > Mammalia > Rodentia > Sciuridae > Ictidomys > Ictidomys tridecemlineatus. The sequence continues at coordinate 215,604,718 of NC_135479.1, read as the reverse complement.
GGGTTGAGTGCCCACAGCCTGAGCAGCCCGCAGGCAACACCTGGAGCCAGCGTTTGTCCTGGCTACTGGCTAAGATCCGACCACATCCTGGACTTCCCTCCAGGCACAAAGCAGTAGCTTCATCACACACACACGGAAACGCAGCCGTGAAGTGGTAACAGGTCTGCCCATCGCCAGCCACGGCCGGGCTCAGGGGAGTGGACACTGGGGTTGTTCCTTAGGTGCTGCGAGTCTGAGTGCAGCCCAGGTGCACTCTCCAGGCTGCCAGTGACCTGCTGGGGCTCCCCACGGCATCCTCAGGTCTGCTGTGTTCCGGGGTCACCAGTGGGAAGCTCAAGGCCAGCAGCAAGGACCAGCTGTCCCCGGCTCCTGGCACCCAATGCACATCTTGGGGGACTTTCCCCAGCCCCACCCTCCATGGGGACCTGTCCCAGTCCCGTGGTCACTCACCCCATCCTCGTCATCGTCCTCCTGGTCCAGGCAGCGCAGGGGGCTCACCTGGGGGTCCCCCCGCACCGTCAGCTCTGCGATCATTCCCTAGACACAGAGGGTGAGGGGTCACCGTGGCTCCTGGGCGGGCACCTGGGTGCAGAGACCCAGACTCCTGCTGGCCCCAGGCCCAGCCTGGAGCGCCTGAGCCCGGCCCCAGCACCTCGGGATGGCGGCTTCCTCAGCCACACAGGCTGCTCAGGTCACCCGCCGGCCGGTGCGGGAGGCCCGGATCCTGCGGCCTCTCTTGGCCAGGTTCCGAGTGGCAAGAAGACCCAGGAGAGAGCTCTCATCCCTGTCCAGGGCCTGGGGAGGCCACCCTGGCACCACCCACCACAGACACCTGGGCTGGGGGCAGGGAGGGGCTAGGCACCCCTGCCCTGGAGCACACAGGATGAGCGTCCTGGAGGACAAAGCCCTGGCCCAGCAGCCCTGGTCCTGGTTTGGGTCAGGCAGGCGGTGATCCTTCAGGAAGTGCTAGAGGTGTCCTGCCTCAGGACCTGGGCAGGACCAGGTGGACTTTGCGCACAGGGCCACCTTTCCCACTGAACACCACCCAGCCTCACCCTGGCGACAGCCACCCGGGCAGCCTCACCAGCACCCTCGGGCTCCCTGGGCAGGCGCCAGGCAGGGCTCTCTGTGTGGTCTCTAATGGGGAATGCCACCCAGGACCCCAGGACGAGGATGGGGCTACACTGCGGGGTGACCAGACAGGCCCCAGGACACAAGCCAGGCAGGTGGACAGGACAGGACAGCAGGCCTCCAGCGTCCTGAGCTGCAGCGCAGAGGGTCTGCAGCGGAGCTGCTGGCGGGGCCCTGGGGCTGCAGCGCCACATCAGAAACCCGGCGAGAGGTGGCCGGGTGCCAGGCCTCCACGCCAGGCGCCCACGACCCAGCCGCCAGCATCTCTGCCTGCGCCAGCACCCCCGTCTTGGAGCTCACTCTGGGAGGACCTCTCCATTGTGCAGCAAGTGTCCACACGCTCCTTCCAGCATCTCCTTAATGTTTCTACTTGTCACCTGAGCAGAGACCACAGCTCATGGACTCGGAGATGCACATTTTGACCACTGTCATACTGAGAGGACTGAGGGCAGGGGTCAGCTCGCTTTCCATAACGCTGACAGTCAACAGGTGATCTGAGGGGCAGGTGGCCCCAACTCAGGGCCAGGGCAGCAGAGAGGGGCCAGGGCCGAACGCTACATCCCACCAGGGACAGAGGGACAGGCACTAGACAGTGAAGGGAGAGGTGAGGGGTGGCCAATCCAACCAGGGATTCTGGGAGCACAACTGTCACGGAGGGCTGGCCAGTGCCCGTGAGGCGTGGGGCGTGGGCACACGTGTGGCGTATGCACACTTGTGTGATCACATGTGCACTCGTGGGAGGTGTGAAGAGCATGGAGCCAGGCGCCTGCCCACACATGGGAGCCCACACCACCCAGGCGCCAGGCCCCTCAGGGGGGACGTGGGAGGAGGGGCACTTCCTGCTGGTCAGCTCCAGGCCGGCAGTCTGGCCTGGAGCAAGGTCCAGGATGTCTCCACCCACGGGGACCTGCTGCAGCGTGGCCCATGCCAGCGACTGTCACCAAGTTTGAGAACCTCCCAGGGAAGGGAGGGTTGGATTAGAGAAGTGCTTCTCGGCTGTGGCATGGCGGGGGGAACAGGGGTGGGGTCCAGGATGGAGGGGGCCGGGGCTTCCCCCCACATGTGCCCAGCCCTGGGCCCTGAGCGCCCCCGCAGACCAGCCCACCACGATGTGGCTCCTTCTGCAGGGCAGCTGTGCCTGCGGCTGGGAGCCTGCAGGGGGCGCCAGAGCACAGAGTGTGGCCCGCAGCCCTGCCCCCCCCCCCCAGGCGGTCAGTGGGGAAGAAGTCAGCAGTGCCCCGTGGACACCCAAGGACATGGACACTGAGGGTCAGAGAGTTCCACTCGTCACCAGGCCCGAGAAGTCCTCACACCACGCTGCTCACAGGCCGCAGCTTCAGTCGCGGGCGTGGTGTGGACTGCCTGTGGTTTCCCCTCCCTCTGCCCATGGCCCTGTCTGGGGTTCCCCTGTGTTCTGGGGTGGCCCCTTGCCCCCAGCCCTTGGCCTGGAAATGCCGCCTCCTGGCAGAGAAGGGTGGAGGCCAAGGAGCCCTCCCCCTGTGTGGCGGTGCCTCCCTGGTGCTCCTTGATGCTTCCATGCCTCCCTGGTGCTCCCTGGTCCTCCCTGGTGCTCCCATGCCTCCCTGGTGCTCCCTGGTCCTCCCTAGTCCTCCCATGCCTCCCTGATCCTCCCTGGTCCTCCCTGGTGCTCCCATGCCTCCCTGGTGCACCCATGCCTCCCTGGTGCTCCCTGGTCCTCCCTAGTCCTCCCATGCCTCCTTGATCCTCCCTGGTCCTCCCATGCCTCCCTGATCCTCCCTGGTGCTCCGTGATGCTTCCATGCCTCCCTGATCCTCCCTGGTCCTCCCTGGTGCTCCCATGCCTCCCTGGTGCTCCCTGGTCCTCCCTGGTGCACCCATGCCTCCTTGATCCTCCCTGGTCCTCCCATGCCTCCCTGATCCTCCCTGGTGCTCCGTGATGCTTCCATGCCTCCCTGATCCTCCCTGGTCCTCCCTGGTGCTCCCATGCCTCCCTGGTGCTCCCTGGTCCTCCCTGGTGCACCCATGCCTCCCTGATCCTCCCTGGTCCTCCCATGCCTCCTTGATCCTCCCTGGTCCTCCCATGCCTCCCTGATCCTCCCTGGTGCTCCTTGATCCTCCCTGGTGCTCCTTGATCCTCCCTGGTCCTCCCATGCCTCCCTGGTGCTCCCTGGTGCTCCCATGCCTCCCTGATCCTCCCTGGTCCTCCCATGCCTCCCTGATCCTCCCATGCCTCCCTGATCCTCCCTGGTGCTCGTGATGCTCCCTGGTCCTCCCTGGTGCTCCCTGGTGCTCCCAGGCCTCCCTGGTCCTCCCTGGTCCTCCCTGGTGCTCCCATGCCTCCCTGGTCCTCCCTGGTCCTCCCTGGTGCTCTCTGATCCTCCCATGCCTCCCTGGTGCTCCCATGCCTCCCTGGTGCTCCCATGCCTCCCTGGTGCTCCCTGGTGCTCCCATGCCTCCCTGGTGCTCCCTGGTGCTCCCATGCCTCCTGGTGCTCCCTGGTGCTCCCATGCCTCCGTGGTTGGGGGGGTCTCAGCTGCAGTAGGGCAGCCAGGTCTCCTCTGCTCTCTGCTTCCCAGCTGGGTGGCTCTGGCCACCAGACAAAGCTCGGTTTGCAAAGCCGGCCTCTCTGGCTGCCTCTCCTGTGGTCCTGCAGTCCCTTCTCACAGCACCCCTCTGACTCCACCATGCAGTTCAGTGAGGACCCTGCATGCTGGGCGTCCTGCCTGGCTGTCCTGTCCAGGCCCTGCACTGTGTGGGCGGAGCTTCGTAGCACAGCTGGACTCTCTGAGCCCCAGGTGACAGAGGGGCCGAGTGTCCTCGTCCACAGGGGATTCCCAGGAACCCCAGCCTCCTGGGCGCCCACAGCTCTGAGCTTGTTTCTGCCAAACTTGTCAATCACACGACTCAAATGACCCCTTCCCAAGAGTCTGAACAGACCTGTGCCAAACAAATCTGTCTTCTACCAAAGCGAGCCCCACCCCCTCTGCCAGACGCAGGACCCTGGAACCCCCACTTCCACCTCCCAACCATCAAAGGTTCTGCTAGTCACAGGTTTTCCCAGACCAGAAGAGATCCTTTCAACATCCCAATGGTTTTTAAAACTCAAAGATGCTGATGGCAAACTAGGAAATGAGATTTACAGCCACGAGACCAAGGACCGGTTTCTTTCACGCATGACGAGGTTGTACAAATCAATGAATGTTGGACCTCCCTACTCCCCACAAAAGAAGAACATCAACAGTCAGTCACCAAAAACAGGGAATAAAAATTATGGTGGGAACAATATAAAAGTTTGCCTCCACCACCAGTCCAAGAAGTGGACACACTCGGGTACCGCTGGCCACCTGCTTCGCACAGTGCTGGCAAGGCCAGAGACGAGGCCGCCTCGCTGCTGGGCACCGTGCGCGCCACAGCCTGGGCCCCAGGCCCCATGAGCATCTTTCCTGTTAAGGTGTGAAAGACGCACAAGACTCAGGGGACACTCCAGCCACCCAGCTGTGCCCGGCAGGGGTTCCACCTACTGTCCTGGCCAGAGCTACTGCCCCAGTCAGTGTGAGGATCAAAAGGAAAACCCAAGGAGGCCCAGCTGGTGTCAAAGTCCGGTGGCTCCTAGCCCTGGGGGCTAGAAGTTCCTGCCAAAGGCTAAAGGTCAGCTTTCAAAGCCAGAGACACCAGGCCTCAGAGCCACGTCAGACAAATGGCCCTTGTCAGTCCATAATGACTCTCTGTCCCTGGGGACGTGGCCTCACTAGCACACACAGGGACGCTTGTCTGGAGCACTGGAACTTGGGTGTGGTCAGTGCCCGCGGGGGTCACCCACATGGCTCTTCCCAGGAGACAGGGACTCCAGCTAACCCCACACTGGGCTGTGGCACATCTGCTAAAACAATAACCAGCCCACAACTGACCGGGCCGTGGGTGAACCGTCCACCCCTCCAGTGTGCCCTCCTGGAGGGCGATGCCTGAGGCCAACACAGCCTCAAACCCCTGAGGGCTCTCTAGCCAGGGCTCTGAACTTCCATTTTGCAGCTCGGGGCTGGGCCTGGACTTGGCCACGCACCCACCTGACCAAGCCTGGACTCAGCCCACTGCAGGTCCCAGCCCACGCCTGAGAAGGGGCCCCTGACTGTGGTGGGTGGGCGTCCCACTGTGAGATGGTCCTAAGAGGCCCTCCTCGGCTGGACCCCAGGGTCTCAGAGAAACTCAAAGGCCCAGGCGACCTTCTAAGGCAACAATGGCCAGAGGAGGACCAAGGACCTGATGGCCGGCCCCAGAGACCGGCTGGCCCTGGGGGGGAGGTGGCTTGGCTCCTCCAGCTGCAGCACCAGACAGAAGAGGCCTGTGGCCCTGTCCCAGCTGGTCCACCCCCACCTGCAGGACGGAAGGGCCTACCTGGAACTTGTCGGGGTCGGCTCCCCCGGCCTGCCCCACAAAGAGGCCAGCGCCAGGCTCCAGCTCCAGGCCCCGTGGAGACCGAGCAAACGGCAGCCGTTGGAACTCCTCGCAGTCCACGTACAGAGCCACAGAGCTGCCGTCCACGCTGAGCGCAAAGCGTGTCCACTGGCCCACAAAGGCAGGCAGGCGGAAGCTGGCCGCTGTGCGGGTCTGGCTGTCGCCCGGCTGAGTGTAGAGCAGTGAGATGTCCTGGTGCCCATCACGCACCCCCGAGAGCTTCACGCCCACCAGGACCACGGCCTGCGCTGCGTCCGTGAGGGCAAACAGCACCCCGGGGCTCTCTGTGGTCGGTCGGATATGGAACAGCAGCGAGAAGTCAGGGAAGAAGGGGCTGGGCACGCGGTACTGGGCCACCTGGCCGCTGTTGGTGTCTGGTCCAAAGACGTAGGCTAGCCCGACGTCGGGGTCCTCCATCTGGGAGATCTGCTGGGGCGGGGGCTCTCCAAGGAGTTGCGGCAGCCCCACCTCCTCACGGACACTGTCTGCAAAGAGAAGGAGATCTGGTGAGGGGCACGTGAGGGGGCAGGGAGCTGGGCGCGCAGGACCGAGGGCCTCCCGACGTCTGCCGTCCAGTCCTCTGGGCTCTGCACCTGGCACCTCCTGGACATCACCTAGCTCATCCAGACTAAAACCACGTCTGCAGGGGGCATGGCGGCCACGGGCGGGGGACACAGGGCGAGGAGCTAGGACGCAGCCCCACCCACACCCCTGCTCCGACCTCTCCCTGGGTAAGAAGGGAGCAGGGACAAGACCCAGCCGCTCCCTGGCCAGCTGCGCTGGGAACCGGCCTGGGAGCAAGAGACTCCTGGGGACGCAGGGTGTGGACGGGGCTGCTCTCCGGCTCACTGGCTTCTGAGTGGAAGCCGCAGCGTGGAATCCTGTCCCCGACTTGGGAGTCGGACATGGAGTGGCGACGCTGGCGGTGTGCTGGGCGGGCGCCCCAGGCAGGGTGGCCATTCTCACTGGGGTGCCGCCATCACCCACGGGGGCATGCAGACTCCCAGGGACTGCCCCACTGTCCCGAGTCCCTAGTGCCCCATGATTCGCTCATCCACTCTCCACGCTCAGGCCCGCTTGGCCCTGCCTGGAGTCAAGAGCTTCTGCCATTCGACCTGAGACCCTCAGGGAGCAGCCTCGCCGCGGGAGCCCAGGCTGGGGACGCAGCCACAGACACCCCTTCCTACAGGAGGTCACGGCCGTCCTGTCCACGATGGCTCCTGGGCCTGCACTGATTCCCCGAGGCTGAGGTCCCAGGGGCTGGGGTATCAGGAGCTGGGAGCAGCAGACACACCTCGTACCCAGGGGAATTGGTCACTGCTGGAAACAGGAGGGACTCAGGAGACCCTGACCCTCCATGGACCAGAACACCCACCGTGCCAGGCAGAGGCTGGACACCGGGCTGTGGTCTGGCCCGGGGCCTTGTCTCTTCTCTAGAGACCCTGGCCCTGGCCAACGTGTGGTCAGGGTTGGCTCCCCAGAAGGCAACAGTCACAGACGAGGGACCTGGGGCAGCAGACAGGCTCATGGGCAAGAGGCCTTTGGGGAAGGGTCACTGGTGTGCGGAGTCCTGAGTGAGCCGTGGGGGCCAGCCCCTGCCGTGGGGCCAGGCTGAGGCGGTGCCAAGGAAGAGCAGAGGGGGATAACGTCCACCCTGACCCACGGAGGGCCTGGGTCAGAAGGAACACACCCAGCACAGAAGACGGACCGTAGCCTGTGCTCACGGACCTCCTCCCAGGCCACGTGGGCAGCCTGACCTGCCAGGCCAGCCTGGGCCCCGGGAGATGCCCTGCAGCTGTGAGGACAGTCCCTGGACCAGCAGTACCGGACCCTGTGTCTCAGGTCCGGAGTCAGGAACCCACCAGCAAAGTGCTGGGGATGGCGCCCCAGGCCCTGCTCCAGCAGCAGGGTGTCCCCCAGTGTGCCAAGGTGCCAGAGGCAGCAGCAGGGTCACACTGCAGCACAGGGACCCCAGGGACACACAACTGGCTCTGTCCAGAGTCTCCCATTTCCTCTCCTCGAAATTCCTGAGGGTTCTGTGGGAGGCCCCTCGAATGCCAGGCAGCGAGTTCACCGGACCCATTCCCTAGCGGGCGGAGAAGGCCCTGCCGCCCACACTCAGGCTGGCCCGCTGACCTGGACCAAAGCCAGCCTCCTCCAGATGCCCAGGCCGTGCCCTGAGAGCAGAGGAAGCCTTCCCAGGCAGGAGGCGGCCCTCAGGAGGACTGGGCCTTCTAGCTTGGCCTCCTCTGGTAGATCCCGAACTCGGGACTGGCCTGGGGGAAGACTGTCGGCCACGGCGAGTAGCGGGGGTCTGGATGCCCAGTGCTTCACACAGTCCCTGAGCCCCAGGACAGTCCCAGTCCGCCTCATCCCCACAGGCCCCATGGATAGGCAGCCAGGGCCTGGCTCTGGGGAAGGGGCTTGGCACCCGGGGGCAGCCAGGACTGCAGCCAGCCCACCTCCTGGGCCGAAGCGCCACCTTCCAGAATCATGGACCAGCAGTACCGGACCCTGTGTCTCAGGTCCGGAGTCAGGAACCCTTCCAGCTCCTGGGGGCCTTCACGACCAGGACAGGGCCTGGTCAGGGTCACTGGGGACAGGACCTGCATCCAGCCATGTCCCCCAAACCAGCACACAAGTCAGAGGTCCTGGAAGAAGGGAACCCACCCCCGTCCAGGGGTTCTGCTGCCACCTGAACATCTCTAGGGACGAGGCCCTCACTCCCTCCCCGAACTAGGATCCTGACCAAGAGCAGCGTCCATCCCGACCCGAGGTCGGGAAGCCTCCTGCTAGTGAGACCCCGCGAGGCAGGCTCAGGTGCTCCACATCCCTACAGGGGACAGGCCCCAAGAATGAGCAGACCCTGTCACACCCTGCACTGGCACCAGGTCCCCAGCTGCCCCCAGAAGCAGCTCACCTGCCTGGCTTCCTAGGGATGTGACCTTGGGACTCCACAGCCCCTGACCACACAGCTGCACCCACTCTGAAGGGCTGCAGTCGGCCCTGACCTGCTCTCACCAGCTCCCCAAGACCAGCAGAGCCAGGTCCCTCTCCTGCCTGTTCCTGTGCTGAGTCTGGGCACCAGCCCCACCAGGTGGGTGCAGAATTGATCAGACGACTTCTAAACACAGGGGGGCAGGAGCTCTGAGGCACCCAGCTGCAAAGCAAAGCAGCTACTGTGGAGCTCAACAACCGGCTGTGAAATGCACGCTCCCCTCGAACCAGAGGGACTCTGACCACCCCTTCCCTTCCAGCTCCTGGGGGCCTGCTGAGAAGTCTATACACCAGTGGCCATCAGGAGACCGCGGCGTCTCCAGTGTTGCTGCCTCAGGGTCACTAGCGCATGACCGCACAGCCCAGAACCCACGAGCAACACCTAACCAGCACCTCCACACAGGGCCGACCCAGCCCAGGACCATCCCACCCAGGACCGTCCAATCCACAATGGTCCAGACCTGAGCTGCAGCTCTTGAAAGCTGCACTGGGACTCCCAGAGGAGGGGCTCACCCTGAGGACTCCCAGAGGCCCCCTGCCCTCCTGGTCCAGCTCCAGCAGGGGCAGAAGCCCCAGGCTCAGGGGTTCAGGAGGCCCACAGCACCCTCAACTTGAAGACACTCATTTCAAGTCCCCTGGAACCTAGAAGTGACGGCCAGTCCAGAACAGGCAGGAGAAGAGCTGAGCCTGGAGAAGTCATAGAGGGGAGGACGGGACGAGTTCAAGTCGCCAGCCATGGAGAGGCGCGGGGCAGCAGCGCTCCAGGGACGGCACACTCGGAGACCGCGAGAGTCCAGGAGCAGAGCAAAGAGGAGGGGGCGGGGAACCTAGCTCTGTGCTGCCCGACTTCTAACACCGCCCACTGCTCAGTCAACCTGCACGTCTGACCGGCCAGTGCCACGACTGTGCACCCCGCGATGGCGCCCCGATGCCAAAGTGATCAAGACCCTGTGGGTGATGACAGGCCCTCAGGCCCCTCCCGGCCCCTTTCCTGTCAAACACCAAGTGACAGCCTCAGGAGCAGGGGCACTTGCTGAGCTCGGCAGGGTTCACAGACCTGCACCTGCACTTTGTCACACGGTGGCGATTACAGAGGGAAGGCCGGGTGGGCAGGGAACCCAACCGCCACGTCGAAAGAAAGACTCCAGGAACAGGCATCCTGAGCAGCAGCGAGGACCCACACTGTGACCAGAGGGCCCAAACCACCTGAGGGACGTGCCTGCCCCTGCCACCGGGTGGAGACGCCGCTGTGATCCTCAGAGCTCGCCCGCCCAGCAACCTCGGCCACGCCCGGTACTGCCCGGCTGGTGCTTCTGATGAAGGCCCAGGGACATGAGGATGCTCCTGAGGGCAGCTCCATCTGGGCAGGGCTGCCCAAGGACCCAAAGAGGCCACACCATGTTCCCTAGCTCGGTGACAGGAGCAATGCCGGCGAGCCCCGCGGGCCGGCTGCCAGGACTTGTCCTGGAGCATTCGCGAGCTCGAGGGTGAAAATACCAGAGACACGGGTCTCCCTGGAGACGGGCGTCCCTGGACCAGGCCCGATCCACTCCTGCAAGGTGAGAATGGTGCGTCCCTGCCCACATGGGCCACCACATGTGACGTCCACACAGACCGGTGGGCAGCATGATGGTCCCCAAAGACGTCCCTGTTGCCATGAGAGGTGTGGGACCCAGGCTGAGGCCTGCAGATAGGAGGAAACCCCAGCACGTGTGCGTCCTGACCCCCGGCCCGGGTTTCCACGCAGGAAGGCGCACGGCGAAGCTGGGGACCATGGTGGTGCCCGCAGCAGCCTGTCCTCCTTGGTGAGTCGTGGTGGCACCCAGGTCAGCCGTAGCACTAGCCGATGGTGCCGGCGCCTCCATACGCGATTTCTTGATGGCAAACACTCAAACATGGTTTCCCGGAGGGCTGTGGGGCGCTGACTGGATGCAGCAGGCGCGGGCCTCTGGGCCTGGAGAGCTGTGCTGGAGTCCCTGGCCCACGCAGGCCTGCCACTTCCCCACACGCTGGGGACCTCAGGAGGCACAGAGCTGCATGTCCTTGTTACCCTCCCTTTCTGTTACTCTCCTCTTGACATGGAAGACCCAGGACTGAAAAGGACCCGAGTGTACGAGGAGAACACGCTCAGGCAGCTCAGCGGCCAAGACCCCAGGAGACCTTCAGCTGACGCCTCCGGGCTGACCCTGGGCCAGAAGAGCCTCAGGAGCCAGCCAAGGAATAACCAGAAACCGCAGGGGGCGGGAGATCCGCGTCCAGAGGGGCCATCATCAGAGCTGAGGTCCAGCTAGAAGGACACAGACCAAGGCGCACAGAGACAGGAGAGACCACTCCAGGGAAACGTCCCCGAGACCCGCCCCAAGACAGACAGCCGGGAGTCCCCCCTCTGAAGAGGCTCAGAGGGCGGAAGGCAGCTGTGGGGATGCCAAGAGAATGCTGAGCCAAGCAGAGGTGTCCACCAGGACCAGAAGGACAGGGAGTGTGGCGTTGAGGAGCACAGAGGCCAAGATCCAAGACGCAGTCCCTCCGAGTCCTCCGCGAGGCCAGGTGAAGTCACCACGAGAGGCGAAGTCACACCGCGACAGGACAGGGCTGGTCAGCTGAGGACCAGCACGCGTGTGGGGACCGAGAAGGGGAAGCAGCAGGGACAGGCCCGGAGTGAGACACAGACTCGGACCCCCCAGAGCTGCCCCCTGGGTGAGACATGGACCCCCCAGAGCTGCCCCCTGGGTGAGACACGGATCCCCCCAGAGCTGCCCCCTGGGTGAGACACGGACCCCCCAGAGCTGCCCCCTGGGTGAGACACGGACCCCCCAGAGCTGCCCCCTGGGTGAGACATGGACACGGACCCCCCAGAGCTGCCCCCTGGGTGAGACACGGACCCCCCAGAGCTGCCCCCTGGGTGAGACACGGACCCCCCAGAGCTGCCCCCTGGGTGAGACACGGACCCCCCAGAGCTGCCCCCTGGGTGAGACACGGACCCCCCAGAGCTGCCCCCTGGGTGAGACACGGACCCCCCAGAGCTGCCCCCTGGGTGAGACACGGACCCCCCAGAGCTGCCCCCTGGGTGAGACATGGACCCCCCAGGGCCCTGCTGCTCTCCAGCTCCTTAAGACGGAGACACGGAGCCTGAGAGCAGCCTGGGGTCACCAGCAGAGGCCAGAGGCCAGTCTACTCAAGTGCTAAAGAATGAGCCAGAAAAGTTAAGCCCAAACCTCATGAAAACTAAACAGAGAGCAGAAAACCAAATAAACAGATGAAAGAGAGAACAGGAAAACAGCAGAGAAAATCAATGGAACCAGAGTCGGTTCTTTGGAAAGATGAACAAGATTGACAAATCTTCAGCTAAAGGAACCCAGGAGAGAGAAGACTCAAGTCACTGAGGTCAAAGGCAAAATGGGGACGTTACCGACTCTACAGGAGTAAGAAGAGCAGATATAAGAAAGCAGCAAGACCAACTGCGAGCCAACGACTGGAAACGGAAAGCGAGGGAAAGGATCCACCCTAGAAACACGAGAGGACCCAGGCCACACCACGAAGAAAGACACGGAGCAGATCCCAACTAGGAGAGGGAGCCGAGAAACCCAGCAGCCCAGCACAGGAAAGCCCTGGGCCTGGCCTCACGGACACCCCTGCCAGACACCTACGAAGGGCCAGCACCAGTCCCTCCTGTCACGGTTTGGATGCGAGGTGTCCCCCAAAGGCAAAAGACAAGCCAGAAGCTTCAGAGGAGAAACGGGGGTGGTAAAGGTCTCAGTCCTGGTAGGGGGTGAGTGGGTGGTGGCTGGAGAGGTGGGGTGTGGCTGGAGGAGGGGGCACTGGGTGCGGCTTTGGGGTCCGTGTCTGTATCTGGACAGTGGAGTCTGTTTCCTGATCATCGTGGGAGCTGCTTCCCTGGGCACAGTCCCCACCGCGACGTTCAGCCTCCCCTCGAGCCCTGAGGAACGCGGCCGGCCTTCCATGGCTCACACCTCTGGAACCCTGGACCCACACGGACTCCCTCCCTGAAGTTGTTCTGTTGGGATCATTTAGTTGCAGCAGCGAAAAAGCCAAGTCACCTCCCAAGCTCTGCCAGACGCACTGAGGAAGCGAGGACACTTCCTAGCTCCATCGGAGGCCAGCATCTGCCTGTCACCAAGCCCAGCTACAGACACCCCCATCCCTACAGCCTGCGGGAAAGCTCTGGCACACTGCAGTGGGCAGCACCGCATCAGGGGCACCTGCCGTAAGCATTGAGGTCCACCCTGGAGCTCCAGGACGGGTCAGCAGGCTAGACCATCTGCAGATGGGAGGGCGGATCAGGGCATCTACGGTGCAGAGAACCCACCCTCACCACCCTTCACCACGGCCAGCCAGGAGAGGACACAAGCCACTCAGTGCCACCTGAGCCGCTGTGGAAAACCCGCAGCAGGCTCCTCACTCAGGGGCGCAGGCCATGGAGCCCGAGGCCAGGGGTAGGACAAGCACCTGCTCCTCCCACTTCCATGCCAGCAGCAGGGTCCCAACTCAAGGCGAAAGATACAAGTGGAAGGAAGAAGGGATACCTGCTGGCCCATGACAGGGCCTTCATACAGGACACCCTAAGGTCTCGTGACAGGTCTCGAGAGCTATCAGGGCTCAGCATGTGGCAGGTCATAGTTCACACAAAACAATGGCATCTCTCCAGGAGGACGAGGTGCGACTTGCAGAGGCTAGGACACAACGCATCTGCAGTGACATCACCAAGAACAAAATGCCAGCCCTGAGCGAGGGGAGAACTGCCGAGGGAAGGACCCTAAACCATCTGCAGAGGTGTGCACACCTGTAGCATGACCACCCACACAGCTGACTGGTGTGTGCAGAGGGGACGGCTGCTCTCAGCTCATGGCCAGATACAGAACCAACCAGGGCTGACGGACAGAAGACGGGAACTCTGGTGCTGGACACAGAGCTGTCCTTAAGAAGGAGGGACTGTCACATTGTGGCCACCGGGTGAGCCTGGAGGACCACAGACAAGTGAAACAGGTCACAGGAAGAAAACGCTGCATGACCTGCCGCGTGTGGAATCCAGCAGCCTGGCTGCGCAGCGTGAAGGTGGTGCCGCGGCTGGGAGGGGCGGAAGGGGAGCCGTCCCTCTGAGGGCCGAGAGCTGCCCGAGAACGTGTTCTGGAGGCCAGTGCCCAGCGCTGTGGCCCAAGCCAGCCACACTGGCCTGCGCTCAGGTGAGCTCTGGTCTAAGTGCCCGCTGATGCCGGAGGAGTGCGTGTGCACGCGCAGCCAGCTGGCGCGGGTGGCCATGCCGCCAGGTGTGCACACCTGGGGTCCCTGCTGCAGTCACACGGGTTCCCGGCCCTCTGGACCATCTGGGTCCTGCCTGGGCCTGGACACCGGGCAGAATGAGCTGTGCATGGTTCGTGATCTTGAAGGGGCGGGAATCAGTGCAGAGCTCAGCCGGCATCATACGAAAAACATTTGTAGGCTGCCAGGAGCAGGAGGTGAGCACTTAGGCATTTCCCAGGGAGGTGGTCTCCTTGGATCAAGTTAAACAGAAGCCTGAGCTAACTGAAGCGTCCTGAAGCAGAGCAGTGTTTACTCAGATCTGCATCTAACCAGAGGCCCTGGATGTGGACGCCCTATGGCCCAGAAGCCTGGGAGCTCCTGGCAGAGGGGCAGGGACTGCTGTCCTGGGCCAGCTCAGGGAGCCTCCCAGGGGCCCGAAGGCCCTCCCCTGCCTCCACATGCCCCACAGGTGCCTCGATGGGGCACTTCTGAGAGAAGCCAGAGATGCTTGAGCCCAGCGTGTCCAGCAGGAGCCCCCAAAGTGCCAAGAGCCCCAGGCAGACGCAGGGAGCCAATCTCCCTGCGCCCCACCCTCTCAGGCTCAGGGAGCACACCAGCTTACAGGACCCAGCGGCTACCCCGGCCTCGGCTTCCCTCCCAGGCCAGCGGGGTTTAGAGGCAGCAGGAGAGGTATGGAGCACGGCCCAGCACCCAGCGCCATGGCCCTGGACCCATCACTCACACTCATGGCTCAGGGGCCTCCATGGAGCCAGGGCAGGCCCACTGCTCACTCTCAGCAGCTGCAGGAGGGACAGTCCCAAAGCAGCAACCGGCTCTACCCAGCAGGGCCTCACTTCCGTTCCCAGACACAGCAAGCTCCTGAAGAGTCCCCAGTTGGGAACTGACTGCCAGCTCCAGCAGTGCAGGGGGTCCTACAGTGTGCCTCCCCTTCCTCCAGTCCCAGCCAGGTGCTGCCCTGTCCCCACACACCATGCACCAGTCCCTCCCCTCAAATCTCTTGGGAGGGCTAAGGAAGAGACGGGGACAGGCTGAAAGCTCAGCTGGGCTCATGAGTGCAGAGCCTCAGGTGGTATGTAGGTGTAAGAGTCATGTGCAGGGCCAGGTGTGCAGGTGAGGGTAGTGTGCAAGGCCAGGTGTGCAGGTGAAGGTGGTATTAAGGCCAGATGTGCAGGGCCAGGTGTATAGGACAGGTATGCAGGGCCAGGTGTGCAGGTGAGGGTAGTGTGCAAGGCCAGGTGTGCAGGTGAAGGTGGTATTAAGGCCAGATGTGCAGGGCCAGGTGTACAGGACAGGTATGCAGGGCCAGGTGTGCAGGTGAGGGTAGTGTGCAAGGCCAGGTGTGCAGGTGAAGGTGGTATTAAGGCCAGATGTGCAGGGCCAGGTGTACAGGACAGGTATGCAGGGCCAGGTGTGCAGGTGAGGGTAGTGTGCAAGGCCAGGTGTGCAGGTGAAGGTGGTATTAAGGCCAGATGTGCAGGGCCAGGTGTACAGGACAGGTATGCAGGGCCAGGTGTGCAGGTAAGGGTAGTGTGCAGGGCCAGGTGTGCAGGGGAGGGTGGTATGCAGGGCCAGGTGTGCAGGTGTGAGGGTAGTGTGCAGGGCCAGGTGTGCAGGTGAGGATGGTATTAAGGCCAGATGTGCAGGGCCGGGTGTACAGGACAGGTATGCAGGGCCAGGTGTGTGAGGGTAGTGTGCAAGGCCAGGTGTGCAGGGGAGGGTGGTATGCAGGGCCAGGTGTGCAGGTGTGAGGGTAGTGTGCAAGGCCAGGTGTGCAGGTGAAGGTGGTATTAAGGCCAGATGTGTAGGGCCAGGTGTGCAGGTGGGGGTAGTGTGCAGAGCCAGGTGTGCAGGGGAGGGTGGTATGCAGGGCCAGGTATGCAGGTGTGAGGGTTGTGTGCAGGGCCAGGTGTGTAGGTGTGAGGATGGTTTAGGGCCAAGTGTAAAGGACAGGTGTGCAGGTGAGGTGGGAGGGTCTATGCGAGGTGTCTGCGAGGCTGGGACAGGTCATGGCCCTCAGGCCCAGGTGTGGGGAAGGCAGCAGCGAGTGAGGAGGAACGGGAGGCCCTGCTGGCTCTAGACAGGCCCTGGGAGGAGGCAGCAGGCCTGGGCCTCCCCCCACTGCAGGGGCTCACTTTCCCCAACCCCCCAGCTCAGATGCCAGCTCCAAGTCAGTCACTTCCTGAGGCCAGGACCAGAGCCCAGCATGCCCCCCAGGACCTCAGCACCACCGGGGGACCTGGCACCAGCGTGGGGGGGCTGAGTCCCTGTCTGGGTCCCCCACCCATCCTTTCCTGTCCCACCATGGCCTTGTGCTTCTGCACCCACCTCCCACTGGAGTATGAGTGTCCAGCCCAACAGGGGCCAGCAGGCATGGGGGCACACTCCAGGGCAAAGGAGACGGGGAGGGGGTGAGTGACCAGGACAGGGAGGACCTCCCCAGCCAGCCAGGCCTGTGAAGGGGTCCTGGAATAGTGACACTGCCACCCACCTCTGGCCTGAGGAGCTGTGGGCCAATTATGGGGTTGGAAGGGTCCCCCAGTACCTGTCTGGGGACACAGCCAGTATGTCCAGATGTCCAGACTGACCAGCTTACAGCAGTGAGAGGCTGTGATGAGGATGGCCTGAGCCGGCCCCGGCCATGTTGCAAGGACTGACCCCCGCCAGAGGAGACGGGGGTCTTCACTAACACCAGGCAGGAGCAGGGCTTGCCCACGGCTTTTGGGGCAAAACAGATGGGAACAGGTGGGCCAGGCCCTTCCCCTGCCCTTGGCAGCGCCCACCCCACCCCACCCCACCGTCTCTTCGGGCCTGGATGGGCTCCTTCCCACAGGCCAAGCCCTGCTGCCAGACGCCTCCCTGGGGCCCACCCTGACCAGCACAGCTGGGGCTCAGAGCCAGGCAGCTCAGCCAGCTGTGGCCTGTGGGGGCCGCAGCCGGAGCTGGCTGCACGTGGGGGGCTCAGGGACATGGCCACTACTGTGGCTCCAGCTGCCCTCTGATAAAGTCTAGGCTGACCCTGGAGTGGCCCTGCTTGGTCCCTAATGCAGAGAAGGCCCCTGGCTTCTGCACACCAGGCCCCCCTGAGCAGGCCCCGCACCCCACCCCTCCACATCAGCCACCCCCCTCATTCACAGCCACCAGGCAGGAGCCACGGGGCCCCAGAGCCACCTCCACTGCCTGCCTGTCCCCGGCAGTCCTGCCCCTCCTGTGCTTCTCTCCTGGGCTTGGGCACTGTCCATTGTCGGCATCTGGCACTGCCTGGCCTGTGGCCCTCGGTGCACCCCAGACCTGCCTGGCGTCCACAGGGGCCTCTCTGAGCAAACTGGGCCCTGAGAATGCCGGGAGGCACTCAAGCTCGTCCCCCATGGAGCCAGCAGTGGGCATCCACACAAACCCCGACCTCAGACACCCAGCTCAGGTCCAGCCTGGCTGCCCAGTTCCAAAGGCCAGGAACGAGGGTCAAGCCTGCTTCCCCATGGAGAGGACAGAACACCCACGCTCTGTACAGTGGCCAAGGTCACCGGGCACCAACTGCCGCTGAGGAGCTGGGACTGGGAGGGGCCAGCGGCTGGGGCCTGCCGTGACTGCCCTGTGCCGGGGGTGGTCGGAGAGCCTGCTGTTCCTTCCTCGGCCTCGCCTCTGCCCTGCTCAGCCAGCAGCAGTGGCAGGCCGTGAGTGACGGGCCTTATGGGTGGGCACACTGCCACCAAGACAGGCAGGCTGCTGGCTTGGAAGCTAGACAGGCTGGGCTGAGTGACCGCCCAGTGTGCACAGCAGGCCGGGCCTCAGTGGGCCCCGGTGTGGCCCAGACCTGCCAAGTCCATCCCTGCAGCCCACTCAGCAGAGCTGGCTGAGCCCCCAGGAGCAAGGACAGAACCCCCCAAACTGGTAGGAGTTCTGCTCCCTGGGTCAAGTCGGGTCACTGCTCCACACCTGTCTCCCAGGGCCACCTCAGACCACGGTGAGAACTGAACACACTGAAATGTGGGGGACACTCGCCCTGATGACACCCCAACGCACCGCAACAGGGCCCCTGTGGTGACAGCCACCCCTGGCCCTGCCCAGACCCTGGACCTCTGCTCAGGGCACCATGCCCCACCCTCCCACCTCCCAGCTGCTGCTAATGGGCGCCCACGTTGTGGGCACCCCCCGCAAGGCTCAAAGGAGAGTGGGGAGTCCAGAGGCCGGCCAGTTACCTGCAGCTGGCCCAATGAACACACAGTGCCCGTCCTCCTGGGCAGGGAGCAAGGCACAGGCGACCGGCAGCCGGCCCCCATCCAGGCGGCTCCAGCACGCATCCTGCAGAGCCTCACAGAACTGGCGGCAGGGCGGCAGGGCGGGCGGGGGGCCCTGGCCACAGGGCGGGGCCAGCAGCAGGCAGAAGAACCAGGTGAGGAAGGGGTGGCAGCGTGTTTGGAGGAGGCCCCCCCACGCCCGCGCCGCGGCCTGCATCTCCTCGCCGCTCTCATGGTGGAGATGGTTGGGCAGCCAGGAGCGCTCTAGGCCCAGGTGGCCGCAGACGGGCAGGGTGGGCGGCAGGGGCAGGCAGCGGCCAGTGGGAGTCGGAGGGCCAGCCCCCAGCAGTGCAGAGTTATTAGCGAGACCCGGCCCCGCAGAATCAGCCACGTGGGAAACCCCAGCACCACGGTTCCCCGTGAAAGCTGCCACGGCTGCAGGGGACAGCTGGGCCACAGGGTGTGCGGAAAGAGCAGGGAGGGCACTGCGCCCATCAGGAGGACCCGTCACCAGGGGAAGCAGGAGAGGAGAGCCAAACGCAGGGCGTCCGTGGGGCTGGCTGGGGCCAGCTGCTGCAGGCAAGTGTCCTTTCCCATCCAGAGGCCGGGGCCTCCCTGGGGGCATCTGGCTTCCCCAGGGAGGGCCCCTGCCCAGCGCGGAGGAGGGAGAAGCTCTACCTGGGGACTCCCGTGGCACTGAGGGCCCCCTCAGTGGTGCCTGGAGCCTGTCCAGGGGAGGCGACTGGGTGGGCACAGCCAGAGTGCCAGACTCGGCCGTCCAGGTGCCCAGAGAGCCCGGAGCTCCTCTGTGAGGCCCGAGAGTGGTCCCGCTCTCCTCGGGCGGGCCGGAGGGCCCCGCCAGGGTCAGAGGGTCCGTGGGGGCCGAGGCGGATCCAGCAGAGCTCTGGGTAGGGGTGGCCTCGTTCCACAGCTGGACGATGCTCTGGATGCCCTGGGCTATGCTCAGGATCTTGGCTCCCACTCCCGCGACGTTCTCCTCCCGCGTGTCGGGGCTTGCAGCTGGAGCGGCGGGGGCAGCGGCACTGATGGGAGCGCCGGGAGCCCTGCTTGGGGCGGCCTTCGGATTCTCCAAGGGTGGCCTGGGGCTGGCAGGGGCCGTCCTCTGCTCCGCGGGGTCATCCTGGGGGGCCACGTGCGTGGCGGGGGCCGCTGCGGGCTGCACGGGCAGGCTGCCCTGGGGCTGGGAGACCAGGGTGTCTCTGGAGTCGGCGAGGTCGGTGGACCACAGCCAGTCCAGGGTCAGCAGGTCGGCCCAGGAGGGCACAAGGCAGCAGGTGAGCAGCAGCAGCAGCCGGCCAAGGCGTCTGCTGGGGTCCGGGGCCATCAGGGCTGTGAGCGCCTGCAGGAGCAGGGGCGCCTTCTGCCACCGGGAGGAGGAGCCAGCCGGCCCGCCCTTCCGCCTCCCCACCCTCTCCACACTTCCCTTCTTCCACACTTCACTCCCATAGGACAAAAAGGCCCCAACCAGCGAGTCCAGGTGACCTGTGCCCTTGGATTCACCTTAACCCCTTCCTTTCCTCAGAAGCAGGACAGAGGGACATTCTGAAGACGCCCAGCAGAATTCCCAACTTGCTCCAGTCTTTGCCTGGGGAGTGTGTGGGTGTGGGGGCCTCGGGCCAGGACTCCCCGCCCCTGGGGACACTGAGCAGCCGCTGTCCCCCTCACCCTGCAGCAAAGCACACCCAGAAATCCGGGCCCCCAGCCTGGCTTGGTGGTAGACTCGGAACTTGAAAACCGTTCAACTTGCTGCAATTCCTCTCTGTGGCAACTGCTGCCTCCCAGGGGCAAAGCCTGGAGGCCGGGGACGGGGTGGCCCCTGAGGCCATGGCCTGGACCTCCACCCACCCCAGGCCCCTCCACCTCCCTGCAGGCTGGGCGGACACTGCTTTCCTGCTTCATAACCCTGCATCGGAAGTCCCCTCCCCACCCAGGGGAAAGCAGCCCCTTCTCCCCCACCCCAGGGCGCTCCTGGGCACTCAGTTCCCGCAGGCGTGTCCACACTAATGCAGCATCAGTGGGGATCACTGTGACGGCCAGGGGACATTAGGGGTTTGTTGGGATCCAAGGGACCATCGACAGCCAGCAGGGCCCCGGTACACAGGCACGGCACTGTCCAGGAGCCTGTGGGATGCCTCAATCCCTGGAGTCCCCTGAGATGGGCAGGTGGGCAGGTACTGACCACAGCCTACATGCCAGCCCAGAGCTGCCTCAGCTGGTGGCCCTGAGGCCCTGGCCCCCACCATCTCAGCTCCATATGGCCACCGGGCAGCCCTCAGGACAGCGTTCTGGGTGGGGCCAGTCCTGGGGCACTGCCCCTGGTCCAGCAAGGGAGCTCTCCAGGCCCACAGTCTGCGGCCACATGGAGTCCTGCCCTGGCTTCCTTCCCCCAGCCTCAGGTGGCATCCCCTGACACCCGAGGCCTAGGGGTGCTGCACGTGCTGGCCGCGTCTCCGCCAGGGGTGCAGAAGGCTCTGTGGCTCAGGCAGCGATGCTCGGGTCACTCTCCCCATGTGGCAGGGCCAGTCCTGCCTGCCCACTCCATGGAGAAGACCCGAATGGCCCACCCAGGACCCACCCTCTGTGCTGATGTCCATTGCCTACTGCCTGGGCCACCGGCCCTGCAGCAGCAGGAGGCTGTCGGGGAGGGGTGGACCAGCCCGACACCTGGCCCCCTGACAGCACGGCCTTTGGTAAAGCCAGACTCGAGGCAGGCTAGGCTGCGTCACCTTAAAATGAGGAAACTGAGGGCCCCAGGGACGAAGCAGCCCAGGAGGGTCAGGAGCTGAGCTGTGTTAGGCCAGCACCATTCTGCAGGCCCCTCCTCTGTCCGGCTCCACCTCCAGGAGCAGAACCAGCCTGTTCATGGTGTGGGCCAAAAGTGCCCAGGTGAGCCCGCGTGAGCCCAGGTGAGCCATGAGGATCATGTCAGCCCAGGTGAGCCCACATCCGCCCACGTCAGCCCAGGTGAGCCCACATCAGCCCACATCAGCCCAGGTGAGCCATGAGGATCATGTCAGCCCAGGTGAGCCCACATCAGCCCACATCAGCCCAGGTGAGCCCACATCAGCCCAGGTGAGCCCACATCAGCCCACATCAGCCCAGGTGAGCCATGAGGATCATGTCAGCCCAGGTGAGCCCACATCAGCCCACATCAGCCCAGGTGAGCCCACATCAGCCCACATCAGCCCAGGTGAGCCATGAGGATCATGTCAGCCCAGGTGAGCCCACATCAGCCCACATCAGCCCAGGTGAGCCCACATCAGCCCACGTCAGCCCAGGTGAGCCATGAGGATCATGTCAGCCCAGGTGAGCCCACATCAGCCCACGTCAGCCCAGGTGAGCCCACATCAGCCCAGGTGAGCCCACATCAGCCCACGTCAGCCCAGGTGAGCCATGAGGATCATGTCAGCCCAGGTGAGCCCACATCAGCCCACGTCAGCCCAGGTGAGCCATGAGGATCATGTCAGCCCAGGTGAGCCCATATCCGCCCAAGGCTGCAGCAGTGGGTAGACAGCACCCACAGGGTGCAACGGCCTCACCGGCTCCCAGAAGTGCCCCCCTCCTCGATCCAGGGAAGACTCAGTACTTCAGGGACACCACAGAGTGGCCAGAAAGCAGCAGCTGGGGTGGATGTTTCGAAGGAGGGGCTGGGGCTGAGATTCTGCCAGTGTGGTGCTCTTCCCCCCGACCAGCCTCCTCCGTGACATGCAGCCCTTCCAGACGGGGCCAGGCAGAGCAGGAGGCCAGGCCCCCCGGCCCTGGGTGCTGGTGGGAACAGATCCCCGAGAGGAGGGGCACAGCCCACTGGGACCAGCTCCCTCAGTGCCTCGCCCGCGTGTCTGTGATATCAGCAGCTCTGAGCACAGAGGACGCGGCACAGGGACCCTCTAAGTGCCAAAGGTGCTTCCCCAGAAGCCCACCCACCCCGGCCCTTTGCAAGGAAACCAGCAGTTGCTCACTTTGAGGTTTAAATAATAAGTCTGAGAACCCAAGACCAGCTGAGATGATCCAGCAGCTGGAGGTGCTGGCACGTCCCTGAAGTCCTGCGTCACCGATGGGAACCTCTGTAGGAACGAAGCCAGGGACCAGCCGGTGCAGAGGCCTCTCCTCCCTACTCACTCTCGCTGCCCGACCTCCCCTGGCCCAACGGTCACGCTGCCTCACTCTGCGGCTGGGGCAGGTGAACCCCCCAGACGGAGCCAGGGGCAGGGGGCCGAGGGCACGGACCTGGGGTGCTGGGACTGCTCCTGGGACCCTGGCAGTACAGATTCGGGGCTCAGGTGAGCCCACACCTGTGCACCCATTTCCTCCTGGAGCAGGCTGACCCTGCACCCAAGATGTGACGACCCGCCCTCCAACCGTCACTTCCCTGCTGGTCACCATGCCAGGCGGTGCTCAGGTCCCCTCTGGGTCCTCAGTGCCTGGGCCGCACCCTCAGAGAGTGACGCCCCAGAGAGAGAGGGACCCAGTGCCCGAGCCCCCGTCCAAGTCAGGACAGAGGGCAGCATGGCGAGGGGTGGCCTGCCCTGGCTCCTGGGCTGAAGCCTGGGCTCCGTCAGGCCTGGGAATGAGACCAGGGCATTCCAGAGAAGACAGAGACAGGCTGCTGTCCACTGGCCAGCAAGCAGGACGTGGCAGGCATGCACCAGGAGAAGCCCAGGAGGAGGAGAGGCCACTGCCAGGCCCGCCGTGCTGGGCACTGTTCACACCAGCTGGCCGGCACCCTGCAGAGCCCTGCATGGCCTTTCTGCAGATGAGGAGACAGAGGCACAGAGGCCAGGAGGCGGCAGAGCCAGAGCAGCACCAGGCAGCATGCACACGTGTGCGCTCACACGCTCACAGGGTAGTCACGCACACACGCTCACACACACGCTCATGGGGTAGTCACGCACACACGCTCACACACACGCTCACGGGGTAGTCACGCCCACACGCTCACACACATGCTCACAGGTAGTCACGCCCACACGCTCACACACTCAGACACAGGCTCAGATGTGACCACAAGAGCACCCTGGCAGCCCACCCACCTGCTCACATGTAACCACACGGGTCCGTGCACACTCGTGCTACACCCCTGGTGCTCTGCCCACCACTGGTGCCCTCCGCCTGAGTCCCCCTTGCCCATCTGTGCAGGCCATGTGCTAGAGGTCACATGTGCTAGAGGTCACCGCCACCCTCCCCAGGCCCTGGGTCAGGAGCCGTGCTGCAGGGTAGTCGTCAATCGATGGCGTCCAAAGGGCAGGGCTGCTTGTTTGAGATCAGAACCCAGTTTCAAACAGCTGACCGCTCTGTCCCTCTCGAGGCGGGGCACCATATGCAAACATCTGTCTCAGCAAGGCCTGTTCCCAAAATTAATCCCCATGACGCTCGGGGGTGTCTAGGAAGTGCCCAGAGAAGTCTCTTCCCTTGAAAACCCACTGCGCTAATGTGATTTTACGCCTCCTACTGTCTCTGGGAAATCTCAGAACAGAAACCCCAGAGGCCCTTCCTGGGCACGTAGGCACAGGGGACTCTGGGCCAGCTTGAGGGGCCCTGGACTCATGTCAAGTGTGCCCCTCCAGCCCCACCTCCGTCCAGAGGGCTCTGGGTGCTCAGACAGCTCTCCTGGGGCCACTGACAGCTGGCCCCTGCGTCCATGTGCTCAGCACTGAATACCTGGGCAGAGCCAGGCCTGGGAAACCAACCTCGGGGCTGCACCCAGGACAGCAGCTGGCCCTGACAGGCCTGCAGCACCCTGAGGCCACATGGCAGGGCGCCCGCCCTCCCCCCACCCCACCCCCCTGCTCCCTTGAGGCACAGCCTTGCTCGGGGTCTCCTGTGTGTTAGGGTGAGTCTCACAAAGTCCACCAGGCCCGCCTGGAACCCCGGGCTCTGGCAATGCAGCTGCCTCCACCTCGGGGTAAGAACACCAGCTCCAGGCTCAGGACTGGTGGCCACGAGGAAGTGCCCGTGGGCACACCTGTGCACCCTCGCTCACGTGCGCACGTGGGCACCTGCCTGTCCGGGAGCATCATGGTGGCCAGGGCTGGCTGCCCTTGGAGGCGGAGCAGAGAGGGCTCCAGGACCTGCAGGGAGTGAGGAGCCTGCTTGGCTCCAAGGAGGCCAACCCAGAGGCTCAGGGGAGGCCAACTGGGAGGCCCAGCGGGTGCTCGCTGCTCATGGACTGGACCTAGCAGGAGATGGGTCCCACATCCAGATGGAGGGTGGGCAGGGAGCCGGGCCAGCAGGGGCGGGGCAGGGGAGGCAGGCTGGCCCAGGGGCCCAGTCCTCTGCCCTGGCGTCTCCCGCAGCAGGTCTCTGAGCACTGAGCTCAGGAAGCTGCCGCCCTGTGTCACTGGAACTCAGCACAGCACCATCCATCGCGACTCCCCAGCAGGACCCCAGGGGCGAGAGCGGCCTCCTGCACAGGGCAGTGCTGTGAAGCGCAGGCCACCCACCACGCAGCCACCCCAGGTGCCTGTGGGGTCCCTTCTTTGGCTCTGTGGAAGCAGGTGGACAGAAGGGCTCCCTTCCTGGAGGTACCAGGTGGCCACCATGACTTGGGCAAGGCCTTGGCCTCCAGCCTGCATTCCAGTGTGACCTGGGCTGACTCTTGCCCCCCGCTGCCCTGGGAACCACAGGACTCTGTGGGTAGGCGACAGTGCATGGTGACAGTGGCCGCTGCCAGTCGATCCAGCTGGGCACTAGAGTTTCCTGTTGGAAACACGGCTGCAGGCCGTCTGGGTGCAGGACAAGGGACCCTGGGAAGAAGCCTCTCTCAAGGGGCCTGAGGCCAGAGAGGCCAATGCCCACTGCAGGACGCTGCCCAACACAGCTGCTGTCCTGCTGTTGCGCCGTGCTCTGCCCAGCCCCCTCCCGAGTCCACTGTGCAGCCAGGGTGGTCATGAGAGTCCCCTGATTCTGAGCATCACCTGGCCTTGGAGGACCTGCTGCACTACTGAGGTGCCAGCAGTCGACACTGTCCTCCCTTGGCCTCCAGTGACCCCCTTGGTCTCCAGTCCCCAGGACTGACACAGGGCTCACCCCTGCCTGCCGCCCCAAAGCCAAGGCAGACGAGGGAGCAGCGAAGCGTCAGGTGGGTGGCCTCCGGGGACGCCCAACACGTGAGGTCACTCTGTCCACAGAAGCCCGAGTGTCCCCTGACTGCAATGGCAGGTACCAAGATGTGAGACACCCACGCCCCTGCGGAGGTCCTCCCGGGCACGGCAAGTCCCACACCGCGCGCAGGCGCTCTCGGCTCTGCAGGGGGGCTCCCAGGGTCCCTGGGGCAGGAGTCCCCTCTCCAGGGCCCAGGAGGAGAGGGAAGCCACTCCCTGTGGCAAACTTCCACACGGCTCCGGAGGCCCCAGACCCGCCCCGCTACCACGCGCTCCAGGACCCTCTACCCGCGGCCTGCAGGGCACCTCTGCGGCTCAGCCTGGCCCTGCGCCCGGCCTCAGTCATCCCTGGGTCATTGTGTGGGCACGAGGTGTCCCGCAGAAGCCCACGAGGACCGGGCCGTCCAGAGAGGAGACGATGGGGTCCTGCAACCTGACCAGGGACATCCGGGAGGCTCTGTGACCTGAGGGCACTCCTGGTGGCCCCTGCCTCCTGCCCCTCCCTTCCTGTCTGGTGAGCCAGGCTGCTTTCCCGCCACACCCTCCCGCCAGGACGCTCTGCCCCAGGTCCGAGTCCTCCTCTATGATGACAGCGTCAGGCAATGTGGTCACAAGGACACGAGCTGGGAACAGCCTGCCGGCAGGGTGCTCAGCCCTGGGATGGTCCCCCGGAGCGCGGTGGGCACAGGGACTGGCGTGCTCTCCGCGGGAGTCCCTGCCCTGTCCCGCCCCACCGTCTCTCCCAAAGGCCCACTCCCGCGGTGCAAGGCGCCTGCCTGGGCCGGTCTGTTCTGTCTTGTTGGCCGTGGGGTTGGGATTCCTGAGGAATGCCATCTTCTGTTTTCATTAAAACACATGGAGAACACCCACAGGTGGGGGGAGGCTGGCCGGGCCGCTCAGAGGCCTCGTGGGCCTGCACAGAGGGCTCTCGCTGCCGGCTGCCAGCAGCGCGTCTGCCACGGCTCCAAGCCTCACGGCTCCAGCTCTGCATCCAACCACGCACCCGAGGCGGCAGGTCTAGCTCCTCCGTCCCTGCGGGCCTCCACCCGCTCCCTACTCCCTGGGCCCTCAGGCTGTGTTAGGCAGACTCCCCCAGGACTCCCGGCCACCTCCAATCAGCTGTCCCCTCAGGCTGTGGCCCGCTGTGCACACTTGCCAGGGCCAGCTGTGTCCTAAAGAGACCCTTCGTGTAGGACATGGATCCTCTCTCCTGCCCCTCCCTCAGGACCCACAGACTGTCCACGTCATGGGCCGGCAAGTCAGCCCTGGAGCAGTGCCCCCTGCCCACCAAACAGGCCAGCCCAGCACGTGTCCCCAGGCCCTGTGGGTCTGCAGGACGTCCTTGTTCTAAGATGTGTGAAGGGCACAGGGACAGGACGATGAGATCCACTCTACCAAGAAAAAGAGCGTGCAGGTGCACGTGGGTGTGCGAGCACACGCGTGGCCCCAGGCAGACCCGTGTGGATCTCACACGCACAGATGTGCACGTGGCTGTGTGTACATGGATGTGCTTGAGCTCTCACCTGTGCACTGCTCATGGGTGTGTGTGTGGGCCTGTGTGCACACGCACACAGAAGGTGCCCGAGTGTGCCTGTGCTCACAGAGGCACACGTGTGTGTGGCCGTGGACATGGCAGGATAAAGTCAGTGCCTGGAGAAGAGTGTGGATGTCATTGTCTGGGGACAGGGTCCGCTGGGTGCCACTGTCCTGTCGACTCTTCTGCAGTTGTGAGAGGTCTGTTGGGAGAGCACAGCTCCTTCCCAGTGTCCTCCTGAGATGCCCCACGGGCCCCACCTGGGAGCAGGGGACTCAGCAGAGGGTGGAAGAAATGCTCTTCAGACAGCCATCCTTGTCCCCAGGCACTCCACGGAGGTGTCACTCCTGCCGAGCCTCCAAAACCACGTGGCAGGGAGCCCCCGCGGCTGGCGAGGCAGCTGCCGCAGTCTGGCAAGTGCGGCAGGAGTGCGTACCGGCAACCGTCCCGTGCTCAAGACGGGTGCTCTGTGGTTGGACGTGCCCGAACACGGACGCGTGCCTGGCTGCCCCACTCGACTGTGCGATCCAACGTCCACTCACAGGAGGTGAAAAGACCTACATGGGCCCTGAGTCAGCATGGACTCTGGGAAGCATCCACACAACCCCAAGCAGCAGACGCTGTAGACTGAGAGCTCTTCTGCCAGCCTCCTGTGGTCTTTTTCAAAACCGCTTCAGCTGTTCCAGGGCCTGTGCACTTCAGTACGGAGATCCGCGTCAGCCTGCGTGGCCTCTCTCCGATGTGGCTGCACTGACCTGCAGACATCAGGAGTCTGCCAGTGTGACCTATGGACCTGGGTGGTTGTCCGTCTGCTCGGATCTTCCTCAATTTTCTTCCAATCCTGCTTGGTAGCTTCCCGAGTAGAGGTTTTGTACTTTTTTGTTGAATTCATTCCTGGAGTTTTGTCTGTTAGTTTCAGTTTGGGATTGTTCATTGCAAGTAGAAATACAGCTGATGTGTACACTTAGGTTGTATCCTGCAACCTTGCTGAACTCTCCTGCAGTGAAAGCCTTCAGACCCGGTGGCTGCCGACAGGAGCCGTCTCCCCTGGCTTTGCCACGTGGATGTCCTCTCTCCTGGCCTCCGCAGAGCCTCAGTATGGTGTGACAGATGTGTCCCTTGTTCCAGCCTTGGGGGACTGTTCCGCCATTCCCCATGAAGTCTGATGTCAGCTGTGATGGTTCACAGAGGTTCCTTACCATGTGAAAGACGATTCCTTCTACCCCTAGTTTGTCTGTTTTTGTTTCTTGCTTTTAGTATTGTTCCATGAAGGGGTGTTGTTGGTCATGGTCAGATACCCGTTCTGCATCTCCTGAGGACGGGCTCATCACTATTGACCTGACCCGGTTCCACTCATTTCTGGATGCTAAACAACCACCTTGCCTTCTTGAGTGAGTCCCGCGTGGTCATGGCGCGTGATCCTATTTATGTTTCTGGATTTGGTCTGCTAGTATTTTGTTAAGAATTTTTGTGACCATAGTCATAACAGATCAGTCTATATGCCATACCTTTGTTTGGTCTTGGTACCAGGGTAACACCAGTCAAAAATGATCTGGGAAGGGTTCTCCGCTCTGCTGCTTTGTGAAGAACTGATTCTGAGTCTTAGGTGTTGGCAGGAGAGGCTGTGAAGCTGTGTGCCTGCTGTCCTTCAGGGTAGCTCTTGGATTGCTCACTCCCTCCCCACTTGTCATTCAGCTACTGAGGTTGTGTATTTCCTATTGAGTCCGTTTGACCAGCGTGTGTCCTTCCAGGGATTCCAGACCCCTGGTCATCTGGAGAGTTCACCGTATTGGGTTAGGACAACACTGAAGGGTCCACACCTCCTGACCTCAAAGCCTATTACAGACCACAGCCCCAAGGCAGCACGGCACTGGGAAGGGAAAGCGGCCCAGGGCAGACTGAGGATTCTGAAGTCCACCCACACACGTGGAGGTAGTCCTGACTGGGCGAGCCTATCCAGAGGAGAAAGACTGGTCCCTTCAGCAAATGCTGCTGGGACACCCGGTGGCCACCTGTAAGAGAATGACGTCAGATCCCTACCTCACACCCTGCAGGAAGGCCAAGTTCAGATGGACCCCAGACCTGGAGATGAGACTCTCAGAACAGAACCACTAGGAAAGAACCACAGGGATGAGTCTGCAGGAGCCTGGACCAGCGGAGGGCTCCGAGATACGGCAGTAAACGCCTGAGCAACAAGTGAAGAGACAGAAAGGGCAACCGGCCTCCTGGACTGTAGAGCTCGCGCTTCAAAGGACACGGCGAGAAAGCGAGACGACAGCCCTTTGAAGGGGAAAAAGTGTGCGCAGAGCTTGCGTCCAGCAAAGGTTTCCGTCTGCAGTGCCCAAGGGACGGCAATAAAAGACAGGTCATCAGTCCAATTACGAAGAACCCGCCCAGTCCTCGCTCCAGGAAGACTCAGATGCCCACCAGGGCACGAGAAGACGCTCAGATTCTCCGTCAGGAGGGGAAAGCACAGCACACAGGCAGCGGGGGCTGCAGGAGGGGCCCTGTGCTCTGCTGGGGGATTACGAGGGCAGCATGGCCATTCCTCAGCTGACCACACATCTTGGAAAACACTTCAAGCACAACCCGAGAGGGGGAAAACATGCATCCAACGTGCACGTGCACCTGGTGCTGGTCACCGTGGCCAACGCGCACGTGCACCCGGTGCTGGTCATCGTGGCCAACGTGCACCTGGTGCTGGTCATCGTGGCCAATGTGCACCCGGTGCTGGTCACCGTGGCCAACGCGCACGTGCACCCGGTGCTGGTCATCGTGGCCCCACAGGGGAGCCCCCGACGCCCACCACCTGCCCAGTCATGGACACTGCTCAGCCACCAGCCATGTGGGACACCCGGGAACACCTGGCAAACCTCGCAGATCAGTCTTGCATGAAACACCCAGACCAGGGCCACCTACGGGCAGACGAGAGGCCAGTGCCAGGGAGGGGGCAGCAGTGAGGCCACGGCTCATGGCTGAGGCAATGGAACCTTCTCAAGTTGCCTGAGGTGGTGGGCACACATCTGTGGGCACACTGAAGCCCTGACCCGTTCACCTGGATGACGTGTGCGGTGACTCAATAAGGCTAACGCGCGGCCCCCGCTGGCTGAGGACTGTCCTCCTCCGTGGTTCAGACGGGGACAATGACTTGGAGTCCTCTCTGCTGTGCACTGTGCCCAGACCCACCGGTGCTGGCCAGGAAACCACCGCCTACCTACTCAAGTGGCCCTGCAGTCCCTCCCAGCCCCTCCTGGAGGACCACCCGATCTCTGCTGCTGGTGGGGTACCTCCCACAGCCCACTCAGGAGGAGCACGCAGCCTGCCCCCGGGGGGATGTGGCGCCGAAGCCCAGAGGGGCTGGAGCTGGCCCTGGGCAGCAGCAGCTCTTCACGGTCAGCAGCACGTACTGAGCTCCGACTGTGTGCTCCACCTGCTCTGGGTCCTCAGGTTCACAGGGCACAGGGAACTGTGAGCCACAACTAGGGAACCCTGCTGCAAAGTGGACAGAGAGGCGGCTGCAGGAGGTGGGAAGAGCTAGCAGGAAAGGACACAGGACCAGGGTGACCACTGCCCAGACTGGGCTGGGGGATGGGGAAGGGGCCTCTCACATGGCGGCCCTGGGGAAGCACGTTCCCAGAGGGACAGCACATCCTCGGTGGTGACCTGGCCTGCCTCGTGGAAGGGTCAGATGCTGGTCTGGCCAGCAGGGTCCAGGCCACCAGAGGGGAGTGCATGTAGCCCCAGCAGGCTGGCAGGGAGGAGAGCCTCCTCAGGGAGTCTCAGGGGTTAACCAAAGCTGGTGTCGGCCTGGGACATGCCTGTGGCCGGTTCACCAGGACGACGGTTCTGCATCTGCAGTCAAGGGCCCCTGTCCACAGCCGGGCACAGGGCCGGCATCTCTCTTACGGACCCTGAGGATTAATGTTTGACCAGTGTTTTCACGGGGCCTCCCTGGGGAGCTGGCAGGGTGCCTTGGAGGTGGCCAGCATGGCACAGGGTCACCTGCTGCTTTGTCCCTCAGCCCATGGGAAACAGGGCTCTCCCCGACCCCACCTCCCAAGACTGGAGGGCCTGGGAGGCCGGTGGGGGGCCTGGGCCGGGGCCCACCTGGGCAGTACGTGGTGCCCGTCCCCAGGACTGCCGGGCAGCAAGGTGAGGCGGCTGTGCAGCAGGTGGACAGCCCACTTGGTTTTGAGGGCTTAGCAGTCACTTATTAACCAGACCCTTTTCGGGGAAGCCTGGAGGGCATGCTCCGGCCAGCAGGCTCCCACGGGTGAGAGACGGGCAGGGCTGCCCCCATGCGGCCATGCTCAGGGCTGGAGGGGGCCCCAGGATGAAGCACCCGGCTGCCAGGACCCGTGTCGGGCACATCGCCCACCTCCTCTGGCTGAACCTGCAGCCTCGGGGTGCCACGGCCACGCTGTGCTGCCCAGAACCATCTCTGGGACAAGCCAGCCTCACAGTGAGGGGGAAGCAGGCAAAGGTCACCCAGCACCATGGGTCACCCTGGTGGACACAGCCAGGACCAGCGGGCGACCTACGTGCCATGGCCGCTGTCAGCCAAGCTACAGACCTTGGCAGGCACGGGGCCCCGTGAGCCGGCTCACCAAGGCCAGGTATGGCAGGAAGTGACCCTGCCTTGCACCCGTCCTGAGACACCCAGGTCCCTTCTCTGACAGCAGGATCCTCGGCCCCACCACGGGCTGGAGGTGCTCACCTGCAGGTCGGCACAGTGCCACCTACACACGATGACCCCACCCCCCCAAGGAGGTGGCCAAATGGCACGGGCCACAGCGCACATAGGGCAAGACCATGATGTGACCACGCAGAGGACACAGGGCCTCCCACAGACAGAACGTGAAATAAGGGGACAAAACAAGGCTCCAGCAGAGTGGTCAGCGGAGTTCCTCACACACATCAAGGCGGTGGCCAGCCACATCCAGCCCAGGGCTGTGCCCCTAGGTGGCCAGATGGCCCCTGGGCAGGTCCTGCCCATGCGAGGCTGTGGCCGAGCCCAGGGGGTTGGTGTGGACACAGTCTTCTCTGGGGAAGCTCCCGGGCATTCTCAGGGTCCCCCCTGGTCCAGCCCTGCCCCACCAGGTTCCTCTACATCCCTGTCCCCTCCCTCCTGGGCTCTGTAGGGGCACCAGGAGCAGGCCGGAGGGTGTGGCTGGGCCCCAGAGCACCCCAGCCTACGCGTCCGCTGTCCTGGGCTCCCCTCCGTCCAGTCGCTGCAGCCTAGCCCTGGCTGGGCAGCTGTGCACCAGGCTGTGCTCTCTCTGCAGCGGGCAGCCTGCCGGTCAAAGGCAGGCGAGTGCGGGTCACCATGTGTGCCCCAGGGACATGGGGCCTTGGTCAGAGCATGTTCAGAGGGGCCGGGCTGCAGGCTCTGAGACTCCTCTGGGGGAGAGAAGACGTGTGGAGGTCTGCAGCGGGTGAACATCCTCGTCCCTCTGCCTGGGACTGGAGGGTGGGAGGCCGTTAGGACCAAGGGCCTCTGCACATGGAGTCAGCTAGGGACCTCGAGAGGAGGCCCTCCGGGATCACCTAGCTGGGTCCTAGAGACAGAGGAAGGGACCCCGACCCCGGGCAGAGGCCTCTGCGGACGGGCCGGGGCTGAGAGCCAGGCAAGGCCCGGGGAGGCCACGGGAGCCTCCAGCCTCCAGAGGACGGGGAAGTGTGCCGGCCCGCCATGTCCAAGCCGTACAGCCCCCACGCCCCTCCCAGCCCCCACACCCAGGCTCCTGCCCCAGGCCCGTGCCTGGCCCTGCCGAGGCCTCTGGGGACAGTCCTCACTGTCCTTCCCCTAACAGTCCAGGTGCCGTGGGCAGCCCTGACATGTCAACTAAACACGATGACAACGGGTCCCAAGTCCCATCCTCTGGCTTTTCCTGCCTGCAGGCTTGTGCCCAGGGAGGCAAGGGTCCAGCACGCCCCTTGAGGTCACCTCTCACCCTCCCCACATTTCCAGGAGAAGGGGAGACTGAGGTCAGCCTCCACTGCCCTCCCCTCCCACAGCAGACCCACAGGCCCCGCGGAGCGTGGGCGGCTTGCCTGAGTCCTCCACAACCACTGGCCCCGGGCAGCTCGCACTTGGAGAAGGCACCGAGTCCAGCCGGAAGCACAGGCCAGCTGGAGAGGGTCACGGGTCACTTCTGCGGGCTGTGGCTGGACCCATGCCCTTCCTGAGCCGAGTCCTGGGGGCCGGAGAGCAGGTGGGAGGCGCTCACCAGATGAATGGAGCCAGCCTGGCCAGCGCACTGGCCTCAGCTGCTGGCCACACAGAGTGCAAGGGCCCTGGGTGGGGACCAAGCCTCTGGGCCGGGACATCCCAGCTCAAGGTCGCCAGCAGCAGGAAGATCTGCTTCAGTGCCCTGCCCTGCTCCTTCCCTCCGCCTCCCGGGCACAGGCCAGCGCTGGCGGGCCACCAGGTCGGGGTTCTCTCAGACCTTTCAAACACCAGGCTCCGTGGAGGCCCCAAGGCAGACCGCCCTTCCCACCCGGAACTCCTGCCCCACTCCAGAAGAGCTGACCGGCTGAGGCTCCCGGAGAAGCCGGCCCCCACCCAGCAGACCAGCGCGGCCACCAGGGGGCGCCAAGGCCCGCACAGGGCTCCCAGAGCTCAGCCAGGTTTGCTTTTGCTCTTCTGTGGGCTTTTACTACAGAAGTGACGCACGCAGAGGGCCTGGCTCGGTCCCGAGGCCTCTGCCCGCGACCCACGAGCCTGGCACCTGCACCCTCCCGCCCTCCCACCTGCCCACACAGAACCAACGCGTCCTCCTGCAGGAGGGGCCCGCGGGGTGAGTCGCGGGCAGCCCCCCAGCCAGGCACCCACAGGCGGGAAGAGGGCCTTTGTCCTCTCCTCTGTGTACCGGGAAGTCCGGAGCCCCCGGGTGTCACATTGTGTCTCGGAGCTGTGACTTCGTGGTGCCACATGTCACGGGGTAAGGCGGAGGTGAGGCGGAGGTGCCGTAAAGCTCACAATGGGAGAGGCCACGCAGGCACAGGGCTCTGAGGCGGCACCAGGGAGGCCGAGGAGGGGCCAGAGACACTGAGCAGGCACCTCGGGACACAGAGGAGCAGGAGCGGATCCGGGGCCACCAGGAGTCACCAGGCCCGCCACCTCGGCTGAGCATGGAGGCCCGTTCCCAACTTCCGGGGGAGGGATGCCCTTGAGCTCCCTCCTGGTCGCTTGTGACTAGGGCTGCGGGAGGCACCTACGCACTGCACCCTGCCGGCCAGGTGGGCGTCGTAGCCGGGCCGTGGGACCTGCAGCAGGTGGCCCACACCCCTGCGCATCCGTCCCTGCTTCCCGTGGGCGTCTTTGCCAGCTCCTGTGGAGGCACCCTGGGCTGGCCAGGCCGACCCTCCCCGGGTCACACCGTGGCGAAGGCGTGTCCACCGCGCACCCTCCTCCCTGCTGTCTTCTTCCCCACTGGAAGGTCCTCCCCCGCAAGAGGCCCTAGGCGCTCTCCTACGTGAAGCCAGGAGTTGTCATGGTGTCCTTGTGACCTCTGGACCCCAGGCCCGGCTCCTGCTGTGGGAAGGACGGCCCGTGCCCAGTCCGCCGTGGCAAGCACTGCGTGCACGTGAAGGGAACGCCGGCCGTGCGAGCTGTCAGCAGGGATGGACGGAGTGGCCTTCCACTTCACGGAGCCGCCCTGAACAGACGCTGCGGCCACCGGGCCAGCCCTCACCGGGAGCCCGGCCGCCCATCTGGAATTCATCAGGTCATATCGCACGGGGTCTTCCAGCAGCAGACGGATCTGCTAACACCATTTAGTCAACAAGCCGTCCTGCCCACAGAACTGAAAGGCCACCTTCCCCACACGGCATTGGTCAGCAGCACAGCCTGGCCAGAGGCGTTCGCAGCAGCAGCAAACACCCCTGGTGACCGCAGCACCGAGGGCCTGGGCCCACTCCCTCTCCTGGGGAGGACTTCCCCCCACCAGCCCTGACAGCAGAGCCAGAGCCTGGCTGGGGCCGAGGCACGCAGGACACCCTACCTCCAGAACCCCGCAAGAGCCGCCGCTGCGCGTGGACAGGAACGCCGTGGAAGGACAGTCCCACCCCTCCCACCGGCTATCGAGCTGGACACGAGCCGCCTTGCTCCTGCAATGGCCCCTTCCTGTCTGCAGCCCCCGCAGCTGGCCGGCCAGCCTCCGCCCAGCCCGGCCAGCGGGCGCCCACAGAGGCCACCTTTTTGCCGAACTGAAACGCTTCCTGCCCCAGATGAGCTGGAAGTGGACACCCACCCAGCTTCAGAGTCCCTCGAGGCGAGGTCTCAGGAAGTCACAGAGTTCCTGGGGCTTGGCACCCCCCCGCCCCCCGCCCGGCACACAGCTTCCCCTCGGCACCTCTAAACCAGGTCTCCCCTCACTGTAGAGGACATCAGTGGCCGGTCATCAGAGCAGAGGTGACGCTCACCAGAGGTGCTAGGGGTTGAGGGTGCTCCGTAGGGTTTGGATGAAGCCCTGTGTCACCCTGTCTCAGCGGCCACGTCGTCACAAGGCCCCAGACCAGGCTGCCTACGGAGCCTCCTTCCCCAAGAAAAAGAGCTGGAGGCCCCAGGGCACCCCTCACCAGACCAGGTGGGGCTCAGTGGCACCCTGCCCTGGACACAGGACCTGCTGCTCTGGCGTGGAGCTGGACAGCCAGGAATGGCCACTCATGGGCTTCACACAGGTTTAAGGGAAGGGCTCCGCAGGGTTAGGGGTGGAGGCCTCCATGGTCACCCCGATGAACACTCCACGGCCTCTGACAAAGGAGGCTGGCAGCGGCTTGGGAGGCTGAGGCAGGAGGATCACAAGTTCAAAGCCTGCCTCAGCAACTTAGTGAGGCCCTGAGCACCTTAGCCAGACCCTGTCTCTAAATGAAAAAGGGCTGGGGATGCGGCTTGGTGGTTAAGTGCCCCTGAGTCCAATCCTTGGTACCAAAAGTAAAATAAAATAAAATCAAGGAGGCCGAACCTCTTGGAGCATGTCCCACAGAGGGAGTGCCAGGGGTGGACGTGGGAGCCACCGGTGCGCTCATGACCCCTACCATGCCCTGCTCACAGGCAGACCGGACCCCTGCACCCGGGACACCTCCCAGCTCCCCGCTGCTCCCACCAACTGAGTGGACGTCCCTCCTGGTCCCAGCTAGCCTGTCCTGCCCACCCTGCGCACCAAGCCTGGCCACCTCCCACACCCACAGACCAGCGTGGGGCACACTGGGCCCCTCAGCCAGGACAGGGCGGCCAGCCCAGGGGCACGAGGACCGCTGCTCCTCCCACGGTCTTGGTGGAGGGGAGAACCTGGGCTGGGTGCTTGTCCCCACATCCATCCCTATGAGCCACCATGGCCCAGACTCCCTCGACTGTGGGTCTGCAGGGAGGTCCCCAGGCCGGGCACAGAGGAGGTGTGCATTGCTCCCCCAGTGCCCAGGAGCACCCTGCCCCTGCACCCCAGCTCCCCGCGGAGCACCCTGCCCCTGCACCCCGTGGAGCACCCTGCCCCCAAGCTCCCCGTGGAGCACCCTGCCCCTGCCCCTGAGCTCCCCGCGGAGCACCCTGCCCCTGAGCTCCCCGTGGAGCACCCTGAGCTCCCTGTGGAGCACCCTGCCCCCGAGCTCCCTGTGGAGCACCTGCCCCCGAGCTCCCCGTGGAGCACCCTGCCCCCGAGCTCCCCGCGGAGCACCCTGAGCTCCCCGCGGAGCACCCTGCCCCTGCCCCTGAGCTCCCCGCGGAGCACCCTGCCCCTGAGCTCCCCGTGGAGCACCCTGCCCCTGCCCCTGAGCTCCCCGTGGAGCACCCTGAGCTCCCTGTGGAGCACCCTGCCCCTGAGCTCCCTGTGGAGCACCCTGCCCCCGAGCTCCCCGTGGAGCACCCTGCCCCTGAGCTCCCTGTGGAGCACCTGCCCCCGAGCTCCCCGTGGAGCACCCTGCCCCTGTCCTCCCCGTGGAGCACCCTGCCCCCGAGCTCCCCGCGGAGCACCCTGCCCCTGCCCCTGAGCTCCCCGTGGAGCACCATGAGCTCCCCGCGGAGCACCCTGCCCCTGAGCTCCCCGTGGAGCACCCTGCCCCCGAGCTCCCCGCGGAGCACCCTGCCCCTGAGCTCCCTGTGGAGCACCCTGCCCCCGAGCTCCCCGCGGAGCACCCTGCCCCTGTCCTCCCCGCGGAGCACCCTGCCCCCGAGCTCCCTGTGGAGCACCTGCCCCCGAGCTCCCCGTGGAGCACCCTGCCCCTGTCCTCCCCGCGGAGCACCCTGCCCCTGAGCTCCCCGTGGAGCACCCTGAGCTCCCCGTGGAGCACCCTGAGCTCCCCGCGGAGCACCCTGCCCCTGTCCTCCCCGCGGAGCACCCTGCCCCCGAGCTCCCCGCGGAGCACCCTGCCCCTGAGCTCCCTGTGGAGCACCATGAGCTCCCCGTGGAGCACCCTGCCCCCGAGCTCCCCGTGGAGCACCCTGAGCTCCCTGTGGAGCACCCTGCCCCTGAGCTCCCCGTGGAGCACCCTGCCCCTGAGCTCCCTGTGGAGCACCATGAGCTCCCCGTGGAGCACCCTGCCCCCGAGCTCCCCGCGGAGCACCCTGAGCTCCCCGTGGAGCACCCTGAGCTCCCTGTGGAGCACCCTGCCCCTGAGCTCCCTGTGGAGCACCATGAGCTCCCCGTGGAGCACCCTGCCCCTGAGCTCCCCATGGAGCACCCTGCCCCTGAGCTCCCCATGGAGCACCCTGCCCCTGTCCTCCCTGTGGAGCACCCTGCCCCTGAGCTCCCTGTGGAGCACCCTGAGCTCCCCGTGGAGCACCCTGCCCCTGTCCTCCCTGCGGAGCACCCTCCCCGTGGAGCACCCTGCCCCTGAGCTCCCTGTGGAGCACCCTGTCCTCCCTGTGGAGCACCTGCCCCTGACCTCCCTGCGGAGCACCTGGTGTGCAGCTGCCCCTCTGTGTACTCTGAGGCTCAGGGACCAGGCTGCCATGATAGGGACAGGACTTGGGCTTCCCTTCAATCCCAGGTGCTCCAGGACCAAGTCCCACTGCACATTCCCAGGATGGAGCACCCTCCTCAGAAAGCCACATGGGGCCAAAGCACACTCCTTCACTGTCCTCCTGGGACCCGGGTTTCTCCGTACCAGGCTCTTAAACGGCAACCTGTTAAACAGCCTTGTCTAGAGCTGGTGGTTCAAAGGCCCTGGGGTTATCCTGCAGCCAAATCAGCCCCTCCCAGCACAGCCAGGAGGCTGGGGCATCCCTTTGCAGCTGGGTCCCGGGGTTGGCCGCCTGGGGAGGCCCAGCAGGACGCTGTTCCAGAACACCTGCGTCAACATGCACTTTAAAGAAGTGGGGCAGAAGTCCCAGGGACAAATTCTACCCACTGCTTCCTCTGGAGGAAAAATGTGCTGGGCTTCTCCATGTCGCCTGAGAGCCACCAAAGAGCCTGCTTAGACACCCAGCCAGAGAGGAGGGGGCCTGGCCTGGTCCCCGTCAGGAGCACTGAGCGTCGTCCCAAGGGTGTCCTGAGGCAAGGAGAGGAGTGTCCCGGGGACGCTGACACACCCGCCTAGGGTCAGACAGGACACGCGCCTGTGCTCCCAGCCACGGGCAGAGCCAGGAGCCCCCCGTGCCTGCACAGGGCCCGTCCCCAGAGGGCACACCGCCGCAGGCACTGCTCCCAGGCCACAGCCCCACGAGCCAGGAAGTGCCTGCTCCCACGGCACGCGGGCACCACAGCCCGGGCCCAGAAGGCAGCTTGCTGCCGGGGGCAGGTCACCCACCACCTGCGGACATCCTGGAGGGGCTCCATGCTCCCGCCCTCCCCGGGACCCCAAGCCCCTTTCCAGCTGGTGCTTTTGTGAACCCAACTGCAGGAGAGAAACAGGCCCAGTGGGGACGCAGGGGCCGTGAAGTCACCGCAGGTCAAAGGGAGGCTGGCCGCAGAGCCCAGGCTGCCCGGGGACCAGGGCACTCACCCATCCACACGCACAGAGGTGTTAATGCAGGACCTTGAGAGTTCAGAATGCTACCTGCAAACACGAAGCCCTCGGCACTTCTGACTTCCAAGACGGAACCACCCAGACTTCCCACGGCCCCCCAACAGCCCACCAGGGCTCCCCTGGCCCACTCCAACGCGGCAGGGGAATCAACAAAGGCAGCCTGCGACCCTTGGAAATGAAAGCTGTGGCTGTTCTCCCTGGTGCACCATCACCCCGAGTTCCAAAGAGCACCAGCCTCTGGGGGAGCCACAGACTCTCCAGAGCCCACCTGGAGTCCACTCGGTCAGCACCGTGAGTCTGGGCCTCTCCCTGCAGCAAGCGTTTCTCAGCATCACTTGGGGGTCGAGCAGACGGCCACAGGGCTGGATGGGGCAGTGCACAGGCAGCTTCTGCATTTGTGGTGTGGCATTCTGTCCTGGGGAGTGGCCAGCAGGCTGCAGGCAGGGCACTAGAGTCCTGCAGAGCCCCCAGTCTCAGCTGACCTCCAACTCAGTCACCCCCAGGCCGCGTCCCCTGGGTCTGGGGTAAGCTGGACCACGTGGTCCTGTGTTAGCTTTTCATCTTGATGACCAGAGACCCGACAGGAACCCCGTGGAGGAGGGCATTTATCAGAGGCTCAGCCCTGGTCCCAAGGTGAGCCTCCCAATGGAGGCAGAGGCCATGGTGGAGGGCAGAGTGGGGAGGGCAGGGGTGGACTATGAGGCACACCCCCTCCTGTCACTCCCTGCCCTTGGCTGCCACCCACCTCGCCCACCCTCCCAGCCCGGCCACACGGTCACCCTCAGAGCTCCTCAGGAGACGCGGCACTCCCAGGCCCCACAGGCCCCAAGACGGGGGGGGCCCCTGAGGTGCCTTAAACTCCTAGGACCTCACCTTCCTCCCAGGTCACAGCCTGCCCAGCCCCAGCACGGCCAGTGTGAGGGCACTGTCCCCCACGCTGGGAGGCCCCGGGCCGGCCCCTCCCCGGCTCTTAGCCAGGGCACCCTGTTCAGCATGGAGGAGGCCTTGGCTCTGCTCTGGCACCGTCCTTCCCTCCATCCTGGATGTGCACTGAAGTGCTGGGAGAGGAGGCCCGTGGGGTCCCTGCCCGTGGGGTCCCCTGGAAGCTAGGGCTGAGCAGGACAGAGGCTGAGGGGTGGGGGGGACCCATGGGGCTGGGAACAGGGAAAGTCGCACGCGGATGCCGAGTTACCGGGAGGAGTGGTCGTGCCCTGGGCTCCTCTACCAGCCCCCGGGGCTGGACACCAGCTGCTCCCAAGTGGACCCACAGATGCCCACAACAGTCATCAGGGTCTCCAGGGGTGGAGGGCAGGGCCCTCCCTATTCAGGGCTCAGCGGGTGCCCTTCCCCGTGTCCACCCAAAGCGTCTCCACAGGTGAGGGAACCGGAGGGCTGCTGGGTGGTCCAGGGCCTCGGTTCAGGGTCCTTCCAGGAACCCCCCAGAGCAAGCCCTCCCTCTCCCTGGGCGTCCAGGCCTGGCCTCCACCTGGCCCCCACACTGCCACGAGGGGTGGGTGCTGCCCTGGGCCTCCTACTGGCCTGGTCGGCGCCTGCCCCTCCCAGGGCTCTGCCACTCTCCCCTGCTCCCCTGGCCCAGCAGCACCCCGCGAGGGGTCCAGAGGATGGGAGAGGCCTGGTGTGCATCAGGCCCCTCGCGGGCTGCCTGACAGCCAGATAAGCCGCTGTGAGCGGAATGTGGCCTTCCTGCCTGGCCAGCCCCCGCGTGCACACCAGCCCCCTGGAAGCCAGATGACCCAGCGCCCACTGACAGTGCGGCCGGGCTGACATGAGGCCACAGGCATGTCCCCGGGCTTCACGTGTTCTGCCCTCAACCGACGGGAGCTGCCACGGCCAGCCCGGCAAGGGAGGCATGCCAACTCACCGCCGCTCCTCCCGTGCCTCCCGGTGCCACCACACTGCCCCGGGGTGCACCCTGTGGACCAGGCCTGGCCCCCACCGCAGCCAGACCCATGCAGGTCACCTTGTCGTAAGGGCTGTCGCTGGGGCTGGAAGTCAGCCAGCCGTCAAACCCCTCCGGGTGGTCTTGACCGACCCAGGAGACCCAGGCCCCGCGAGCTGCCTCCACATTCTTGAGCTTCCAGAGACTTGACAACTACTCAGGTTCCCAATCTGCCTCCGTAACGGGGCCCAGGGACACCAGCCTGCCCGGGTCCTTCTAGGAAGCCCCGCACCCCGCCGCTCCTCTGCAGCCTGACCAGACCAAGGGGCAGAAGCCCAGGAGTCTGTCTCCCAGCAAAGAGGCCGGTGCGAGGCCCCTGGGGCGTGGGAGGCCCCCCTCAGGCAGCAGAGCCGGTGAGGGCTGGTCTCCCACAGGGTGCACCCAGGGAGGGGGCTGGGGACACCACCCGCCCAGAGCCCCAGCACTGACCCACACGGACAGTCCACGGGGAGGGACACACGGTGCAAGACCCCGAGTCCACACCTCGCGTCAGAGGCACAAAGCGTGGGCCCCACACAGATGCCCAGCAAGCTGACCAAAGGCCTTCCGGGGGGCCCAGGAGACAGGCACTGGGGTGGGTGTGGGGCCCAGGTCCAGGAGGAGGGGCGGGGGACAGGAAGGGGTGCCAGCAGCTGAGCAGCTCAGGGGCCATCACGTACCTCCTGAGGAGCTGAACCGTGGCTCTCAGGGGACAAGGGCACGGTGAACAACTGCCCAAACTCTGGCTACAGCCCACTGAGCCTGCCAACTGTCCACACCGTGGGCCCTGACAGCCGTCCACTCCGTGGGCCCCGACAGCCGTCCACACCGTGGGCCCCGACAGCCGTCTACACCGTGGGCCCCGACAGCCGTCCACTCCGTGGGCCCCGACAGCCGTCCACACTGTGGCCCCCTGCCAACCGTCCACACTGTGGGCCCCGACAGCCGTCCACTCCGTGGGCCCCGACAGCCGTCCACTCTGTGGGCCCCGACAGCCGTCCACACTGTGGCCCCCTGCCAACCGTCCACACCGTGGGCCCCGACAGCCGTCCACTCCGTGGGCCCCGACAGCCGTCCACACCGTGGGCCCCGACAGCCGTCTACACCGTGGGCCCCGACAGCCGTCCACTCCGTGGGCCCCGACAGCCGTCCACACTGTGGCCCCCTGCCAACCGTCCACACCGTGGGCCCCGACAGCCGTCCACTCCGTGGGCCCCGACAGCCGTCCACACCGTGGGCCCCGAAAGCCGTCCACACCGTGGGCCCCGACAGCCGTCCACTCTGTGGGCCCCGACAGTCGTCCACACCGTGGGCCCCGAAAGCCGTCCACACCGTGGGCCCCGACAGCCGTCCACTCTGTGGGCCCCGACAGCCGTCCACTCTGTGGGCCCCGACAGCCATCCACACTGTGGGCCCCGACAGCCGTCCACACTGTGGGCCCCGACAGCCGTCCACACCGTGGGCCCTGACAGCCGTCCACACTGTGGGCCCTGCCAACTGTCCACTCTGCATCACAGCCTGGGAGTGGGCTGTCCCTGACCTGCTGCGAGGCGCAGGGCTCATGAGCTTGAAGCAGAGGCAGGTGCCAGCCCCTCATGAGCCGTCAGGGAGGGGACAGAGATCTCCTGTCACTCCGCGGAGACAGGACGGGGCCTGCGGGGGATGAAGCCCCAAGTGGGGGCAGGGCACACAGCAGGTGGGCACCTCAGCACTGTCCCTGCACTCCAGGGACACAGCAGGAGCCGTGATGGCTTCCACCTGGACACTGCAACCCCCGGCCAGGGACTGGCCTGACTCAGGCTGGAGGCAGTCACACCCCTGGCCCCGCGGACCCCTCAGGCACGTCCAGGAGCTCAGGGTCCGAGAAGGCCAGGGAGCATGCTCAGCCAGGACAGGCCCACGCCCCCAGCTGCACCTGGGAGGCCAGTCACCAAGGGCTCTTGGGCTCCATGTGGGGGCGTGGAGTAGACAACGCAAAGACAGGGCTGTCCCTTCACCCCAGGGACACAGCGGAGCCGAGGGGCCGGGGGCCACTGCAGGGCGGGGGCATTTCCTCCTGGGACGGGAGAAGGCTCTGGAACCACACGGTGGTGGTGGCCACAGCACAGGGTGACTGTGCCAAAGGGTGACTTCTGTGCTGGGGGGACTTGACCTCAACAAGGAGGTCAAGAGTCCAGTTGTTCCCTGACTGCAGAAGATGGCCTGTGGCCCTGCAGGAACTGCCACCCGGTGTCCTCGCAGGGCCCAGGAGTGCCCTGTGCACGCCCCCACACCTTCCCCGCTCTGCCCAGCCGTCCGTCTTCCAGCCCCGCTGCCTTGCACGTCCAAGGCCCACGAGGCCCTCGAGCCCTCTGCTCCCAGGCTGACCCCACCTTGCCACGGTGCACCTCAGGACCAGGGGTGGCAGACAGGAGGTGGCGCGGACGGGCCTCGACTGCTGTGGTCGCAGACTTGGCTCCGACCCA
This sequence comes from Ictidomys tridecemlineatus, assembly GCF_052094955.1. Taxonomy (NCBI): domain Eukaryota; kingdom Metazoa; phylum Chordata; class Mammalia; order Rodentia; family Sciuridae; genus Ictidomys; species Ictidomys tridecemlineatus. Next base: position 215,561,616 of record NC_135479.1, on the reverse strand, counting down.
GGGGACTGGGGTCCTCCCAGCTCGGCAGCTGTGGGAGGGCAGGGAGCCTGCCTCGGCCCGGCCCCTGCAGGTGAGTCAGACCTGAGCTCCCTGCCAGGTGCGCTGCCAGCAGCACTCCTGGGCCCCGCCGGCCCAGCACGGCAGCTGGCAGACCAACAGGGGCCAGCGCCCACGGGACACGAGAGCCGGGCAGACAGGCCTCCAGGTGACAACAGCCAGCTTAGGATGCACAGGGCCCGGACACCCCATCAGCAGAGGAGGGGCCTCCTGACGGAGGAGACCGCTGTCCTGAGGGCAGACCCAGCCCAGCCACCCACCACCCTGTGGCCCTCTCCACAGTCAGCACTGTGCCCGGGAGCCTTCCTGCATCCCGTCCCACCCAGAGCTTCCTGAGTCCCAGCTCGCCAGCCCACGCCAAGGCAGTGTCCAGACAAGCACACAGCGGCTGGGGGTCAGGGGCCAGCGAGGCCCAGAGCAGGAGGGGGCCTGCCTGGCAGGAGCCGGGCACAGCCCAGGGGTCAGGCGCATGCAGGCACCGGTCACCATACGGGGCCTGGCCTGGGCGGGCGTGGGGCCTGGGCGGGCGTGGGCTGCTGCAGGGTGTCCTGCGCTGGCCTCCTGGGGTCCACACCACCTGCAGCAGGAGGGAGGCGGAGGCGGGAGAGAACATGGATCACCATAAACAGGGAGCTGGGCCCGCTTGCCAGCGTGAGCTGCCTCTTGTCACCACCAAGCCCAAATCTCCCCTTGACCAGGCACCTCATGAAGGCTCCAGAGGGGCTGGCCCAGGAGAGGGCAGCGGAGAGCCGACAGTGGACTCCACCAGAGCCCAGATGCAGAGGGGCAGGTCTGTGCTGGGGGGACCTGCCCATGGGTGCCCAGGAGGCGGGCAAGGACGCCCCACGGGGTGCCCAGGCGGTGGGCGAGGACAAGGGAGCAGAGCTTCTGCCTCCGGCTGACACGCCCTCCTGCCCTGCTCAGCCCTGTCACATAGTGACCTGAGGTGCCCCCTGCCACAGAAAGGACAGCAGCAGGCCAGAGCTGGCGGCTGGGTGGGGGCAATGGGAAGAAGGACTTTCCTGCCAGGAGCAGGGCAGCCAAAGGAGCCATGCCAACCTGGGCCTGAGTGGCCACCAGGAGACCCCTGTGCTGCTGACCCCTGCCCAGCCCCCTCCCTGCAGTCCTGCTCTGACCCTGGGCGGGTCCACCTTTACACCTGGGGTGCCCAGCCAGGAGGGGCTTGCAGTGGGTGCACAGTGACTCCTGCTGAGCCCACGGCAGTGTCCGGCAGATTTTGTAAGGGCCACACGACACTTGAGAGCCCAGGGCCAGGGCAGGCAGGAGCCCCAAGGTGGAGAGAGGGAGGAAGTGGCTGCCCCCGTAGGTCCACCAGCCCAGCCCTGGCACTACGGGCCACCCCTCACCTCAGCCCCCTCAGCCAAGTGCGTCCACCTGGAAAGCCCCTCAGGCCTTGCTGAGAATAATCTTCCGGTGAGAGAGACGTGTGCAGAGAGCTCTGGCCTCCAGGCCTGGGCCACGTCCACTTCTCGGGGAAACACACAGGAGAAGGACGAGGAGCAGCCCGATCAATCCCGGGTCCTCGGGCCAGGTGACAGCCTAGTCCCTGCAGGGAGGCCCAGGCCACAGGAGCAACTGACACCCTTGGTGACCAGGCAGGACGGTGGTGACCAGGCAGGACGGCCTCAGCCCCACCAGGGCCACAGTGCCCAGTCAGACACAGGGGAGCTCCCATGACCTTCTGGGAGCGCTCAGAAGAGGCAGGTGTCCAGGAGCAGACGCCGCTGGCCTTACAAGCAGAGACCAGGAGATTCTGGTCATGTGCCCAATCCACATGGGCCACACGCCAACCAGACTGCAGAGGCTCACTTGGGGACGGGGACCCACCTCCATCGCCATCGCCCAGGTTCCCTGAATGCCCTGTTCCACTGGAGCAGAGGGGACCAGAACTCTGGCGTCTCTGGGGCCCCCGACACTCTGGGGTGAGCACCCCACGGCCGGCTGCCTCTTGGGGCCCCACTGCCCCCAGCCCTGAGTCCTGCAGCGCGGGCTCCCCTGCAGGAGCGGCATCCCCGTCCGCTCGGGCAGGGCCTGCAGGGCACTGGAGCGGCACAGCCCCGGAGTCCAGGGTCCTCACACAGCAGGCGCTCAGCGAGTGCAGACCGCTCCTCCACCACCCACAGATACGGCTCTGCTGGGCCCCGGGATGCTGACCAGTGGCTGCCAGGAGGTGAGCAGGCCCTTAGCCTGGGACATGCCCCCAAGGCCAGCGCGGGTTCCCACCAGGCCTGGCAGTGCTGCCCAGCATCTCCAGCCTGGCTGAGACATCCCCAGACTGCTGGACAGTGCTGATGGCCCCCACGACAGGTCCCACCCTGCACATCTGAACCTGCCAGGGGGCAGCTGCCCCACCCACCCACACCTCAGATTCCAAACCAAGCGCCACACGGAAGTGGCCTAGGCTGCAGGAGCAGGGTGTGACCAGCCACTGCCCACGGGACCACACCGCAGAATCGGGTCTAAGTCATCCGCAAACCCGCCAGCCAGCAGTGGCCTCTCCTCGGAATGCCGGGCAGGGACAGCACACCCGAGAAGACCTCTTTACCCCTCATAGCATGGAGAGTCGGCCAGTCTCACTGCCACCCTGAGACTAGAGCCAGGGTCAGCAGGGCCACTCAGGGCAGTGACTCCAGGGGGCAGGGGCTGGGGACTCCTGCTGGCCTCGAGGAACAAGGCTCACTTGTTGGAGGAGAGTGGCCAGCAGGGGTCCCAGTGGGCTCCCTCTGTGTTCGGACCCCTCCCAGAAGGCAGCCACCCTGGCAGCAGGTGGCAGTGTCCAGGGCAGGCAATGAGGGGCACCCAGGTGGTGGAGTAGGCTCCCCTGAGCTCAGGGGCACGGTTCCCTCAGGGAGGGAGAGCCAGTGTGGTGGCTGTCACACTGCAGGGGCTGGCCACACTGCAGGGGCTGGCCACACTGTGGTGGCTGTCACACTGCAGGGGCTGGCCACACTGCAGGGGCTGGCCACACTGCAGGGGCTGGTCACACTGCGGGGGCTGGTCACACTGCGGGGGCTGTCACACTGCAGGGGCTGGTCACACTGCGGGGGCTGGCCACACTGTGGTGGCTATCACACTGCAGGGGCTGGTCACACTGCTGGGGCTGGTCACACTGGGGGGGCTGGCCACACTGCGGGGGCTGGTCACACTGCGGGGGCTGGCCACACTGTGGTGGCTGGCCACACTGCGGGGGCCAGGCCACACTGCGGGGGCTGGTCACACTGCGGGGGCTGGCCACACTGCGGGGGCTGGTCACACTGCGGGGGCTGGCCACACTGCGGGGGCTGTCACACTGCTGGGGCTGGTCACACTGCGGGGGCTGGCCACACTGCGGGGGCTGTCACACTGCGGGGGCTGGTCACACTGCGGGGGCTGGCCACACTGCAGGGGCTGGTCACACTGCGGGGGCTGGCCACACTGCGGGGGCTGTCACACTGCGGGGGCTGGTCACACTGCGGGGGCTGGTCACACTGCGGGGGCTGGCCACACTGCGGGGGCTGTCACACTGCGGGGGCTGGCCACACTGCGGGGGCTGGCCACACTGCGGGGGCTGGTCACACTGCGGGGGCTGGCCACACTGCGGGAGCTGGTCACACTGCGGGGGCTGGTCACACTGCGGGGGCTGGTCCGGGGAAGGACGCTCAATCCCCTCCACCCCGGGGCCCGAGCCAGCCTCCGCAGACAGCCCACCCCCAGGCAGGACCAGCCAGCTCTCCCTCTGCCCGGGACGGCCTGGGCCTCAGGGAACGTCCCCCTCACAGCCCTGCCCGGTCTCTGGGATACAGAGGGAGGCACGGGCAGCATCTAGACAGGGCCCTTCTCAGGTCCCTGTGCAGCTGGACCCAAGTCACAGGCACCGTGAGCTGGGAGCAGGGGAGCAGAGGCAGTCGCTCGGGGGCCTTGTGGGGACCCTCCTCAGCCAGGGCCGCCCACCACCTCCCTGTCCCCGCGGGGGGGGCGAGGGGGGGACTGCAGGGCTGTCACAAAGGGGCTTATCCAAGGGAAGTCACGTCTTCAGTCAGCAATGACAGAGGCCAGATGGGAGCCACCAGCCGCCCTGAGCGCCCACCGGGAGCCATCCCTGAACTCTGAGCGGCCCACAGTCCTGCCGGGCCCTGGGGCTGGGCCTGGGACAGGTGCCCTGTCATGCTTGACCAACACACCCCAGGTGCCCAGGGCAGCCAGGCAGGAGCCCCTGCTGCCCCAAGTAGGAGTAGAGGCCGTCCCCAGGGCCACCATGCAGAGTAGAACTGGTCCTGAGGTGCCCATGCCCGTCTGTGCCCTGGGAGCACAGAGAACCCAAAGGGGACAGCGCCTGGGGCAGGGACCGGCCGCCTGGGTCCTGCCCTGTGTTCTCCAGGAGTGGTTCTCGACTCCTGCACCTAGGGAAGGACGAAACTGCTCCCGAGCCAGACCACCTGGGCCAGCAGCAGACGTGGCCAGAGCGTGGGGGTGGCCCGACGTGCGTCGGCTGGGACGGGGGCCTGTCCCTCCTCCCTCCAGCCAGGCGTGACCCAGGGTTTCGAACGCAGCTCGCATTCCCCTGGATGTCGACTTCTAAAGATGAAACTTTAAAAACTCCCGAAGCTTCCCCAGGTAGCAGACCCACTCCTGAGCACCCCGGCACCTGCTCCTGGCCTCCACCTGGAACTCCCGCTGAGTCCAGGAGAGGCGGGCACCTGGGGAAAAGAGTGCATGCCCGGGGCCCCAGCCAGGACCCATGGCCTCTGCCCAGCGCCTCAGCAGCACCCAGCTAGCTTCCGCGGGTCACCGCTCCTCACGGCGGCAGGACCCGGGGGGACAGCGCAGCCCCGAGATTTGTTGGCATCTGGGTCAAAGGTCACATCCAGAGCCAGGGAGGACAGGGACACCAGGTCCCCGAATGGCCAGTTTCACCTTGGCAGGCCGAGGACTGCAGAGGCCCCTGGACCCCTTGTCAACTGCCCTCCAGACCGCCTGTGAGAGAGCCTCCTCCTCCGCACCCTCCCCCCACGCTCCCGCGTCTCCGCCAATGCTGTGGGTTCTGTTCCCGCGGCGGTTCTGGACTCCTGTCCCCTCAGCTCCTGGCCCATGCGGGCACTTCTCAGGCAGGACTCTGCTGGCTTGGTGGCAGGAGTGACCAGCCACACAGAGGCCACGGCAAGACTTGCAGGGGAAAGGCCTGGGATGAGGGGTGGGCACTGCAGAAAGAGCCAGAGTGGACTGGACGCTGAGCTGGGTGGCCAGGAGGTCAGCGAGCAGGAGGCCTCTGCATGGCCCTGTCCTGCTCTTGCTGTGACGTCTCACAGAGATGGCCCAGCTCTGCTGGGGTTACTGTGACCACTGCCTTCCTGAGAGGCAGCGGGTCACCCTCGTCCCAGTGGGCCCACCCAGGCTCCACCCCGGGTCCTGTGCTGGAAGGTTCAGAACTGGGAGAGCAGAGACCCCGAGGCTGCAGACGCTCCAGTGACACCAACACTGACCAGGTGGCCGGGGGCAGCAGGAAAGGGACAAAGTGCCAGAGCCCTGGTGACCACCCACTAGAGATGTTCATGTGGGATGGGACACAAAGACTGGCAGGCTGAACAGAGCAGAGCAGGGCGCCCTGGGTGGGGAGGCAGCCGGCCTCCTGCAGCCTCAGATGGAGGCCAGCCAGACCGGAACCGCCTTGTCAAAGAACAACCCCAAACGCACATTATCGGATTGGGGTCAGCCAGGAAAAGAAGGAAGAAAAGGGAAGAAAACCTTATCACTGGTCACTAAAGAGCAGCAAGATCAGAGCCAGAGGGCGAAGGTCAGATCAGATGCTCCCAGATACTGAGCACTCACCATGAGATAAGGCCCAGGAGAGCCTCGGCCAGGAGCCTAATCAGTGTCACCACCTCAGGAGGGACGCCAGCTGGCCAGGGACAACTGTGGCCACAGCAGATGGGGGCTGAGGGGGCGAGCATGGCCTGGGGGCAGTGAGAGGCCGGCCCTGCTGTACACTTCAGCCATTAACTGCTGGCTGGCCCTGGGGAGGCCGGGCAGAGCTGGGAGGGGGAGCGCACAGTGTCCAGGACCCTGGCAGGAAGTGGCCTGCAGGAGCCTGGCCAGGGCTGGCTGGTCCCTCCTGACTACCTGGCAGACCAGCCCTCTGCTGCCAACCAGGCTGCTCCGCAGACGCGCTGAGCTGTGGCGGCAGGTGTCTGCTTCTGTGGGCAGACAGACGGGCGCAGACACACGGCACCCCAGAGGTCCCCCTGCTCTGTCCTTCCTGCGCCCGGCACAGGGCCAGGGCAGACCCAGGAGGAGCTCCCGGCCAGCTGCCCGGCCAGGAGCAGGGCTGTGACGCAGGGCTGTGACGCAGGGCTCTCAGGAAGGGCCCGTCCCCAGGCATTCCTGAAAACACAGGGCAGAGCCTTCGTCCACGTTTCTGAGCCGGCCTCCCCGGGTGGCCAGTTGGGCCACTTTCACAAGGCAGCTGGGTCTGCGCCCACGTGCTGCCCGCTGCCCATGTCTCTGGCAGTGGGTCTGGCGGAGCCTTCTGGATAGCCGAGAGGCAGTCAGTGGGCTCCAGACAGGGGAAGCCAGGGCGGAACTGGCTCCTCCCCACCAGGGCCGGCCGGGCGCACGGCCAGCAGCTTCACTTTGTGAAAATCTTCCCAAGCGGGTGACGCTGGCCATGGCGGTGACAGCACCCAGGGCTGGGAACGCTGTGTGGAGGGGGGCTGACACTTTCTGGAACCCGCTTTTGTACCCCCCGCCTCAGGGTCCAGAAGCAGAACCAAGCGGCCTCTGACCTGGGATGAGCCCACTCTGCTCTGCAGAGGCCCTGTGGCCGCAGGTCCCAGGCAGCCCCGCCACGCCACGAGGCTGCCGGCCTGCAGGGTGCCGCCCACTCCTCCCGGGGGGCCGTGGGCTGTCCCTGAGCCCAGGCCTGGGTGTCCCAGCTCCTCACGGCTCTGCCAGGGTCTGTGGGGAGATCATTCTGGGGGCCTGACGGCAGAGATCCCACTGAAAATCAGGGACTGTCCTCAGGGCAGGGGCCCATCGACCTCTCCAGGGGGGCCCTGGCCTTGGTGGCCCTAGATATGCAGGAGGAGCTGGCACCAGGACCCCAGGGCCTCACGAGAGGTTCCTGGCTCCTGCTCAGGGGGGTGGATGGGACATAGCACAGGTTCCCACCACGGCCCCCCATGGTGGCACCTGTCCTTGCAGGTATCATGAGCCCTGACATGCTGGCTTGTCTCCAGGGCTGCGGTGGCCAGCTCACGCGTCAGTGGCTTGAAACCAGAGTCTGTCCCCAGAGCCCTGAAGTCAGAAGGCTGAGACCACGGTGTGGGCAGGGCCGCTCCTCCCGGGAGCCCAGGGGGAGAGTTCCTGCCTCGCCAGCCTCCAGAGGTGCCTGCATTGCTGGGCCCGCAGCTCCTCCCTGGCCCCCTGCCTCCAGGCCAGCAGCACAGCACCCCAGCACTTCTGCCTCCCACCCGGTCCCTGGCAAGGACACTGGGATTATGAGGCCCACTGACCCAGGGCCATCTCCCCAGCTCAAGACCCCTGAGGGCTCTCAGAGCAGGGTGCAGGCAACCTGGGGCCGTCACTTGGCCTGGCACACACACCACTGGTCAGCAGGGGCAGATGTGGGTCTCGGCCTCGGCCGAGCCTCAGATCACCGGAGCCTGGCATTGGCCCTCTCGCTGCCAGGCTGGCACACCTTCAGGTCTCGGGGGCAGGACTACTTGCTGCCGTCCATCTGAGAGGCCCGGGTCTCATGCACCCAAAGAGGGGGCCGTGCCCGCAGGCCAGGCTGCAGCCGACAGCAGGTTTACAGTGTGAGGTCCCCGTGACCACAGGACAGTGGTGTGAGGCCGGGGTGTCCCTTCCTGGACAGCAGACCTCCCTGGCATTCTCAACCGCTCCCAAAGGTACGTTTGTGAGTGACAGCCCACGCAGCCACCTCCCCAGCCACCTGTGGCGGGCCCTTCCTTGGAGGGTGCACACCAGTCCATCCCGAGGACAGGAAGGTCCTGATGGCCCCCCGGGACCCGCAGCCCTGGCCAAGATGTGTCCCCAGCGGTCTGACTCCAAAGCTGGAGCTGAGACTCAAGGACACAACAAGTCAGAGGCCAATGCTGGGTGGGAGCAGGTGGCCTGCTGTGGGGTGACAGAGGGGCAGCAGGGGCTAGAGCTGTGGGGTGGCCAGGGGCAGGGGCTGCTGGGCAGAGAGGATAAGTCGTCAGAGAGCCTCTCCCGCTCCCAGCCAGCTGTGCCCAGGAGCCAGCCTGACCCCCCTGCCTGGTCCAGAGCCCCCCCCCCGCCCTCCCCACCCCCGCCCTGCCCCTCCCCACCCCCGCCCTGCCCCACTGGGGGGATTTCCCAGGGAACTTCCCTTCACCAGCCCTCAAGTCTTCTGCAGAGGAAGGAGGTGACGTCAAGGGCCGCCCTCGGAGTGCGTGCAGGGAATCCCTGTGGACAGAGGGGCCTTCCCTCCCCAGTGCCTGGGGACCAGAGCACGCGGCCCGAGTCACATGGCTCTCCTTTCTGGTCAGAGGCTGGGGGTCGGGGAACAGAGAGGAAGCCAGGTGGCAGAGGTGGACCCAGCTTGAACCCAGGGAGCTTTATCCTCTAGTTTTAACTTGCGACAGGGTCTTGCTAAGTTGCTTAGGCCTTGCTGCACTGCTGAGCCTAACCGTGAACTTGAGACGCTCCTGCCTCAGCCTCCCAAGCGGCTGGGATTACAGGGGGACGGCCGACTTCCGGCACCCAGGGATGCCCTGCCTGTGGGTACCGCCTACAAAGCAGTGAGCCAGGCCCCGAGCGGCTTGCCATCGCAGGGTCCCTCTCGGGGGATGGGTAAGGGACCACAGGACGGGAACAACGCCACACCTCCAGAGTGCCATGTCCGGCCAAAGGCTGACCACAGACACTACTGTGACGCTCCCCCTGCCCCCATTCACAGTCATGAAGCCACAGGGAAAGGTATCCTGACCAGGAGAGGACATCAGACCAAAAGGGCCACCCGGGGGACACAAGGAGCCGGCCGACGTGTCAGGACGCTCACCTCCCTGGCGAGGCTGACAGGGAGGCCCTGGGTCGGCACTTCTCTACCCGTCACATGAGCCAGGGTGGGGTGACAGCCAGTCGCCCACCCGCAGGGAGCCCCCTCCCGATGGCCCCACCCCACCACTCAGCCCAGCTCTGGCGGGGGCACCCAAGATAAGGACCGTGAGAACACGGAGCTGGACGGAACCCAGACCCGGGCGCTCTGCCGGTCTCCGAGATAACAGCCGCCCTGCTCCACGTGTTCGGGCACTCAGACCCTGGTCAGCAGACACTGCTGTCCACCCTCCCACTTCTGGGGCAGGCAGGCCCCTCACAGAAGGTGCCCAGACTGCACAGCGGAAAAGGCCAGGTGCCCAAACTTGCCCCCAGGGCTCCCACCCATCATCTCCCAGGCCCTGGCCAGTTGGCTTCCCCATTGAATGCCCGTCTCCACCCTGCTGGCCTCTAGCACTGGCCAGAAAAGGTCAAACACACTATCCCTCTGGGTCTGTCTGGCTCACCCAGCAGACGGGACCTCAGGAAAGGCCACCTCAGCTGACCCCTTCCTCCCTCCCGCAGGCCCACCCTGCAGCAGGCCACCAGTGGGTGGGACTTTGCCGTGGGCCACAGAGGATCCTGGGACAGTCCTCCTCCCCTCACAGGAGCCTGCCCACAAGGGCCCAGGGCAAACTGGGCTTCTCAGGGCCAGGGCGGCTCAGCTCTGTGAAGAGCCTGGTCCTTCCAAGGCGAAGTCCTTGGTTGTCTCAGTGGACAAGGGAGAGAGGCTCCCTGGGGCCGGGCCACGTCTGGACTCAGGTCAACAGAGGCACATCCAGCGTGGCCTCCCAGCAGCTGACGGGGCCTAGCTCTCCAGGGCTAGGACAAGTCGGACCGCTGGAGAAGAGATGCCCCCTGCAGCTCAGGGGCCTTCCCGGCGGCTGTCTCACCAACTCCAGCCACCCCGCGGGGAGGTGCCCTCCTGCTCACCAAGAAGGGCCTGTGCTGGCAGGCTCTGACCTGGAGGGGGGACCCGCTGCTGAAACCTGACACTGCTGGAAGGTCTAAGCTGGGCTTTGACGGGAGGCCTGACCAGGGCTGGTCCCGAACCCACTCCCTGCAGCAGCACACAGCACCCTGCTGCAGACCCAGGTGGAGGAAGGCACCAGCGAGGGGGTCCACACCCCCTGGCACACCCTCGAGGTGCAGCCTCCTCAAGTCTCCCTGCAGGCCCTGCTCTGTCTGGCTTAGCGTCCTCTCCAAGGGACACCCGACAGAGGTCCCCCTGACCCAGGCCAGTCCCCAGGCCAACTGGACCCAGCGCCTCCTGCACTGCCTGCAGAGCTGGAGCTACCTGGTCTTCACGCAGCCTGTGCCCAGGGCCCCTGCCCTTCCTGCCGCTTCACAGAGCACCACAGGGGATCAGCCCGGAGTGACCCCGACCGCAGGCATGAAATTCCAGAAAGATGTGCAGGCTTGTGAACAGGTTCTCCATCGCGGCTCTGCCTGGAGCCGCGGAGCTGTGCTGGGGCTTGCCTGCGCAGAGGCCCTGGGAGGAGCCGCACTCCTGCAGGCACAGGGCGCAGACATTAGCCTGCAGCCTCCAAATCTAATCTGACTCAGCGCCTCTGTGATCAAAAGCTCTTTCTGACGGCCATGCGGAGTTGGCCCAGACCTGCCAATCCAGGACACACCCCTCGGCCAGCCACCAGGCTCTGCCGTCCCCCTGCCAGCACCCCCTGCCAGCACCCCCTGCCAGCACCGGCAGTGCTGGGGAACAAAACTGGCGGTGCTCTGTGCCTGCCTGGGACTGCCCGTCCCCAGGGGGACACAGCACCTGTGTGAAGGTGCCGTGTACACCACATGGCCAACGTGCACAGAGGACACAGGCACATAAGGCTGAGACAGAGCCTCACGCTCCACAAATGACCAACTGCTGCTCAGGACGGGGAAGGAGCTCACCCTGCCCGCCGTGGGGTTGGAGAAAAGGTGCAGGGCGGCTGGGGGCGCCGACCCAGGCGGGGTCTGCACTCAGGCGGCCAGGCGCTCAGGACACAGCCTTCCCTGGCCCTCGGCTGCCTCAGAGTCCAGTCCGCATAACCACATCTGTGCCGGCTCCTTCCAAAACTGCTGGGAGGCGGAGCTCAGAGGCCCTGCCCTCCTAGAAGGGAGCCTGGGCCTGGCAAAGGTGAGTCTCAGACCCCACACCATCAGGGCAGCGGCCATCAGATCCAGAGGGAGCAGGTAGGTGGTCTGACCAAGCAGACAGGGCTGCAGAGCCATGGGTAGGTGGCCAGTGCCCCAAACCGGTCCATTATCTTCCTGGGCCCTTCCATTTCAAAATGTGCCAAGTTCAATGTTCAATGCAGAACGTGGAGTTCAGCTCTGCAGAATTCCACTCACACACACAGGCACCCACACACGCCAGCACTGAGGCTGGGGGCTCGTATGTGACAGGCCCTGCGTGGTCCCACAGCAGCAGTAGCAACCCACCACGGTGGCTCAGCCAGATGCATCCTCTGCGGGGCCATCCCTGGGCAGCCTCTGTCCACTCTGACACAGCACCTGACTCGGCCTCCAGGAAGAGCTGAGATGGGGGAGACAGCTGCGACTGGCCCGCACAGGTATCTTGGCGGCCACATCTGACAGCCAGCTCTGCCCTGCCCGGCTCTCCCCTCCGACCCTGAGCTCGCTCCGGTGGACAGCAGCACCCTCACCCCTCCCAGGAGGCCTCCAGGGGAAACGAGGGGCTCCCTGACGGTGACCCAGAACACTAGGCTTTGGCCCCCCCGGGAAGCAGACAAGGGTCCCCACCCATGCACCCCATGCCAGACCTTGGGGAGCTCAGGGGGTCCCCAGCGTGGGCAGGAGATGCTACTGGGCATCCTCCACCCCTGAACAAGGAGCAGAGGGCACGTGGGGACCCTCTCCCTGCATCCAGGGTGGCAGCTTCCCACCAGGGGCCGACATGAGGGCAGTGGTGTGGCCCACAGCAGGAGACGGAGAGGCTGGACATCCCACACAGGTCCCCTGGCCCTCACAGGGATCCAGAGAAACCAACATTTTCAACAACACAGCTGGCCACAGAAAGAGGCACCCTCGGTGGAGAAAAGGCGTGTGGACGTCCGTGGCCGTGAATCCAGGGAGTGGGCATGTGCTCTGCAGGTGCTGTCTGTGGGGCTTGGCACGGGCCTGCATGGGATGTGTACCTGTGTCTGTGTGCACGTTGTGATTGGGGGATGTTATCTGTGCCCGTGTGTGTACCTGCCTGTGTGGGCATGTGTGTCTGCATGGACTTCCTGTGTGTGTGGTGGTAAAGCAGAGCGCTGGTGAGTGAGCAGGGCTCTGCCTGCGGCCAGCCCAGCCTGGGTGCCTGCCCTCTGGGTGAGCTCAGTTGCACTCCTTCTAGGTTTCCCCGCAGAGGAGTCCCTCTCCCCCTCCTCCTTCCTTTAAAGGAAAACAGGAGGACCCTGAAAAACAAGTTTTGCTGAAATTCAAAACTGTCTTCGAGGTCCTTGCATCTGAATCCTGAAGACTCCCCGGTGGGCAAGCCCAGGAGCAGAGCCCTTTCCTGCCGGCTCAGGTCTGACTCCACTCAGGGGCCTGCACGTCCCAGGACGGTGGACACCACAGACCTGGACAGCAAGCCCAACCCCTGCAGGCTGCCTGGGGAGAAGGTCAGGGCCCTGGCCTGTACTAACCACCAGACAGTGGCGGAATGAAAAGATGGGGCTGGGGCAGTGTCGGGGTGGCACCTAGGGCATGAGAGGCTCGGGAACAGGAGGCCCCTGGCATGACCCCACCAAGCACGGCCTTCTTCACAAGCCTCTCCCAGGGCCCTGGGCCTGCAGTATGTGGCTCCAAGGGGGGACCTGCAGGCCAGTCTGCCCCATGCCTCTCACCAGGGGCCGTGGGAACACCACCAGCAGCCCCAGTGCGGAGGCACCAGCCGCGGGCCTCAGATTTCTGATGGGGAAATCTACAGCAGGAGGATCGCAGGAACCAGCCGGCAATAAAACAGCAGAGGGCTTCCTTTGGGGGTCAAGTGCAGCACAGAGGGGAAAATGCATGTGTTCTGGTCAGAAAAAAATGTGCACTCCAGACAGGCCAAGCCCTGCTAAGTCAGGCTTCACACTCATGAGCTTTCCTCCAGCACCACCCAGCTCCCCTCCTTCATCAGGACACCGGCCTCATCCGTGCCCTTATCTGTGCCTGTGAGAAAACACCTAGCTGCTACTGTGTCCAGGGACTGGGTTCGGCTGGGATTGGGGTCTGGGCGGCCTGGGGGAGGGGCGGGGCAGCAGGGCCCCTGCTGAGCACTTCCTGCTTTACCCCCAGGGCATTCCTGACTGTTAGGAGGGGACTTCCTGGTCCTCAGGATTGGAAGCTGTGGCTCAGGCCCCTTCTCAACCAGGACCTTCCTAGGAAGTCAGAGTTCAGATCCATGTCCTGCCCTCAGAGCTCCCAATTCCATCTCGCCAGAGCACACCCACACCACCATGATTCCGTCTGTTCCAGCCACAGGCTGAAACCCCTCGCCTTTATGGCCACCCCTTGGTACTGGTACGGAGTCTTCAGGTTCACACATACCTGTATATGCGCCCTGGGCTGGGCCAGTGCTGGCTGACCGCAGTGCAGAGGGGACAGCCCCTGCAGCCATGATAGACAGCCCAATCCAGCCAGCAGAACCCCCACCTCAGAGCCATGAACAAGGTTTTTTGCAGTTAACGTAAACAAGTAAGGAATCCTCTGTCTCCAACCAACAAGTGCCAGTAGCCTGCTTACAAAGTAGCTAACTTAAAAAAAAACATTGTAGTTGTCAACAGATCTTTATTTTATTTATTCCTACCTGGGCTGAGAATGGAGCCCAGAGCCCCACACATGCTAGACAAGGTTCTGCCACTGAACTGCAACCCCAGCCGAACAGCTACTTTTTTTTAGTGTATTTTTTAGTTGGACTCAATGCCTTTACTTTTTTTTTAATATTTATTTTTTAGTTATCGTCGGACGCAACATCTTTGTTTGTATGTGGTGCTGAGGCTCGAACCCAGGCCGCACGCATGCCAGGCGAGTGCGCTACCGCTTGAGCCACATCCCCAGCCCCCCTTTATTTGTTTTTACGTGGTGCTAGGATCAAACCCAGGGCCTCACACTTGCAGGCAGGTGCTGCTCTGCCACGGAGCCCCGGCCCCAGCTAACTTTCTAAAGAGGCCCACTCCTCCGGTTAGCCCGGTGACCAAGCCCACTGCAGACAATGAAACAAGTCATCTGCCCTCCCAGATGACTCCCTCCCCTCTTCAGCTGTCCTCCTTTCCCACCATCTGGGGCAAGAGGCCTGGGGCAGCCTGGCCAGGCAGGCGATGCCCTCCTGCTAACCGACCTGATGGTCCTTCCTCCTTTCTCCAGGACACCCCGCCTCTGTGCCTATGAGAAAACACCACCCGGGACACCTCCGGGCCTTTGCTGCGCTTGTCCGCAGGCAGAAGACCCCCGGGCCCTGGCTGGGGACCAGCTCCCAGGAGGTGGCCAAGGAAGTTTCCAGGGCAGTCGGGCGCACAGGTTGCGGTCTGCAGGAGAGAGCGCGGGCCTGCGAACAACGGACCTCAGAGTATTGTTCCGGGGCGGCCGAGCTCGGCGCTGGCGGCATCAAAGGGGACCGCGCGCAACCCGACACCGTGGCGGGCGCGGGGACAGGCCTGGAGGCTGGCGCGGCGCACAAAGGCTGACCGGGCCGCCTGGAGCTGGGCCCTCGAGAAACCCTGCGGTTTAGCCACCACAGGTCCGAAACTCAAGCCTGCGCCACGCACTTCACGGTCTTCATCAGAGACCTGACCGCCCACGGTCACTCCGGGGACGGGAGGCATGACCCGCTGCGGCCGCTCAGGCGCTGGGGGGGACGCGGCCGTGAGGGCGACACAGGCCAGGAGGGCTGGTTGGGGATACCGCGGCGTCTCGGGGGACACCACGACCACGGCCACTGCCCTGATTCTTCGCTGGCCGGCCACCTGCCCGCTGCCCGCTGGGCGCACCAACTTCCCCAAAGGGCCGCTCAAGTTGGGTCGCGACAGCTCGCAACGCCCGGGGGCCCAGCCCTCACCCCGGGTCCAGCGGCACGCGGAGGAGGTGCGATCCCCCAGCGGCCAAAGAATGAATGGCCGGCGGCGGGGCTTGGGACACACCGCCCAGCCCGCCCCGTCGCGCTCAGCCGCCGCCGGCCACCTGTGCGCGTGGGCAGGGCCAAGGCGCAGCAGTCCTCCCGGGACCCGGGGCGAGCGCGCAGGGTGGGGGTGAGAGGACGCCAAGGGCCGGCGGGAGACCCGCACAAAGGGCGCCCGAGGCCGGCAGGCACGAGCGCGCGGATCGCGTCCCCGCGGGGTCTCACCTGGCTCCGTGGAGACCGCGCGGACGGCGAGCAGGAGGACCAAGGGGGCGAACACATCCAGGAGGCGCCGCCGCGGCGCTAGCCAGGACCACCTGCGTGCGACAGCCACAAGTTAGGGTGCTGCGCACGCCGCCCGCCCGCCCGCGAGACCCCAGCCCGCGCGCGCGCCCCCAGCCGCACCTGGGCGCCATACTCCGCAGCCGACCCGTCTACGCCGCGGATGCTGAGCCCTGAGCGGCCGTGCGCCAGCCTGCCCGTCCGCGGCCGGGCCGGGCAGGGGCGGGCCGGGGCGGGGACAGCGCGATGGGCGGAGCGACGGGCACTGGGCCCGGCCTGGGCTGGGGTGGTGAGGGACGCGGGCGGACCGGGAACCGGTGACCCGCTGAGACCAGCGGGGGCGGACACGGACCAGCAGTTCTCCCGACTTCTGGCACTCCTAAGTGCGTGGCCAGCCTCCGCATGGAGTGGCCTCCCGCCGCCGCCACAGTGTGCACGGGGTCGGGATTCAAATTCCGGTCAAGGTCCCAGAACGTCCAGTGAATCAAGCCCAGCCTTCTTTCCTGAAGGGGTTCACTGCGGCCTCCCCAGGGATACATCCTGAGGCCCTGAGTCCGTGGGGCAGTGGGAAGGAAGGTCAGAGATTTGAACAAAGACGTTCAAATCTAGAGGACAGTGGGCCGAGGAGGCAGCTGGGCACCTCCCACTGCCTTGCTTCAGCAGAGGTGGAGAGGTGGAGGCCACAGGACCTCCCTGCCTCCATGAGCTCTGGGCCCAGGACATAAGTGCATCCAGAGGCCTCAGTCACGTGGCCGTCCCTCCTACTGGGGCTCCCTGCCACGGCAGACCCCAACGTGGGCCTAGCAGCCCCATGAGCCACCTTCTCAGGGTCCTGCCCCACTTCCATGCCGATCCTGGTTCCTGGAGGGACAGGAGGGGCAGTGAGAGGCGGGCTGGGCCTCCCGTGGCCTCCGGGCTCAGGGGAGCTCCTTCCCCTCTGGAGGTCAGCTGCTTCTCATGGGAGCCTTCAACCCCCCTCCCTGTGGGCTCTGCATTCCTGAACCCGCCCACCCAGGCGGGCCTTCCCCAGCAGCTGTGCTCGGGCCCTCCTGGCCCTGCCTCACACCAGGACCCTCCATCCATCACCTCCCTGGACAGGGACCCTCCCAGTTAGTAGACGACGAGCAAGCCCCAGCTATCCCTGGTTTAGTGACATCTCCTGGACCACAAAGAGGCATAAATGGCAGTAGACTCCCGCCCCTCCCCCTCCCTGCCCCTCCCCCACCCAGCCCCCAGCCTCTGCCTGACTTCACACTTCCCCCAGCCTGACCCCAGCTTTGCCCCCCAGTTGCTCCACCTTGATCCCCATCCTTGCCTGCTTCATGCCCCTCCACACGGACCCCCAGCACCCCCATGCCTGGCATCCTGCTTCCCTGGGCTGCCTGCTGGGCCTCCCACCTGCCCTTGCTCTGCCTCCGGCACCTCCCCTCTGCCTGCTGGCTCTCCAGCTGCGGCCAGAGGCTGCTGGGGATTCTGATCCACTCACATCACCTCCTTCAGCCTCTGGGGCTGGATCCTGCCCTGGACCTGGGGCCTGCCCAGGCCTGCCCATCCGCCTGGCCCACATGCCCAGGTCTACCGCCTCCAGGCCTGACCCAGGTGCCAAGGCCTGTGGTCCGCTCTGAGGACTGTGCCCAGCCTGTTGAACAGAGAAGTGAGGTGCACTCTTGCCAAACTGGCTTCAGATGGGGATGGGGGGTGGGCCCCGTGGTGCCCTGGGCACTGAGTCTGTGTTCCTGTCTGTGTGGTGTGTTTCCGAGCCCTTGTGTCTGTGTGCACGTCCGTGTGTGTCGGCACGTGCCCCGTGTTGTCATTTCTGAGTTTATGTGGTGTGGGCCTGTTCACGTGTGGTGGCCACGTCCTGGATGGCCTGCCTGCCTGGGGCTCGAGGCCCATCTGCCCATCAGACAGCTCCTGTCTTCCTCCTCTGCTGTCCGGCCTACCCTGTGTCCCCCACGTCGGGCCACCCTGGACTGCGGAGCACCCGCTGCGAGGCATGTGGAGAGGGGCAGCTCTGGGAGTGGGCGCCACCGCCGGGCTGGGTCCCGCCCCTGCTTGTTGTCACGCTACCCCTGGCCCTTTTTTGGGTGGAACATCAGATGTCCCCCTCAGTAAACTGGGCGTCAGAAGGAGCTCTCCCCCCCCCCCCCGGGGTCTTTCCCTTGCCCCTGGGGAGCTCTCCCCTGAGGCAGAAAAAGGCACTGCTGTGTGTGTCTGTGTGGTGACTTCATGCCAGCCCAAGTGACCCCTACTGGACAGGTCACTCAAGTGACCCAAGTGACCAGGTTCAGCAGCCCGTGCTGGACGGCGACTCAACCCCACCCCGCCTAGTAGGTGAGTCTCCCACCTCTGACTCACCAGGGGACAGGGACAGGGCAGCTCTGGGCCCTGCCAGGTGCAGGACTGTGGTGGCCCCCCTCCTCCCGTTAGGCCCGAGGCAGAGGAGGGCCCGTCTCTGGGGTCTTGTGGGCCAGCAGGGGGAGCTGGCCTGGTGGGTGCCAGGCACCGTGGGGTCCTTCCTCGGCGGGCACTGTGCGTGTAGAAACCCGCGGCTTTCTGCCGTGAAGCCCTGGGGCCTACTCGGCCCGCGGCTGGACAAGCATGTCCCTTCTCTTGGTGTCCCCTGTTTCCTGTGGAAGTCACATCTTTTTTCTATTACAACTTCATTTTGTCCTTTATACACATAAGATGTGATCACTGTGGGAAACAAACAGAGGACACAAATACGTACACAAAAAGACGAGACCCAAGTGTCCCTCGGCGGACACTGGCTGTGGGTCTGTCTACCTCTTCCTGGGAGCCAGGAGCTGTGCTGGCCCCGCTCACCATCTGTGCCCTCTGGGAGGAGCAGATGAAGTGAACTCTCCCCCAAGACGAGAAGTCCCATGGTCCAGGGCCAGGCCAAGGGCCACAGGGTCCAGGAGCACGGGTCTGGACAGTGGGAGCAGCTGAGGCTCGTGGGCCCTGGGGGGCGGGGGGCAGGCAGGGCAGAGGGAGCGTCCAGGACCACTCGAGCCAAGGCCCTGGGGTGCAGCGGGACGAGGGCAGTCAGGGTTCCCCAAGCACGGTGGGCTCCCAGCAGCCCAGGCCTGTCCACAGGGACTGTCCTGCTCCTGGAGCAGTGGGCCTCCCTGGGGACTGTGGGTCTGTGCAGGGGGAGAGGAGAGAAGATGGAAGGGCCCTGTCCAGGCCCAGACAAGCCAGACAGGGACTGAGGCCTGAGACAGGCAGGTGCCCAAGCCTCTCGGCTCCAGCCGACCAGCTAGGCCCCTTCTCAGGCCCCGGAGCCCAGAAATGACCGGCTCTCTGAGGGACGGGAACCCTGTCCACACTGCGCTGGTCCAGACTCACCCCAGCTCTGACCCTGGAGGGCTAAAATCTCTGGCTCACTCTGTTAGCCTCACCCTCCCCACCTCTGGTCAGTCCACGGAATCCATCATGACTCTTCTCAAGTGAGAAACATGGGGGGACAGTGCTCTCCCTGCAGCGGTGGGGGCGGGCTCACATGGCCACTCTGTTAGTCGGCTACTTGAGGAAGTCACCTTATGAGAAGGAGAGGTTTATTCTGCCCACCGGCTCCCGGGTTCCCACCCTCAGCCGGGCCTGTTGTGCCTGCGTCCTGGGGCAGACAGGAGCAGAGAGGTGAAGGGCAGGGGCCCAGTGCCCTCCAGGGCATCCCCCGACCTCACGGCCCCCCGCAAGGCCCCACCTCTGAGGGTTCCAGCACCTCTGACAGCGCTGGGGGCTGGGGGCCAACTTTCAACCCAGGCCCTGGGCCTCTCCGACCCCAACCCCACTGGGCGGCAGGAGACCACGCAGCAGGAAGGAGGAAGAGTTCCCCTGGGCAGAGCAGCGCAGAGCCTCCGAGGCGGCTGGGAAGTCCACTGCGAGGCGGGTCCCCCTCTGAGCTCTCAGGCCCTGACCACACAGTGCACCCCGCACCGTGTGGGGTGCCGCTCTGGCTCCTGAGACCCACAGACACAGGGAGGCTGTCCGTAGCCTGCAGATCTCGGCCCTGCCTCGCGCTGGGCCCTGCCTCTGAGCAGCCGGGCATGGGGCGCAGAGCCGAAGCCAGTCAGTCCTCAGAATCCATCATGACGGATTTGGAAATGGGGAGCCAATGCTGGGCCCCAAGGACAGACCTAGTGGACATCGTGTGATCACACGTGCCACGTGTGATGGGGTCCAGGGGAGGACGCCCGCTGGGCAGGGGGTCTCGGCTGAGCGGGGCACTGTGCTCCTTTGCCTGCAGTGCCTGCTCCTGAGGCCTTCACATGTGCATCCGCGCTGGAGGTGCACTTCCTGCCCCCGCGGCAGGGAACCGCCTTGCCATGACTCACGGGACCAGGAGGGACCGGGAGGGTCACCCCACCCGGCAACCTGGAGCTCTGTCTCTCCAGCTCCATGGTGACTAAGCCGAGATGCATCACCACAACAGGAAAGCCCAGCCTCTACGTCCACCCCGTGCCGGTGCAGAGCTGGAGGTCACCGTCATCCTTCCCTGCCGCTTGCAGCTTCCTCCCCACCCCCGCCCTCCACACGCAGACCCAGGGCTCACAGCACCACCGACCACTGCCCAGCACAGGGAGGCCCCGGGTGCTCCCAGCCCCCAGCACACAGCCACGGCACATAAGACACACTCACGGCACACAACATACAGCCCACGGCACACAAGAAACAGCCCACAGCACACAACACACAACATACAGCCCACGGCACACAACATACAACACACAACACACAACATACAGCCCACGGCACACAACACACAGCCCACGGCACACAAGACACACCCATGGCACACAACATACAGCCCATGGCACACAACAAAGAGCCCACAGCACACAACACACAACATACAGCCCACAGCACACAACATACAGCCCACGGCACACAACACACAACACACAACATACAGCCCACGGCACACAACATACAGCCCACAGCACACAACATACAGCCCACGGCACACAACACACAGCCCACGGCACACAACATACAGCCCACGGCACACAACACACAGCCCACGGCACACAACATACAGCCCATGGCACACAACACACAACATACAGCCCACGGCACACAACATACAGCCCACGGCACACAACATACAGCCCACGGCACACAACACACAACATACAGCCCACGGCACACAACATACAGCCCACGGCACACAACACACAACATACAGCCCACGGCACACAACATACAGCCCACAGCACACAACATACAGCCCACGGCACACAACATACAGCCCACGGCACACAACATACAGCCCACGGCACACAACACACAACATACAGCCCACGGCACACAACACACAACATACAGCCCACGGCACACAACACACAGCCCACGGCACACAAGACACACCCACGGCACACAACATACAACACACAACACACAGCCCACGGCACACAACACACAACACACAGCTCACGGCACACAACATACAGCCCACAGCACACAACATACAGTCCACAGCACATGGCACACACATGCTGCCCACACATTGCAGAATCTGGGTTTGTTGGAACCTGGGTGACCACACTCAGTTCCTGGCCATGGACGGCTGTCCCTTCCACCCTCGGGCCCACCTCTCACCAGCTCTCCTGGCAGCTGCCCCAGAGCAGCGCTGGCGTCCAGCTGAACCAGGAGCCCACACACCTGCGGTCCACCCCCTCCCTGGGCCTAATGATGTGGTGGCTGTGGCTGCAGCATGGCCAGTGCACAGACTGTCAGGCTCGTCCCTCCCGGCCTCCATGTGGGCCACCTGAGGACAGTGTCCTCGTGGGAGGTGCCAAGGCCACTGCAAGCAGACCCACCTCCTGCAGAGGGACCGACTGCCGTCCGGCCTGCAGAGATGTGCCCTGCAGCTGTTCCTGACTCTGGCTCGCGGCTTGCTCTTGGAGCCCAGCGTGGGTTCTAGATCTTTCCGTGACAGCATGTCTAAGCCTACGTAGGGCAGAAGCAGCTCCTCACCCTGGGATCTCCTGCTGACCACGCACCGCGGGGAAAGGATGGCCGTGCGGAGGACCAAGGGGGCACTTGTGGGAAAGCACCGCGCGAGGGGGGAAGAGCCGCGGGGCTCAGGCGCCTGGCAGGGGGCAGCCACGGGGTCAGCGCAGCCTCCAGACCTCCCAGCTCCCACGCTGGGGGTGCAGTTGGCGAGGCCCACCTGACAACCAGGAGACGGGGACAGTCGGCACAGCGTCTCACGGGGGTCCCGGAGGGCGGCGAGGGGTGCCCGTCAGCGGTCCTGCCCAAGGCCAGGCACCAGGGCTATTCCAAGGTGGACCCTGAGGGCTCGGACGTCCTGCCTGAGACCTGGCTCAGCCCTGAGAACACTGCCAGAGGCAGGGATGGGCCGTGGGGGAGAGGGCACGGCCCGTTAGTCAGGAGCAGCCGGACACAACGAGGGAACAGACCCTGTGGGACCCTGGAACACACGTGGGCAATGACAGGCTAGTCCACCCGTCAGTGAGGAGGCTGACCACGCCGGAGACAAGACTGGATCCCATGATGTCCCGAGAAAGCTACTTCAAATCGAAAGCCACATACAGACTTAAAGCCACAGGATGAGCCCGCTGTGTGGCCGCCCCGGTCATCCCGTCCCCTGGGAGGCTGAGGCAGGGGACGGCAAGTTCAAGGCCAGCCTCAGCAGCTTGGAGAGACCTGCCCCACTCCCAACAAACAAGCACACAAACAACCCACGGTGCCGAGTGGCAGGCGCTGGCCTGGCACGCCCAGGCCCTGGTCAGCCAAGAGAAGCAGCAGCAAGTGCCAGGAAGAAAGCCGGTGGCCCCCGAGAGCCCGCGGAGATTTCCGAGCAGCTCGCCATCCCGGCGGGCAGGCTCCAGAGAGGGACAGGAGGGCCTGGTGGCCACAGCCATCGCAGGCCTGCCGCCAGCAGGACTCTCGAGCCCCCCACGCAGTTCACTGGCCGCAAGGAGAAGAGGAGAAGCCCTGGCGTGTTGGGGACGTGTCACCCTCCCCTGCCATGGGGACACCAGCTGCATCTGGAGCCTGCAGCTGGGGGACTGCCCCACCCAGACGAGCGAGCACGCCACCCAGCAGCAGCCTCACGCTGTCCTGCCCAGGGCTCCTCCCTGCTCACACGAGGGACCACACTCTGGCCACGAGGTACGCACACCACGTGACACACACTCACGGCGCTTCACGGAAGGGAGCAAGAATCCAAAGCAGATATTTGGAAAATCCCAAAATATGAGGAAACTTCAAAATCTCCCTCATTTCTCAGTAAATCATAAGTCAAAGAGAAATGTCAAGGGGAAATTAAGAATCATTTTGAATTCATTGAAAATAAAATATAACATCAGAATTTGTGGGGAGAAGCTGAAGCAGTGGTTCATGGGAAATTCACACCCTAGATGTCTGCTGGAGAAGGACAAAGAGCCCGGGGACGTGGCCTCAGCTGCAGGCTCGGGCACTCGGAGAAAAGAGCAAACTAAGCTCCAACAGAGCAGGAGCAAGGACAAGTGACAACCAGGACAGAGACCAAGGAAGTAGGAGCAGACTGCAATAGGAAAAGGCGTTTAAACTGAACGCCAACTGGTTTGGGGTCTCTTCCTTCCTTCCTTCCTTCCTTCCTTCCTTCCTTCCTTCCTTCCTTCCTTCCTTCCTTCCTTCCTTCCTTCCTTTCTTTCTTCTCTGTCCAAACTGATCAAGAAAAGAAGTGACAAGATTGATTGCCAGTAGTGGACATCAGTCACACAGATCCTGCAGGCACTGAAAAGATGCGTAGTGGAGAAAATGCCAGATTCCCTGAAAGACACCTTTCATCCACTCCCACGCAGGGGGAACTGAAAGGACCGATAGCTCAGCATCTGCCAGACAGTGGATGCAGAACTAAAGATCTTCCCAAGAAAACTAGGACGGGGATCTTCACTGGTGAATGTCATGACACAGTTATGGAAGGAACGATCACAAATCTACAGAGGACCTTCCAAAACAAAGACAGGGAAGGACACTTGTGGATCATTTCAGAAGTCTGTGCTTCCCTAACCAAGGACCCTGCAGGAGAAGAAAGCTACGGGCTGCGTCCCTCATGAACACAAAGGCAGCAGACAAAACCTGAAGCCCGCTTGAAGCTCAATGCACCGTGCTCCAGTAGGTTTGTCCTTGGAGTGCAAGGTTGGCTTAGCAATATTGAAAAGTGTCGTTCATTGCATTCATAGAACAATGGGAAAAACCATAGGACCATTTCCTAAATACAGAAAGAGAATATGATAGAGTTAAACATTTAAATTTTCAGCGATTTCAAAATTTCAGCCAGCTACGAATGGAAGGGACTTCCTCAATCAGATGCAGGCACGGACGGGAAGCTTACCACCAGCGTCACACCAGGTGCTGAAAAGCCAGATGCGCTTTCCCTAAGATGGAACCTGGAGGTGCTGCGTCATCGACCACCAGCCAAGAGGTGCACTTGGGCAAGAAGAAACAGTGTGCAGGTGGGGAAGGAAGAAGTGCCCCTGCTCACACGTGCTGACTGCATGCAGAGACCCCAGGGACTACACGGGCCCTCGGCTAACCTGCAGGGTGAGAGATGGTTGTGCTCCCGTCCACCAGCAATGACAAGTAGAACTGCTCCTTCCTCACCAGGTGCACGGGCCGGCTCCGAGGGGATGGCCTTAGGAGCAGGACCTCACACTGTAAAGGCTCCAGGAGAAAACACAGCATCGACCCCTGACGTCGGTCGGGGTGACGAATTTTATGTATGACCCTGAAGTCATGCAACAAAAGCAAAAGTAGATAAAGGGTTTAAACCAAACTGAAATGCCCTCCCCGTGAGGGAGATGGGCAGAGCGCAAGACGGCCGCGGGCTGGGAGGGGTGCTGCGAACCACCCCGGACCACGGGCCGACGGCCGGAGGGAGGGAAGCCAGCCGCTCAGTGGTCATGACACAAGCAGCCTGCCCAGGAGAGCAAAGGGTCCAGAGGAGGCACAGGGCACGGCTGGGTGACAAGACGCTCAGTGTCACTAGTCCTCAGAGAAAGGAAGTGAGACATCACCTCTCCTCAAGAATGGCCATTGTCCAAAACCAGAGGTGAGCACTGGCCAGGATGGGTGAGGCTGGCACAGCCACCTCTGCCACGCGGCCCGCGCTGGCTTCATAAAGGAGGTTCCGTGCATAGAAACCGCTAGTGAGTTAGATCAGAGAGACAGACTCTCCTCACCTTCTCCCAGCCCCAGACGCTCCTCCTAGTCCTGCCTCCAGCCACCTAACACCCTGGCGAGGTCGCAGAAGAGGCCAGCGAGAGAGAGAGAGAGAGAGAGAGAGAGAGAGAGAGAGAGAGAGAGAGAGAGAGCACGCCAGGGAGTGAGTTTTTATCAGGGAACAAAAAATTCCAGGGAAAATCCCATCCAATGAAGGTTAAGGGGGGCAGCACCCCAAGGTCAGGGGTGACGATTGGGTCTTTGGGGCAGTGTCCAGGCTCGCCTCTGCACGGACACCCCTGGACCTGGAGAAGGGTGGGGAGGGCTCTGACACCGCTGTGCCTAGGCGCCTGTCACCCAGCCCGGGAGGTGACTCAGACCATGGGCGAGGATGGCCTCCCACAGCCACCATGGAGAACGGTGCGGGGGTGTCATCCACATAAAGTAGACCCCTCCTGTGATCCCGACGCCTACTTCTGGGTGTGGACCACTGGAAAATGACACCTGTGAATCGAGGGTCCTCTGTACCCCTCTATTCATACTGACATTACTGACAGTGATCAACATATGCAGACCTCGTGTCCAGGACAGAGGAAGGACACAGTGTGGACACACACACAGGAGGCCACCAGTGTCACGAATTTGACATCCTGCCCTTTGTGACAACTTGGGTGAATGAAATGAGCCAGAGAAAACCGCACTTCTCTTACGTGGGACTAGAAGAGTTGACTCAGGAGCAGGTACAGGACCGCAGTGACCAGACGCTGGCGGGTTGCTAAGAACAGAGTAAGCAGAAGCACAAACCACCGAGCGGCGAGTGTGATAAAATACCGGTGAGGTCTCTGGGCCAACGCCACAGAGCGTCACAGAGAGTGAGGACGTTGTGGACAAAGAGTGATGTCCTGTGTTGGACCAGAAGGCTCAGTCCTGTTGGGATGTTGCTTGCGCTTACCTGGACTAGAAATACACAAGCCAGAGTCAGATCCAAGGGTCTTGGGTAACCATCAGCCAGCTGCTTGGCTGTTCATGAACAAATGCGAAGGACCAAGGGCAGCCAAAACAACGTGGACACAGAGAAGCGCCCTGAAGAAGCTGCCCAGCCTGGTTTCCATCGTCCACTGCACATTCGCATCTCATGACTCACCACGGCGATCCAAACGGTGCAGCACTGGAAAGCGGAGAGGCGTGTGGACCCATCACCGCAACAGGACAGACAGCCCAGAAGTGCGTCCCCGGGCATGTGATCAGCTGATTCTCAGCAAAGTGCCTCTTCTGACCTCCTGCAGCGGCAGCTCAGAGGGAAGGACAGGGCCCTGGAGGGCGGTGAGGCCACTGGGCACAGCAGCTCCGCGTCCCGTGTAGCTCTAGACGCTCAGAGGGTCTCTATCCGGGGTCTCCCCTTGAAGTCTCTGTGTGCCCTGGAAGCATCTGGGGGCAAAGCCACCAACTGGGGTCCCCTTGGTACCTCACACGAGAAGTGGCAGCCAGACCCGATGGGCGGGAGGAAGAAAGTTATCCAAACCCAAATGAGAGACTTGGAATTGGGGGCACTGAAGTCACGTGCCATGCAGGGGTCATTCTTGTCATTAGCTCTGTCCCTAGGCAGCATTGTACCTTCGTCAGATTTCTAGGGCACAGAGCGAGAAAGTTGAACCCCAAACAAACCCACGTGTCCACAGCAGTGAGAAACGGTTACATCAGCCTTCCCCCGACCAGAGACCAGCTGAACAGAGCGAGCAGGCCACCCCGAGTCCCAGGAGGACACGGAGCAGCCAGATGTCACGTGGCCCTGCTGCCGGCACGTGTGGTAGAACCACTCGGAAAGTGGCCGCGTCCAGTGAGAGAAGCCTGCAGCTACCCGACCCAGGGACCCGGCTCTGGGGAGCGCATCCGACTGATGAGGTTATGCATGTTCCCCAAAAGAAAGTAAGGGCAGCACTGTCCTGGACAGCCTCAGAGTCCATTAACAGCAGAACATAAAAGTCCCCCGTGCTGCAACACCGTGTGAAAAGGAGGGTGCCACAGCGCAGCTGAGGGGTCCCCAAGTCCACACAGACGAAGCTCTTTCTGCTTGAGAGTTAACAACACAGCGTCTCTTTTTCTGATTATAGAAAGTTTGGGACATTTTCCAGTTTGGAAAGGCAGCACACACCACAGACTGATCTCCCTCAGCCCTGGGGAACTGCATCCCATCAAGAGGAATGCATTGTGCATTTACTAACCTCCACCTCATCCAGGATGGCAGGCTGGGGCAATATCAGGACAGCTGTTACTGCAAGTCACCACTTTTCCAGGTCAAAAGGCAAAAGCCGGTGACTAGGTAAGTGAAGTCCAAGGTATCTGGTAAATTTCAATAGTTACTGATAAAAAAACTCAGGCTATGAGGCAAAGCATGCTTTCTTAAGTTGATAAGAGTCTTCTCACAGTTATCTAAAATCGATTGTGAAAGGTTACATATTTCATTTAAAAACCATCAGAAAGAAAATGATAAGCATCTGATAAGAATAAATATTTGACAATTCTGGGGATGCTAGACAATGTGATAGGATAAGGAAAGAAATTAAGAGCAGATATTCTAAGGGAGTACTGGCAAGTGACCAAACACTGCAAAGGCATCAGAATAAACAAAAAGTGGTGAGGGTTAAGATAACTCACACCCATAGATTTCTCAAGAACCATCCATAATCAATCACACCATGGAAATACATCTCACAACAGAACAAAACCCAAACCCCTTCCGGGACCCACAGGAGGTGCTGACAGCTGGATGGAAGAAGACTGCCGAGGGTGGGGAGTCCCAGTAGCCCGAGGGTCCTCCTTGCTCTGGTGGGGCAGAGCCTCGAGGTCAGGGCCGAGCTTCCCCTGTGGTTGGAGACGTAGCTTGGTGCCATGCCACAGCTCTCCCTCCGTCTCTGCCCCCGGGATCTCAGTCCCAACAAGGCACTTGCTCTGGACCCTGGGTCTCAGCCTTTGGGCACAGAGCCACTCAGGACGTCCTTCGACTGTAGGAATAACCCTAGGGGCAGCCCAGCAGACGGAGAGACTGGAGCTGACCTGCCTGGCCGGCATCCAGGCACAGTGTGGCCTTGGCAAACGCTTCACAATCTAGTCGTGGTCTTTTTCCCCCAGCCCTGGGGGAGGTGCACCCTAGCCCTCAGCCTCACAGCATGCAGAGCCAGATGGGCATCTGACCCCTCTTCAGAGGTGGAGTCAGAGAGGACAGGCAGCTAGCTGCGAGGAGCATGTGGGGCTGAAGTTCCAGCCCCCACCTGAGATCCCGTGCTCAGTCCACGCCAGCCACGTGGCCCTCTGAGTGCCACTCTGCACTCAGTGTGGTCCCACTCACAGCCCTCTCAGTGCCCCTGCTCCTGGCCAGTTCCAAGAGGGAGCCCTTTCTCTCCCCACGAGCCCCTCGCTCTGTGCGTTGTCTATGAGGCTTCTCCTGAGCCTCGCACATCCCAATCTCACCACCGCCCATAGCTGAGCTAGAGTGGTGCAGAGCCACCAAACTCACTCCTCCTCATCAGTCCAGACTCCCCCTGGAGGTCAAGGGACCATTCCAACGCTGTCCCTCGGTCAGCCTGGTCCATGACCTGTAGACCACAGCCGCTGGGCCCCCGGCTCTCAGGGCCACCTCCTCCTTCCTTCCCACTTGCTTCCTGCCCCTGTTTGCACACGGGGGCTGCCTTTCCCCCTTGCTGCACAAGGTCACCGTCTGTTCCTACCCGGGGAGCCTCCTCTGGCTCCCTCCTGCCACATATCCCCTCTTGTCCTGGACATGGACCCCATCATGTCCCAGCACTGGCACATGCAGCCTTTCTCTGCACCCTCGGCCCTGCTCCACAGTGTCCCTGTGCACCCTGCATTGCCGGGATGGCATCCCCGAGTTGCATGTGCTAGAGGGCTCCTGGGTGGGCGTTGGCTCACGGTGAGTTCACGTTTAGCCGGCTGCAGGACTTCGTGTCCGAGGACAGCCCAGAAGCAACGTGCACTCAAGAGCTGGTCCATGCGAGTCTATTTCTGCAGTCCCAGGGAGTTCAGGACTGTCACTTCTTGTCAAGGGTCTGCTGCAGAGACGGGTCCCCTGGAGGCACCCTCCGAGGCAAGCAGCACTGCTGAGACTCTCCGTGCAGCTTTGGCCTCCTCAAGCCTCCGTGCAGCCCCAGAGGGCATGGTGGTGGGGTCGGCCCCTGGAGGCTGCCTGCACTGGGAAGGAGAGGCTGCCTGAGGTCATGGGAGACAGCCGCTGACTCACCTTGTCTCTGGCCGCAGCTGCCTGGGAGCCTCAGGATGCACGGCAACCCAAGGAGTGCAGGAGAGTCAGCTGCAGCCGGTGCGTCCCTGCCTCCACCTCAATCTCTTAGTCTCAACTTTTTAAATATATAAAACATACATCAACGTGAATGGAGCCAGATGTACACTATTATGGGAAAGGCAGAAGACTATGCAGAGAACGATTTCTCCTTTGTAACGTGCAAAAAGCGGAACCAAGTATGTGAGTACGTCTGCAGGTAGGATGTAGGTGGAGGACTACAACCGGAAGTGGGGAGAGAGGTGCTCAGGAACATTCCATTTCTCCAGGTGGGTGGTGCAGCAGAGTCTTCCGCCCCACGGGTCCCCAGGGCACGCTGTACAGGACTCATCCATAAGAATGCACCGAATGCACTGCCAACTTCCCTTGCTCTTTGCTGAGGAGCCCAGAGCAAGCCAGGGGCTCTTGGCTCAACACCCAGCAGCAGGCTTACTCTGAGTCACATGGCCCACCAGAGGTCTTCATTATGGTCCACCATAGTCCTCCAGCCTGGCCCACCATAGTCCTCCAGCATGGCCCACCATAGTCCTCCAGCGTGGCCCACCATAGTCCTCCAGCCTGGCCCACCATAGTCCTCCAGCCTGGCCCACCATAGTCCTCCAGCGTGGCCCACCATAGTCCTCCAGCGTGGTCCACCATAGTCCTCCAGCCTGGCCCACCATAGTCCTCCAGCGTGGCCCACCATAGTCCTCCAGCGTGGCCCACCATAGTCCTCCAGCCTGGCCCACCATAGTCCTCCAGCCTGGCCCACCATAGTTCTCCAGCCTGGCCCACCAGAGGTCTCTAGCATGGCCCACCAGAGGTCTCCAGCATGGTCCACCGTAGTCCTCCAGTGTGGTCCACCAGAGGTCTCCAGCCTGGCCCACCATAGTTCTCCAGCCTGGCCCACCAGAGGTCTCCAGCATGGCCCACCATAGTCCTCCAGCCTGGCCCACCAGAGGTCTCCAGCATGGTCCACCAGAGGTCTGCAGCCTGGCCCACCAGAGGTCTCCTGTGTGGTCCACCATAGTCCTCCAGCCTGGCCCACCAGAGGTCTCCAGCATGGTCCACCGTAGTCCTCCAGCATGGTCCACCAGAGGTCTCCAGCATGGTCCACCGTAGTCCTCCAGCGTGGTCCACCAGAGGTTTCCAGCATGGTCCACCAGAGCTCTCCAGCCTGGCCCACCAGAGATCTCCTGCGTGGTCCACCATAGTCCTCCAGCCTGGCCCACCAGAGGTCTCCAGCATGGCCCACCAGAGGTCTCCAGCATGGCCCACCAGAGGTCTCCAGCATGGTCCACCAGAGGTCTCCAGCATGGTCCACCGTAGTCCTCCAGCGTGGTCCACCAGAGGTTTCCAGCATGGTCCACCAGAGCTCTCCAGCCTGGCCCACCAGAGATCTCCTGTGTGGTCCACCATAGTCCTCCAGCGTGGTCCACCAGAGGTTTCCAGCATGGTCCACCAGAGCTCTCCAGCCTGGCCCACCAGAGGTCTCCAGCATGGTCCACCGTAGTCCTCCAGCGTGGTCCACCAGAGGTCTCCAGCATGGCCCACCAGAGGTTAGATCCTGTGCCCAGCATTAAGCTTGGGATACTGGTTGCAGCTCGGGCTCCAGCGTGCCCCTCTGTGGCTACTCTCTTGGCCCCACTTCTCTGACCCTCCTGAGTCTCCAGGGGTCACCTCCTGCCAGGAGGCTGTCTCCGAGTGGGCTTCAGGAGCACTCTGAGCCAAGACGGCGGAGGTCTCCAGGTTATCTTCAGCCCACACACATGCACTGTGAGCTCTCCGGGGCATCAGGCACCGTACAACAGGGGAAGGAGAGTTTGAACTGCAGCCTGGGGATGCGGAGGTCAGCAAATTTCTCCTGCAGACTGAACTCTAGGAAAACTCTGGGTGCAAGAGGGGCCACCCAGACCCAGCTCCTCCTCAGCCACAGAGGTGCCCTGGGGACTTGGAGAGCTGCTGGCCCCTGACTCTCGGGAGAGCCCTGGGGGTTCAGGAAGCCGCTGCAGGGCTGCCCGATCTGGGACTTGGGGCCCTGGGTCTGGGGAGGCTGCATTGTCTTCAGCTCACTCACGGCGCCCCAGGCTGCCCCAGCCCCCTCTCCTGCCTCCCCCACTCCATTGTCCCTGCTTTCCTCTGGGCTCTGCCCTGCCCCCCCATCTGCTTCCCCTTTTCCTGTTTTCTGCCTGGCCCTTCTCTCCCCCACCTCAGCCTCCCTCTAGGGGTTTCTGTGGCTGAGGGAAGAGGAAAAGGCAAACGCCCAGCCCCGTGCAAGGAAGATGGCTGCTGCCCTTGGCCCGGTCTGCAGGAAGCCTGGCGGGCAGTCCTGCCAGCCAACTTGTCGCCCTGGGACGTGGCTCTGCTCCAGGGTCTGCAGCAGTTCTGCTGGGCTGAGCCCCCGGCTGTGCCAGAGCAAGCCCCGCGTGCAGCGCGGACATCAGGGCAAAGCCCCTTATGGTCTGCTCTGGTGAAAGGGAGCCCCCCGGGCAGCCAGCCAGCCCTGTCACATGCTGTGGACCTGGCCTCTCGGTGCTGGGCAGCGGCGTTTGGAAGGCCCCGTTGGCCTGGGCCGAGAGTGGAGACCTGTGTCCTCCTTCCCTGTTGCCCAGGGTTGAGGCAAGACCCTGGGCTGATGGGTGGCCATGTGAGCCCTGGGTCAGGACACCAGTTACCTGCCTGCCTCAGGAGCTGAGCACCTGAGCAGAGATGCAGCGTTCCTATAGAGCCCCGTCAGGCCCTGTCCCTACCCAAAACCATGGGGCGGGAGGTGTCTCCAGGGGTGGCTGGTGGGAATGGGGACCAGGAGGACATCCCTGGCTTCCGAGGGGACACTGCAGTGGAAAGGAACCTCCCTGGATGTAGTCAGCAGTGAGCAGAGTGCCCTGCAGGTCCTGAGTGGACACAGACGCCCTGGGCCACTGAGCCTCAAGCCTCCTGCTCCTGATGTGCAGCAGGCTCACCTCCTCACCTGCAGGCACTAGGCTGTGAGCCCCTCACGGTGGACGCCCACCTAGAGCTGAGCCTCTCCACGGTGGACACCATCCCCGAGCTGAGTTCCTCTATGGTGGACACCCACTGTGAGCTTAGGGGGTGGCTGTGGTCCCCATGGGGTCTGCCACCATCCTCACTGTGTCCCCTGGGAGATGGAATGCAGCAGCCCTCTGGACTCTCAGTCGAGGGGGCTGTGTGCATGCAACTGTGTGTGTGTGAGAGAGTATCATGTGCAAATGCCTGTGAAAGAATTGTGTATGTGTCTCGTGTGCACGTGTACATCTGTGTGCATGTGTGTGTGGGCACTGTGTGCACCTCTCCTACAGAGGTGCACACAGTGTCTGTGCATCCATGTGCCTGTGTGTCCGTGTGCCGTGCATGCCTGTGCCTGTGCGTGCCTGTGTGTGCATGTGCCTGTGCCTGTGCATCCATGTGCCTGTGTGCCTCAGTGTGTGCACGGGTGTGTTTTCTGTCTGCCTCGTGTCAGCTACAAATCCAAACACCCTTTTTCAGATGCACAGCCTCTGTCCCCACACCAGAGACCTCACTGTCCTTCTGGGTTTTTCTGGGGAGGAAGGAGAACAAATTCAGCAGTCTCTACTGAAGGCCTTGAAAATGTTGAGATGCTCCCACCCCTCAGCCTCCTCCTGGGATGCACAGGACAGGTGGGTCGGTGGCTCACACACACAGAACAAGGAGCTTGAGCCTGTCAACAGTTGGGCAGATTGGGGCCCATCAGCTAAGGGAGTATGACGTGGTGTTGAAGTTGATGTTAAGTGGAGAAGGTCACAGACGAGCCCCCAGCCCCCCCCGCTGCTCTCTTTCCTTATGCTTCTCCCCCACGCAGCCCGAGGATGGAGGCACCATGACAAGCCATGTCTGCCCGCGGCTCCTCCTTGGCAGGTGCCCCACGGCTGCCCTGCACCTTTGCTGGGCCGTCAGGAGAAATGATAGGAAGCAAGTCCCCTCCTCCAGGAGCGCACAGCTGACTGGAGAGGTTCCCCAGGATCCCCGAGCAGCAGGACGCAGGACAGGTGTGTCACGATGGCGTTAGAGCAGCTGGATGCCATGGGGCCTGTCGTCTGAATGGGACATTCCAGGGAGCACAGGGCACTTTAAAAGTCATAACAGGAAACGTGCACGATGCAGCCCTGGGAGGCAGACATCTGGCCAGTGATGCTGTGCCACGGTGCCCCAGGGAGGCCCAGCCAGGTGCAGGCCCCAGGGCTCTGCGGAAGGGACACTCTGTCTGCATCTAGAGATGGGGCAGCTCCCGGCGGTGGCGGGAGGAGGAGACGCCTGGAGGCGCCAGGGCCGGGACACCTGCTGGTGTGCTCTCACATGAACCTGCCTGCCACCTGCGGCATCAGCCCTGGAACCTACAGAGCTGTCTAGTGCTCCATCAGGAGTGGAGAGGGAGGCTGTACACGGTCATCATTCAGGAGCTACGATCGTTCACATGAAAACCCCAGTCTAACAGATCACTATCATAAACCACAGGAAAACTGAATCACGTCCCCAGATAGAAGAAGAATGAGCAAAAGCACATCAGGGACAAACGTCCCACAAAAATAAAGAGAAAACATGTTTACTGTAACATCTGGTGACAAGTCTAAGAAAAAGATGTGTGAGCCCTCTGCAATGAAAACCGCCAAGTTCCATGGAGATACGTGTCGTACGGCAGGCGTGGAGAGGCACCCCATATTCCTGGATAGGGATGCACAAGATGAAAATTTCCCCAAATCAGACACATCCCAACGCAGCTCTGGGTGCAGTGGCACACGCCTGTGATGCCAGCAACTCAGCAGGCTGAGGCAGGAGGATCACAAGTTCAAAGCCAGCCTCAGCAACTTAGTGAGGCTCTGAGCAACGGAGTGAGACCCTGTCTCTAAATACAGAGGGCTGGGGTGGGGCTCAGTGGTTGGAAAAACCCATTGAGTTATTTCAGGTGCTTGTTGGTACTGGATGGAACTGTCTAGAGCACACAGAGAGCAAGGGCCAGGGCAGGCCACGGTGTCTCTGAGGCAGGAAGGACTTCCCTGCCACATGGGGGTCACCAGGACACTGTGGTGGCTGAAGCTGGACAAATGGGTGCCGAGACTGGGGGGCCCAGAAACAGACCTGTGCATGGGCAGAGCCAAGGAGGGCAGGGCAGTGGTGGGCGGAGTCGACGGGTGGCTGAACGTGGGCCAGGGCCTGCGTTTGAAAGACAGACCACGCAGTCCAAGCAGAAACGTGAGCAGCTCCCTCTTAGATGCTGGGATTAGCGAGATTCCACACGCACGGCACACGGAGTTCAGACTAGGCCCAGCAGAAGCAGAAACACACTCCCAACGGATATTTTGTGGAGAATTTGAAAAAGAGATTATCTACAAAGGCCAGGGCACTTTAAAGAGCCCAGGGGGGTGGCACACGGGTGCTAGTAGCACCTGAGAGCGGGAGATGGCGCCAGGGCCACAGACACCAGGGGGTGGTAGCGGGGAGAACCAGGGCCGCCCCCTGCCCGCACTCTGAGCCCCTCTGCCTCTCCTGCTGCCCTCCTGCAGGCAGACCCCAGAGGGAAGCAGCCCAGGGGACTCTGTCCTCATGGCGCTGGGCCAGAGGAGGAGGGCTCTGGAGAGGTCCGGAAGTCACTGGGCAGGGCCGGGAAGAGCCTTTGTGGTCCAAAGGGCAGCCTTGAGGGGGGCCTAGGGACACTATAGCACAGGACACACCAGAAAGTTTGGCCACACACGCACAGAGGTCCACCACCATGGACCAGGGCCACGGCCATCGCAGAACCAGGAGCACGGGAGCAGGACGGTGGCGAGCAGCCCGGGCGGTGGGCGGGCACGTGCCGGGTGTCCCCATGTGCCGTGGTGGACAGTCAACCAGTGCGAGCACCTGGTGAGATTTGGACGCCTCCTGGATCCCACGGCCGTGGGCGTGCTCTCGTCCTGTGATGGCGCGGGTGGGGCGTGTCCACGCAGCTCTGCTCACGACCACAAAGGCCAGGAGAGCCCCGATGAGGCCCCGAGACACCCACACGGCGGAGCAGCTGGTGGCCGTCCACACAGACAGCCCCATGGGAAGCGGGGGTGGCCTTCCCACAGCCTGGAGCACCCAACACGGCACCTTTTCTGGAATGTGATGCAGTCAAGCAGGAAGGGGGGGGGACGTGGTGGCGTCCCTGGGCCAGCAGGAAGTGGGCCGCACTGAGGGCAGTGAAGCCCATGGCCAAGGGGCAGCCGGGCAGTGCCACCATGTGGGAGGAGGGGGTGTGCGGCTCTGCAGCTCGAGAGGCCTGGCAGTGGGGGTCACAGCCTCCTGCCCCCGGGGCTCCGCTTCCCTCACCTCCACTCCCATGGCTTCCTCCCACGGGGACAGTCCTGTCGGGCTGCCTAGGAAGGACCCCCATGTCCAAAATAGCTTCAGAGTCCGGGGCCGGAGAGAGCCGGCCGGCCCGCAGCAGCCAAGGCCTTTGGGGATGGCACCGCTGCTCTGCGGCCTGTGTTCCCACTCCAGGCACTGGTGCAGGGTCCCCGGACAGGACCGCAGGGGACAGCACCCTGGGGGCCATGGAGCTGTTCCCAGAGCCGGGTGTTCCCATGCACACCAGGCTGCCCAGCCTCCTTCCTGGACCCCTGGCCTGTGCAGGACACAGAGGCAGGAGGGCAGGGTGGCTGCTGGCCCCTGGCCTGCCCTGGCCTGGTCCCTGTCCCCACCCTGGGCTGTGAGGCTCGGAAGTTGCAGGGGCCTCCCGCGAGTCCTTATGGGCTCAGAGCCTGCGGAGTCTGAGGGCCTCGTGGCTCCTGAGGGCTGCACCTGGGCTGGAGCACCTCCCGGGCACACACTTCGCCTCCTCTCAGCCCAGTTCCCCTTATGTGAGCAGAGCAGGGTCTTCACAGAACCTCAGGCACAGACAGGGAAGCAGCGTGGGCCTGGACACAGCAGTCGCTGCGAGCCCCCGGGGCCTGGGTTAGGGTGGGAGCACACCACGCTCACACTCACCGTCACACACAGGCACACACGTACACACCCACGCCACCCAGGCACATGTGCTCATGTTACATATACAACCAGGGTGCTTACCACTGGGCCACATCCCTAGCCCTTTTCATTTTTTTAGATTTTGAGACGGGGTCTTACTAAGTTGCTTAGGGTCTCGCTAAGTTGCTGAGCTGGCCCTGAACTTGCAATCCTCCGGCCTCAGCCTCCTGAGTGGCTGGGCTCACAGGTGGGCACCACCGCACCCGGCCTGGCGGTCCTTGCTGAGCCTCTGTCAGGAAGCCGAGTCCACATCTTCTCTCTCTCTGGACATCTGTGAATGTCCGTGACTGTGCCACAGGAGCTGGGGTCACAAATGAAATTTCACTCAGCAGGTGAATCTGTGAATCTGGCCCCGAGGTGCTGAGACTTGACTCCTTCAGGACAGGGAGGCTGCAGAGACGCTGCCGAGGGCATCCCAGGGTGGCAAGTTCGCCCAGGGCTGAAGCAGCCTCCGACGGACGGGGCTGAGGGGCTCGGCGGCCCTGAGCTGAGTGTCTCCGCGGCTCCCTGGCGCGGCAGGGCTGGCCGCGGCCCTTAAGGACCTGCTCTAATTAAACAGAAGCCTCAGGCCAGCTTCTCCAGGAGACCAGCCGGACACCACTGCTGGGGCACGTTGGGGGCTCTCGGGCACAGCCCCCATCTGCCTCCTCCAGAGCATCTCCTGCCAGGTTCGTCCTGAGACACACAAGCCAGTGGACAGAGTCCAAGCAGACCCTCCCAGGGGTGCTTGATCCCAGAATGACGTGGGGACAGAAACCTCCAGCGAGCACTGTCACAGCGTGAGTCATCTGTCCCCGGGGCTGCTCATGTTAAAATAGCCAGGAACTCTCAGGGTCACGGTGACTCTCCCTGGCTGGGTTAGGGCAAAGTCGGACGTGAGAGAGGAGGGCGTGTGGGACCTCGTGGGACAAAGGGGGACGCTTCGGCTCTGCAGGGAGGACGCCGGCACAGAGGCACTGCTGCGGATGATGTCCTTCCGCCTCCTTCGTCCAAGAGCACCGTGAGGCCCGAGCGTGCAGGCTCGAGTTCTGTAAAGGTGTGTGTCCCCAGGCCCAGCCGGGGGGACAGCACCTGGCAGGCGAGGGCCACCCACCTGGCTGGACCTTCTGCGGCCCCCTGGTCCAGCCTCTCGTGCCTGCTGGGGAATTCATGTTGAAAGGGACGTGCCTGACCCCACGGTGCCCGTTGCCATGGCAGCCACCCCACGCCTGGGGGCTGCACACTTGCTGGATTCCTCACATAGCTGCAGCCTAGGTGGGGTGGGGACTCAGGGGCCCTGGA
Source organism: Ictidomys tridecemlineatus (assembly GCF_052094955.1). Lineage (NCBI taxonomy): Eukaryota > Metazoa > Chordata > Mammalia > Rodentia > Sciuridae > Ictidomys > Ictidomys tridecemlineatus. The sequence goes on along the minus strand of NC_135479.1, from coordinate 215,524,330 downwards.
ATGTGGCGGCTGGGCCCACTCCTGCCTGGCCTGCCCCTCTCACCTGAGCACTGCCCGTCAGGCTGCGCCACAGGGGCTGTGGGAACATGATCCCCGGGCGATGGGGACCTGGGGTCCTGCAGATGGTGGCATTCATCAACGTCTGCATCAGCCCCTGCTGCCCCCTGAACCCCCCGCAGGACTGAGCGGCCTGGGCGGCAGCCTGCTTCCTAGCTGTGTGGAGGGAGCCCACCCACCGTGTTCTGGGGTGTCCTTTTAGGGCCTGGGCTACCTCTGGGCTCCAAGTGGAGACTGGGGCAGGGCCAGCCCCCTGCCACTGCCGGAGGCCTCCCAGGGAAGCTGGCCGAGAGCAGCACAGTGAGAGGCTCAGTCCCCGCCCACCCCCTTCCCACCCACTGCAGGCAGCTTGCGGATGCACCTGCCCAGGCCCCCCACGCGGCCCTCGGTCTCTGGTCCATCTCAGCTCCCCTGTCCTCATCTCTCCTCACCCCACGTCCTCCACCCGTCCCCGTCTCTGGCCCTTCTTGTCCTGACGGTCTCATCAGCCACTCAGTGGCCTCAGCGGTGGTCACCTTTGGGGCTGGCAGGCCCTGGAAGGTGGTCACAGAGGCCAAGTGCAGGCCTGGGCTCCTGGCTACCTAGTGCGGCCATGCGGGGAGCGGCGCTGGAGGACGGGCAGCAGCTCCGTGAGAGCTCGAGGCAGGACGGGTGCCACGGTGCCTACGTGGGCCCTGAGGGGCCAGGAGTGCCCAGAGTGAGGTGCTGGTCGGCCTGCCAGTGTCCAGGGGGTGGGCTGCTCGGGCAGCTTCGGGGCTCCCTGAGAAAACAGGGGCGTGTCTTCTCCTCGGAGGCTCTGTGCCTGGGAACTGAGTTCTTCTGTCTTTACTGAAAAAGCTTCTCAGAGGGAGGATTCCGCCGGAGCTGCGGGCAGATGAACAGCACCACCACCTGAGCCGCCGAGGCTAGCCGCGCACATACACCCACATGGCTGGTCAGTGTCCGGTGTCCAGTGGCCCCACTCCAGGCCAGCCACCCCGCAGCAGAAAGGGCTCTGCACGCTCTCCTCTTGGCCTGCGTCTTGGGCCTACTGGTGTTTCCACCCTGACAGGGCTCCTGTCGGCTCCTGAGTTAGAGACCCTCAGTTCTGTTTTCAGATGGGGACTTCCGACCCACTACTGACCTTTCTGCCCCCCGCCCCCCGCCACACCTAGAAGTTCCCCTCCTGCCATCCCAGTGGCTCGGAGGCTGAGGCAGGAGGACCGTGAGTTCAAAGCCAGCCTCAGCAGCAGTGAGGTGCTGAGCAGCTCAGTGGGACCCTGTGTCTAAACAAGAGGCAAACTAGGGCTGGGGGTGGTCAGCGGTGGAGTGCCCCGGGTCCATCCCCTGGTGCCCCCTTTCCCTCTCAGCGGTGAGCACATGGTGGGTGTGTGGACACGGTGGGGGCGAGGGACGGCAGGCGGATGGACAGATGAGAGCCACGCAGAGGAAGGATGACTGGAGATGGGGCTGGATGGAGGGATGTGATGGACAGATGGAGCTGGACAGACTGAGAAAGAGGACGGGGACGTGGCTCCTGTGTCCACACTCACCCGAGGGTGCACGTGGGGCGGAGGGGATGTTCCGTGCCCTCGGGGACGGGTGAACGCAGCTCTCGTGCCCTGTCCACGGCCAGGCTGGGGCAGGCGAGCCTCCCTCTGGGTCTGTGGTTTGGGGCTGGGGAGGGGCAGTAGTGGAGCAGTCAGCAGCTGGACTGAGGCTCCCAGAGGGGCACCCAGACATGGTGCAGAGGTGGGCCCAGGCTGCAGGGTGGGGAGGAGGCCGGGAGTGGCCAGAGGAAGATCAAACTCAGCGGTGACTTCGAGCCTCAGAGGAGGTTCCAAGGAAGGGGCCGGGGCAGGGCGAGCCGCCCTAGACTGGCCAGCCTCCAGCGCCCTGGAGCCATGTGGAGTGAGGGAGGCTGCTGCGAGGGAAGAGGTAAGGGCCCCAGCTTGCCTTCCACTCAGCAAGTCACAGGGAAGGCTGGCAGCCTCCGCCCTGCGAAGGGGCAGCAGGCAAGCAGGAGGGGTGGGGGGAGAGGAGCCGGGTCAGCCCTCCAGGGCACCGGCTTGTGGCCTGCTGGGTCTCAGATCGCAGTCCTGTGGTCCTGCAGCCTGGTCCACTGTGCTGGGGAAAATGGCCACTCTACACCTAGCCTCTCCCCAGAAGGGCCAGGGCCTGTGGGCTGGTGCGTCTCCCGGGGGTCCTGTCCACTGTCCCACTGGACTGTCTGGTGAAGATGGCTGGCCCTCCCAGCCTGCTGAGCTCCTCTGTGCAGGGAGCCAGGCGCTGGGGCTGCAGCCCCCCAGACCTGCTGTCCTTCCTGGAATGCGGCTTTTATTTGGTAACAGAATGTTTTAGTGTTTGCTTTCCTTTCCAAATAAATACCAGCTCCAGCGAACGTCCCAGAAGGACTAGGATATAAACCCAGCTCTGGTGCCTCTCCTCCTCCAAGGCCCAGTCCCCGGGTGGGATTCTCCAGGGAAGTCAGGAATCTGGGATAGGGCTCGGGGCTCAGGGGTCAAGGCTCAGGGCACAGGGCACAGGGCTCAGGGCGCAGGGGACAAGGCTCAGGGCACAGGGCTGAGGGTGCAGGGCTTAGGGCATAGGGCTCAGGGCTCAGGGGACAAGGCCCAGGGCCCAGGGCTCAGGGATCAATGTGCGGGGCTTAGGGCACAGGGCTCAGGGCTCAGGGGACAAGGCCCAGGGCCCAGGGCTCAGGGCACAGGGCTCAGGGCTCAGGGCTCAGGGGACAAGGCCTAGGGCACAGGGCTCAGGGCTCAGGGGACAAGGCCTAGGGCACAGGGCTCAGGGCACAGGGCTCAGGGCTCAGGGCTCAGGGCACAGGGCTCAGGGCTCAGGGGACAAGGCCTAGGGCACAGGGCTCAGGGCTCAGGGCACAGGGCTCAGGGCACAGGGCTCAGGGCACAGGGCTCAGGGCTCAGGGCTCAGGGCTCAGGGGACAAGGCCTAGGGCACAGGGCTCAGGGCTCAGGTACAGGGCTTAGGGCACAGGGCTCAGAGCACAGGGCGGACACGGCATCTCGTGCACACGCCAGCTCCACACACTTCCCTGAAAGCAAGGGCAGTGATAACATGGACTGCAGACCCCATCTGCAAGCTGGTGCCCTCGGGCCTCATGTGGCCCCTGGAGGTGGCCCCTGGCCCCTCCCATGCTGAGCCAGCACTTCCAGGCAGCTCTGCTGGTACCAGTGACCCCGAACAGCCAGGACTCTGGAGTCACTTTCCTAGAGAGCGGGGAGGTGGGTGGGAGAAGGTCCCCACTGGCGGCCCGAGCTGCTGACACTGGGGGTTCCGAGCTGGGACCTGGGGCCCTGCCTGGTGCTGGGTCAGGAATATGCCAAAGTGATTTCTCTGGTTTTCTTCCTTCCTTCCTCCCTCCCTCCCTCCCTTCCTCCCTTCCTTTCTTTTTTTTTTCTTTTGTATTTTGAGGAGAGATGAAGTGTGGTGAGAGAAATGTCCTGTGGGCACAACGTTGCTGTCGCACTGCCCAGTGTGGCCAGTGGTCAGCTGTGAGCTGGAGGTCTGCGCCGTGGACTTCAGTGGGCACAGCGTGGTGGGGAGCAGGGGAGGGGAAGGAGCCGAGGGGAAGGAGGACGGCTCCCTGGCGTGGCTGTGGGTCCCTCTGCTCTGGGCAGTGGTCCTTGGTCCGTGGCAGCCCCCCACCCCCCACCCCACCTCGTGCACACTCTGGGCCTAGCTCAGGGTGAGAGGGCCCCGCCTTGATCCGGTAACGCCTTCCTTCCCGGCTGCTCAGATCCCCCCAAGCTGCCCATGTGGCCCCCTTCCACCTGGGCCGATTGGGTTGGGCACACCAAGGAGCTGGGTCCTCCTCCGGGGCTGGGCCCCCTGCAGGAGGGGCAGGATCCTGACATGGGGCTGGTGGACACTCCTCCCAGGGGAGTCCAGGCCGCAGACCGTGCAGCACAGCAGTGCTGGCCAGCCTCCTGGGGCCCAGTGGCACCTCTGACTTCAGCCCCTGAGGTTCTGGCCACCCTCAAGGGGCTCCATCCGTCCCTGAGTTCGCCCATCTGAAGGGAGGGGTCATCCAAACCTGCCTCCAGGGCCAGTCTAGTCAGACCAGGGACAGCCAATAGGAGGAGGGGGTTTGGAGGAACCATCCCTTCTCAGACCTCAACCCTGACTCCAAGGCCCCGAGAAACCCAGCACAGGTTCTCACAGCCAGCGGAGAGCCAGTCCCCAGGCAGGACACAGAGGCTGCCCCTGGCTGTCAGTCTGTGTCTGAGACAGGATGATGGGTGGGGGAGATGGGGTCTCGCCTTGGGCTGGAGGTGGGATGACACTTCTCAGTTGGCCAGCTTGGTGTGTGACCTCAGAGTGTCCATCAGGTGGAGTGTCCGTCAGGTGGGGTGTCCGTCAGGTGGGGTGTCCGTCAGGTGGAGTGTCCATCAGGTGGAGTGTCCATCAGGTGGAGTGTCCGTCAGGTGGGGTGTCCGTCAGGTGGGGTGTCCGTCAGGTGGGGTGTCCATCAGGTGGGGTGTCCGTCAGGTGGGGTGTCCGTCAGGTGGAGTGTCCGTCAGGTGGAGTGTCCATCAGGTGGGGTGTCCATCAGGTGGAGTGTCCATCAGGTGGGGTGTCCGTCAGGTGGAGTGTCCGTCAGGTGGGGTGTCCGTCAGGTGGGGTGTCCGTCAGGTGGAGTGTCCATCAGGTGGAGTGTCCATCAGGTGGGGTGTCCATCAGGTGGAGTGTCCATCAGGTGGAGTGTCCATCAGGTGGAGTGTCCGTCAGGTGGGGTGTCCGTCAGGTGGGGTGTCCGTCAGGTGGGGTGTCCGTCAGGTGGGGTGTCCATCAGGTGGAGTGTCCATCAGGTGGGGTGTCCATCAGGTGGGGTGTCCGTCAGGTGGGGTGTCCGTCAGGTGGAGTGTCCGTCAGGTGGAGTGTCCATCAGGTGGGGTGTCCATCAGGTGGAGTGTCCATCAGGTGGGGTGTCCGTCAGGTGGAGTGTCCGTCAGGTGGGGTGTCCGTCAGGTGGGGTGTCCGTCAGGTGGAGTGTCCATCAGGTGGAGTGTCCATCAGGTGGGGTGTCCATCAGGTGGGGTGTCCGTCAGGTGGAGTGTCCGTCAGGTGGAGTGTCCATCAGGTGGAGTGTCCATCAGGTGGGGTGTCCATCAGGTGGGGTGTCCGTCAGGTGGAGTGTCCATCAGGTGGGGTGTCCGTCAGGTGGGGTGTCCGTCAGGTGGAGTGTCCGTCAGGTGGGGTGTCCGTCAGGTGGGGTGTCCGTCAGGTGGAGTGTCCGTCAGGTGGGGTGTCCATCAGGTGGAGTGTCCATCAGGTGGAGTGTCCGTCAGGTGGGGTGTCCGTCAGATGGGGTGTCCGTCAGGTGGAGTGTCCGTCAGGTGGGGTGTCCGTCAGGTGGGGTGTCCGTCAGGTGAGGTGTCCGTCAGGTGGGGTGTCCGTCAGGTGGGGTGTCCATCAGGTGGGGTGTCCATCAGGTGGAATGTCCATCAGGTGGAGTGTCCATCAGGTGGAGTGTCCAGCTACTGAACACTAGCAGAATGGGGTGGTGGCCCAGACAGCAGCCCCAGCTCTGCTCCAAACTGGTGGGTGTTGTGAGCAAGTGAGCTACTTTCTTGTCAAATGGGGTGCTTGATCAACTTGCCTCGTGGGGATGGAGTGCTCAGAGAAGCCCTATAACAGGTTGGTCCCAATACGCACTCCCCACGCCCTGCAGGGGGGGCAGGCCTTCACTGGGAGGGGGCGGGCCTTCACTGGGAGGGACCAGGCCATCACTGGGAGGGGGCAGGACGTCACTGGGAGGGGGCAGGCCAGGGGATTGAAACAATGTCTTCCTGGGCCCCCCTTGGCCACGGGACACAGGTCCCCTGTGCTGTGAAACTCTGTTTGCAGAAAGGGTGTCACCAAACGTGTCCAGGTTTGGAGCAAGGCCATGTGGCAAGGTGTGCTCTCTGCTGCTCTGCCATGCCCACCAGCCATGCCCACCAGCCATGCCCATCGCCCATGCCCACCGGCCATGCACAACAGCCCATGCCCATTGGCCACGCCCATCGCCCACGCCCATCCACCATGCCCAACAGCCAATGCCCATTGGCCATGCCCAACAGCCCATGCCCATCTGCCATGGTCAATAGCCCATGCCCATCGGCCATGCCCAACAGCCCATCAGCCCCATCAGCCCATGCCCATCGCCCATGCCCATCGCCCATGCCCACCGCCCATGCCCATCGCCCATGCCCATCGCCCATGCCCATCGCCCATGCCCATCAGCCATGTCCATCAGCCATGCCCATCGCCCATGCCCATCGCCCATGCCCATCGCCCATGCCCTTCAGCCCATGCCCATCGCCCATGCCCATCGCCCATGCCCATCGCCCATGCCCATCGCCCATGCCCATCGCCCATGCCCTTCAGCCCATGCCCATCGCCCATGCCCATCGGCCATGCCCATCGCCCATGCCCAACAGCCCATGCCCATCGCCCATGCCCATCGCCCATGCCCATTGCCCATGCCCATCGCCCATGCCCATCGCCCATGCCCTTCAGCCTACACCAGTGTGAGGGAGGTGAGGGAGCATGAAGCGCGGCCTGAGGCACCAGCCAGCCAGCTCCTGGGGGAGCCAGCCCTGACCAGGCCAAGGCAAAGGCAGAAGGAGGGACGCTGCCCGCCAGACACAGGCTGCGGAGAATAAGAGAGAAAGTCCTAAAAGCAGGAAAGGTGGTAGCTTCTATCAAAGGAAAGAAGATCACAGCTCACTCCCCGGGAAACAACGGAGACCAAAACTCTGGGTGGAGATCTTCACAACGCTGAGAGAACGGGCTGTGGCCACACCTGTGATCCCGGCCACTCGGGTGGCTGAGGCAGGAGGGCCGCAGGTTCAAAGCCAGCCTCAGCAACTCAGCAAGGATCGAAGCAACTTGGCAAGATCCCGGGTCAAAATCAGACGTAAAAATGGCTGGGGCTGGGGCTCAGTGGCACAGTCCTCCCAGGTTCAATCCCAGGACCCCCCCCCCAACTTGCTGATAAATATTAAGTTCCAGCAAAGACTTTGGGGTCTTAACTAATTTACTTAACCGTTTATCTGGAGGTGACTTTAGACTTCCTGTGTAAGAAGAGTCTCAAACCCTCCAGCGTCCATCTGTCCCCGCTGAGCTTCCCCCGCTGTGACAGCAGATCTAAGGTGAACTGGGGTCGAGGCTGTGGACGACGCGCTGCCCGAGTCCCTCAGCCATCCCACTGTGCTTGTCTGTCCAGAACCAGGCTGTCTTCTCCCCAAATCGCCCTGGTCCCGGGTGGGGGCCAGCTTTTCCGACTTTCCTTGTTGTCTGAGACTTGGCCCCAGCAGCCTGGCGAGGGCCTCTGCAGAACGGCCTCACAGCGGCCTACGGCAGGGTCCTGGACTTCTAGGAAGGACACCCGAGGCGGGACGCCACCTGACTGCTCCTGGTGGTGTCAGCCTCGGCCCTCAGATGAGGTGGCCTCTGCCCAGCACTCCAGCACCAGTCCCTGCTGTCCCTGGAGTCCAGCAGCTCCACACGGTGACCAGCACTCCTGCTCCACCGTGTGCGTCTCCTGGAAATACCTGCTGGCGCCCCTGGAGCCAAAGTGTGTCCAGCAGGTGGGACAGGTGTGGCCAGCCCCAGAGGAACAGGACACATGCCACAGCATGGCCTCGTGCCTCGACCTGCCGCAGGCTGCCCACAGCCAGGGGCACAGGGCCTCCCTGACACCGTCCCCCTCCTCCACTCCATTGTCCCCTCTTCCACCACTGTCCGCTCTTTCATCCCCGTCCTCCTGTCTCCCCCTGCCCTGTCTGCAGGTGCGAGGCAGCACCTGGGAGTGTCCTATCTTGGTCTTCCGTGTCACTCTGGCCTTGCCCCCTCCTGGCCTCACCCCCTCCTGGCCTGCCCTGGCTTCTGCCCTGCGGGCTCCTGGAGTGGATGCCCCTGCCCCCCTGGGTGTCCCGACATGGTGCCCAACACTGCAGGGCTCGGCGGGCGCTGCTGAGTGGACTCTGGGAGAGCTGTGGAGCCCGGCCTGGGCCAGCCTGCTCCTCGGCCAGCGGCGGGGCCTGCTGAGTCACGGCTCCCCCTGGGTCTGCACTGCTCTTGGTCGCATGTCCTGACAGATGGGAACTTCCCGGCTGCTGGGAGAGAAGCTTGGCTGTTGGGAAATGTATCCTGAAGGAAGTGGCTGGAATGTGACTCACCCGGGCTGTTTGAACCCTGGTGGGGTGAGCAGCCCCGAGGACTCCTGTCCAGCTGGCGGGGGCCCCCAGCGACGAGGCCAGCCCTGGCTTCCTTCCCTCCATGTGGAGCCGTGATCTGGCACCGCCTCTGAACACTGGGACGACTGACAACCCTACCAGCCCACACGTCTGTGTCCCACGAAGAGGAGTCGGGCAGAGAGGGCTGCGGCAGGAGCAGTGGGGGACGTGGACCCCCGAGAGGTTCTCAAAGAGGCTCCCATGAAGTCAGGATTCCCTCCAGGATCCAGGGGTGCCCGGGTGGCCCTGACCAGAGACTGGCCGTGGCGAACCCCAGGACCACAGTGACTCCCCAGTGTGGGATGGAAACAGCCACCAAGGTGCCCTCCCGTGGATGGCCATGTCCCTTCCCTCTGTAGAACCAGTGGCAGGATGGTGGCTCTCAGCAGCCTCGTGGGAAAGGAGATGTCCTGGGACCCGGGCAAAAGGCCGGGGAGATCACATGTCCATGTGGGCCGAAGGCTGGGCCTCTCCCTCCCTCGCTGTCGGGGTCCTGGGGGGGCACACAGTGCCGTCAAGTGTCTTCCAAGGTGCTGTCCCTGCTGGCCAGCTGAGGCCTCTGGAGTGGAGCTGCATCCTGGCTGAGCCGGGAGACCATGTCCAACCCTCCATTCCCTGTCGAGCTCGAGCGGCCTCAGCAGGGCCCCAGGGGGCGGCCGTGGCTTCTGCCGGGGAGCTGATAAACAGGGAAGAGAGACAGGACCTGGGACCCAAGTCCACGGAGCACCTGGGGCCTGGGGAGGGAGGGCGAGGGCACACGGCCACCCTCCCCCCACCAGGAAGGTGAGCTCCTGTCTAGCTGCAGGGGCCCTGGACAGGCAGAGGAGGGAAGGCCAGCTGGGCTGGCCACAGGGACAGGAGCCCAGCACTCATGCCCAGGAGGGAGCTCACCTGAAGGACCACATGGAGAGACCGGCAGCCCCGAGTAGGGGAGAGAGAACCCAGAGGAGGAGGAAATGAGGCCTGTGTCTGTGCGTCCACCCAGGCAGGCTGGGGGGCCACTCCCGGGGAACTTGGCCTCTGTGGACGTCCGGCGAAGCACCCGCTGCAGACTCCTGTGTGTGTCCACGCTCAGCGTCTTGGTGGACACGCACTGAGGGCTGGGGGCACCGCTCTGCGAGTCTCCTGTCGGGAGGTGGGATTCCTCTAGTGCAGAGCCCGAGGACCCGGGAACATGTCCTCTGCACCCGCCACCCACACTCCAGGAGCTGGTGTCTCCCGTGACGCACGGGGTTCCCTCCACACAACCACCAGGGTCCTGTGCCTGCTGCCCCTGCCCTGGGCAGCCTTCTCTTACCAGTGACCCGGCTGCCAGGGAAACTCCCCAGAGCCCGTGGGATCGGCCCAGGGGAGACTTGCAGGGACAGGGACCTGCCTCAGTTGACCCCCTTCCAGACCAGTGCCAGGCACGGAGACCTGAGGCTGCCCGGCTCCGCGAGGACCGTGTGCTGCAAAGGACCTTCCCACGGCCGGGGGCTCCTGCGGGTGGAGGCTGCTTAGGGGTCCGCGGACGCTGAGGGACACCCACACTGAGGGCAATTCCTGAATGAAAGGAAGGGACCAAGCACAGTCCTCTCAGGGCAGTCCTGGTGCTCGGGGACCAGCAGGGGAGCCCGGGGGGAGGGGAGGCAGCTGGCGTGGGGAGCCAAGGCTGGAGGAAGGTGGGGGCAGCCGGCAGCTCCAGGCTTGCAGCTGGGTCAGTGGGGCCTGGGAACACAGCAGTCCTCGAGGTGACTCAGGCCAGCGGTGGGGGAGGGACACAGTGCAGGCCCATCTGCAAGAGGAAAGAGAGGCTGGGAGGAGATGTCCTTGGAGACCAAGGGCCAATCTGGCTCCCTGCCCACAAACCAGTGCTGTGGGAATCCCATGCCCACCCCAGGGGCCTGCCCCATCTGCAGGGCTGATCCTCCTCGGGCCACGTCCAGGCCAGCCCAGCGAGGTGCCTGCTGCGTGGCGAGGCCCCCACTCATCGCATGCCCTCCACATTGCCCCAGGGCTCCCAGCCCAGACACAGTCCAGACTCATGTGTGGAGGGGCACGTGTGTGTGCAGGTGAAGGTGTGTGTGTGTGCGTGGGCCTGCACACAGATGTGGGCACAGAGCATGTGGGTAAGTCTGCTGTGAGTGCAGGCATCCTGGAGATACAAGCATCTAGGCTCACAGGGGCACACGAGTGGAGGTGTGTGCACTGTCAGCCTGTGTGTGCGTGTGTGTGCATGCATGTATGTGTGTGCGTGTGCATGTGTGTGCATATGTGTGCATGTGTGCGAGTATACGTGTGTACGTGTGTGCGTGTTTGTGCATATGTGTGTGAGTACATGTGTGCGTATGTGTGCGAGTACATATGTGTGTGTGTGTGTGTGTGTGTGTGTGTGTGTGTGTGTGTGTGTGAGAGAGAGAGAGAGAGAAGGCCGTGCATGCACTGAGGACTCCCTGGGCCAGGCTGCCTCTGGACTCCTCTCTTGGCCTCTGCCCGGCTCAGCCCTCCTCTGTGGCCATGGCATGTGGTCTCGCAGAAGACCTGAGGAGGGGACTGGAGAGAGCCCTCCTGGTGGAGGCGACCCTGGGGGGAGTGTCTGGGTCCCCTCGTGGCCCTGGTGGCTGGGCTTGGTGGGCAGTGTGGGACAAGAGGCTGGGAGGTGGCCTGGTTACACTGTGGGGCTCTGGTGGTGCCCACAGCAGGGGCAGCTAGCCCTCCTCGCCAGTCCTCCAGGTGCCGTGGAGGAGCAGCCAACAGGGAGGTATTGGTGATGAGGGGAGGGAGGCGCAGGGGGCCTGGGGCCCTGCTGCTGTGCATGGACACAGGGACAACACAGCCCACGGTGGCCGGCTCTCACAGTGGACGCCCCTGTCCTGCTGCGGGAAGCTCAGACATGAGAGGGGCAGACGTAGCAGGGCGGCTCGGCTTTCTGAGAGCTTCGAGGACGGGTGGACTGCCCAGGCTGAGCCCGTGGCCACAGGCCCAGGAGGGCACTTGAGCCTGCCCTCTTCCTCTGCCGTCTCTCACCGCCGCTCTGACGGGGAACAAGATCTAAGACAGAACTTGGAGCCTCTGCAGAAAGGAGAGCTCCGGGGACACCTCCCACCCAGAGCACAACCCAGTGTCCAGCGCGGGGGTGGGGAGAGCCTGGGCCCAGCTTTGGGGCCAGCGCTCAGACCCGACCCTGGGACTGTGCACTGAGGAGGGGCCCTGGTGGTGGAGAAGAAGCAAGGAGGGGGACAAAGGATGGGGACAAGGTGTGTGGAGGGTGGGGGCCATGAGATGAGGTGACTCAGATGGATTATTGACTCATCAACCCACAGACCCTGGAGGCCCTGCCTGGCATAAGGAATGGTGGACAGCTGGCCCAAGGGTGGGAGGTGTCGTGGCCGGCCCCCGTCTCCCCATCCCCAGAGCCATGGACAGCACAGGAATGAAGCTGTGCCCTCTCTCTAACACACACAGAGTTCTACCACCCGTGCTGCCCACAGGGCCACCCCCACTGGTTCCTAGTGCCTTCCTCTCCCTCATTGTTCTTTACTGTATTATTTTGTGTTCTCTAGATTTTAGATTATAATATAAATTTCATGATCAATTGAAGCTCCTAAGACAGTGTATCAGGCAGAATTCTGGTCACTGTGAACAAACACTCAACAGAAGAACTTGGAGGAAGAGAGGTCTATTCTGGCTCATGGAGGGTCAGTCCAGGGTGAGCTGACCTCAGACCTCAATGCATGGCAGAAGGGCACCCCAAGGAAGAGTGGCCCACACGCAGAGAGAGAGGAAGGGGCCACAGGAAATGCTCCCTTGCAGGGCAGCTCCCTTGGCCCCCCTCCTGCAGCCACGCCCACCTGCTCCACAGTCACACCACGTCAGCCCCATCAAGCCAGGAGTGACCCAGTGGGACACAGCTCTCACAGCGCAGTCATCTACCTCCTAATGTTTCCACATTACACAGGACCACCTGGGAGACACCTCACCCCAGACCACAACGTCCTGCCCTTGGTCCCTAAAGCTCAGGTCCACCTCATGATGCACAAGGCATTCAGTCCATCTCCAAACGTCCATGGTCCAACATCGCCCAAAAGCCCAAGTCCCAAGGCTCATCTGAGACTCCAGGAAGATTCCTGGCTGTGAGTCCCTGTAAAAATCCAAAGCAAATTCACCAAACAGAGGGCACGGAGTGCCCATTCCCCTCCAAAAAGGACAATAAGGGCGTGGAAAGAAGGGATGGGACAGAAACGCCAGACCCAGGCCAGGCAGACAAGTCCACACTCGGCTTTGGACACGCACTGAGATGTGCTCTCCAAGGAGCTCGGCACCTCTGCCTCCCGCTTCCGCACACTGGATCCTTTTCAGACGGTCTCCACAGCAGCAGCTTGGCCCCGCAGCCCGCATCGCGCCTTCATTCCTGGGGTCTCGGTTCCAGTCTCAGCTTTACCTTCACAGCCTCGTCACTCTCTCAGGAGCCGCCCTCAGGGACTCTGACCTGCTGCCCTCTGCCTGGCCTCCCAGGCCTTCCTGTGAGATCTCCGTGGAGCCTCGGTGACCCGTGACTCCAGCACGCTGCGTTCCTGCAGAACCTCCATGGATGAGGCCGAAGTCTGGCCCCACTTGAGTGCTGGGCTCCCTGGGATGGTGGCTCTGGTGACCTCTGAGTTCCTGTGAAACAACCTCCTACCCCCAACTCCACCCCACCCCACCGCCCGTGCCAGCCAGGTACCGCTAGGGTCTCTTCTCAAAGACACTTTTACTTTTACACCTTGTGTCTGTGTTGGGGGTGCTTGTGCCAATGTCAGAGATGCCCCCCAGCAATCTTTCCTATTGTCTCTGTGCCAGCTACTTGGCATCTCTTTAAGGGCTACAGTCTCTTTAATAAACTCACCTTCCTTGGTCCCCAGTTGCTCACAATTTTCTGGCCAAACTGAAAGTTTCAAAAATCCTTCTCTGCTTTCTCCTGATTCTCATAGTAAGCCTGACTAAAACCTACCAGCAAAACCCACACCATAGCCTGAATGCTGTGCTGCCTTGAAATTTTCTCTGGCAGATTAATGAGGCCATCATCTTTAAATTCATCCTCCACAGTCTCAGGACATGAATGAGCAAAATATAGACAACTTCTTTGCCGGGATGTTGTGTGATTGGCCTCTGGTCAAGTTCCCAACAGTCCTTCCCCCTGAAACCTCATGAGCGCAGTCTTTACTGTCTGCATTCCTATCAGCGTTGGGTCTTCTGAGCTCCACTAGAATCACCATTAGTTCTGCTTACCCCATTCTAAGTCTTCTGTAGTCTACACGATGTTGAGAGCCACAGCCGAAGGGGCCCCAGCAAACTTCCAGCTGCCGGCTGATGATTGGCTCACAGCGGCCCCAGCAACATCTAGCTGATTGGCTCCTCTGTGGTGATGCTCATTGGGCTGTTTCCCCGCCCTTCAGACTGCCAGCTGATGATTGGCTCACAGCGGCCCCAGCAACTTCCAGCTGCCAGCTGATTGGCTCACAGCGGCCCCAGCAACATCTAGCTGATTGGCTCCTCTGTGGTGATGCTCATTGGAGATGCTCATTGACCTGTTTGAATAAGCCTATCTATAAATTCAGCGTAAGGTTCATTAGCTCCTTGAATTACCTTAGATAATTGACCTTGTAAACCTCCATGTCCTTGTAAAGTCTTCCAGGCCTTAACTGCATTTACAGCAATTTGTAAATATACACCAGGATCATATGCAAGTTGTTGCTGCCGATCCTCATAAGGTCCCTTTCCTAACAACATATCTAGATTTCTCTGAGGATAACCAGCTGCTGCATTTCGCCTAGCCGTCTCCTTGCAAAATTCCTCATTGGCAACCTTCCATAACAGGTATTGACCTCCATTTAGCACAGCTTTACACATATTAGCCCAATCTGCTGGCGTCACGTTTAAGTTGGTAATGGATTCGACCAAGCTTACAGTGAAGGGTGCTTGAGGACCATAGGTTGTTACAGCCTCTTTTAGCTCCTTCACTGATTTGAAATTTAAAGCATGGTGAATTCGCTGCCCTCCTACCTCAAATACAGGGCATACTTGAGATCCTGTCTCAGGATCCCAACTATCAACTGCGGGGGTTGGGGGCCTCCCAGCATATGGAGGTGGTGCTGTTGATTGGACACTTATGCCTTCTGGTAGAGGTGGTGCTGTTGATTGGACACTTACGCTCTGTGATAGAAAGATGTTATTAGCAGTCTCCTGTTGTAACTTTTCCCCTGATGGCTTTTTCTGCTCTAAACTTCCTTCCTCTGTCTCACTAGCTCGAAAGACCTTCTCTTGTACTTGAATCTTTTCCTCTTTCTGACTAACTTGAGAGACTTCCTCTTCTACTTGAATCAATATGTCTTCTTCTTCCTCTACCTTTGTCTGAACTGAAGGCTTTGGACTAAGCAAACCAGATATGTACGTCCACAATGACAATGTGCCAACTGGCAGAGTCCCTGGATTGTTCTTTTCTATTCTTTTTAAATCTTCACCATGATGGTCCCACTGTGATATATCTAACAACTCCTCCTTAAAAAGCCATGGGCTATATTCTTGTATTACATCAACGTATGCCCTGACTGCTCTTGATTTTACTGGGAAGCCTCCTTCCTCTAACAATTTACTTAACACTCTTTCGGTTTGTTTTTTACTAATTGCTGATCCCGTGTTTCTACTATAATACAACCCAACAAGATGACGCCAAACAACACCCAGACAGAATGAAATAAAAATGGAACCACACAAAATCATTGTATCAGCCTTTCTATCCTCCTGACATGTGCATCCGTCCTTTCTCCCTCAGACGCAAATAGTTTTTCCTCAGATGTGAGTGGTTTTTCTTCCCTCCCACTCATCTCCAGGGACAGGCAACTTAAAACAAAAGTGAAGCCAAACAAAAGAGGAAACTTAGAATGGCTACCCATCCTCTAGCCCTGCCCTCAGGGGCGAGCAGTTTACTTACCCTCAGTCGCTCCCCGTACGGGCCACCAAATGCTGCAGTCTGGCTGGGCACAATTCAGGAGCCACTTGTCAAAAGAAACTAACTTTATTTTTAGAACCACAAATGCCAAACAAAACAGCTCCTCAGGGAAAAACCCTCAGAACCCAACTGCCACCACTGGCTTCCACACGCCTCTCACCCACACACCAGCCTCTCCACCTCCCACAATCCTCCTGCTCTTGAGGCCGATTGGCTGGGTCATGTGGGCAGAGCCAAAGAAGTCCCCCAATGAGCAGCTCCGTGGTCTGAAAGGGCAGGGAAACAGCCCAATGAGCAGCTCCGTGGAGGAGCCAATCAGCTAGGTGTTGCTGGGGCCACTGTGAGCCAATCATCAGCTGGCAGTCTGAAGGGCAGGGAAACAGCCCAATGAACATCACCGCAGAGGAGCCAATCAGCTAGATGTTGCTGGGGCCGCTGTGAGCCAATCATCAGCTGGCAGTCTGAAGGACGGGGAAACAGCCCAATGAGCATCACTGCCGAGGAGCCAATCAGCTAGATGTTGCTGGGGCCGCTGTGAGCCAATCATCAGCTGGCAGTCTGAAGTTTACTGGCAGCTGGAAGTTTGCTGGGGCCCCTTCGGCTGTGGCTCTCAACATACACCTCCAAACCACCTCTCCTAAAAGCCAGATCCAAGGGCTTCAGAACCACACAGTCAGTGTGGTCACAGCAACAGCCCTGCTGTCCGTACCAACTTCTGATTCGGTCCACCTTGCACCACCATGATCAAAACGACTGACAAGGGCCACTCACAGGAGGGAAAGTTTATTTGAGCTCACGGTGTCAGAGGTTTGGCTCATGGTGTCAGAGGTTTGGTCCAAGAGGAGGCAGGACAGCATGGTGGAAGGGTGTGGCAGAGGAGCACTGCTCTGGACATGGTGGCCAGAAGCAGAGTGGGGGAGGAGGAGCCGCAGGGAAGAGGCTCCCTTCCCAGGCAGCCCCAGAGACCCCTCCTCCAGCCACCCACCTGCCACAGTTACCCCTGGTCAGTCCACTCCCGCGAGGATAAACTGATCAGGTCACAGCACTCAGTCATCTCACCTCTGAACACTCCTCAGTGACACAGGAGAGAGGAGACACCTCATTTCACCACCACGGTGGGAGACCTTGGAGATGGGCTCCATGCAAAGGCCACCCCTCTGCCGCCTCGTCTCCACGCTTGGCCTCTCCGGCCCACTCCCGTCTCAGCCACGGTGCTCCCTGTACTACTTCCTTGGCATTTGGGAGGAGAACGGGGGCAAGGCCCGGGGCTTAGTCCTGCCCTCAGAAGATGCTGTGAGGGCCTGTGGCGCCTGCCTGCCCTCTCCAGCCCTGTCCTGAGCACCGTGAAGGGCTGCGGTTTGAATAAGACCTGTTCTCTCCTGTGACGGGCTCAGGAGAGGGGGGCACAGGCCCCCAGGCCTCTGGGCAGACGCAGGGAGCACCGCAGGAGGCCCTGCAGGCCAGCTCAGGGAGCCACTCCCGGGGCTCCGACCTGTGGGCGGGCTCAGGGCCTGGCCCCAGGCTGCCTGCGGCAGGCTTGTGCTCAGGCCAAGTGAGCTGCCCACCCTGCAGCTCTCCTCTCCCTGAGGCTTTGTTTTGAAATGATTTAAAACTCAGAAGAAAATTAAAGTTACAAGAATAAAGAGGGAATTTTCTGGAAACTCTTTTTCCCGACGGCCGAGTTATTGCCTTTTGTCCCTGGTGTTCGTCCAGTGGACGGTGACCCTGAAGATTTTCAGAGAAGAGCCTGAGTGAGGCAGGCCTGTAGTGACACACGTGGTCACCCATATAACAGGGCTCATGAGGGGACCCAGGCCAAAACCGGAATGTTCCCCTCCTGTGAAAGAACGTCTGATTGGAAAAACGCTCCGAGTCAGGGGCAAGGTCAGCCTGGGAAATGTGCAGCCTCAGCACGTCCCACGTCGAGCCACCCGTGAACTCGGGCTGGGAGCCACTTGCTGTGATGGTGAACATATGGTCACTTCCTTTTGAAGGAACATTTATTTGTTTCCCAACTTAACTCTTCTCATTTTTTCCAGTGATTTATTTTGAAATAATTCAAAACTTAGAAGAAAATTAAAGATACAAGAATAGAGAGGGAACCTTCTGGAAACTCTTATCCCAACTGCTGAGCTCTTACTTCTTGTCCCATTTCCTTTATCCCACACTCTCTCCCTTTCTCTAGGGGAGGTGGGTGGGAGTCACCAGGTCTGTGTATCCCAAGGCCTCATGACATTCTCCTGTAGACCCTCAGTGACCGCAGGACATTGTGTGCACAGCGGCCCCAGGGGTGCGTCTCTGGTCGGGTGTCCAGGGACATGAGACATCCCCCATCACAGCATCTCCTGGCTCCTTCCAGCTACTGCACTTGCCTGACCTTCCTTCCCCTGTCCCTGGGCAGTCTTCCCTGCTTCCATGAAGGGCACGGATGCCCCCACAGCCCAGGGCCAGGGAGAGAGGTGGGCACTACTGAGAGAGTCAGCCGCCCAGGAGCAGCAGGCTCTCAGACCCTCCCGTGCACGCTTGTCTCGCCCTATTGCATTGGCCGTCGTCTCTAGCACCAGGTGGAGGAGACAGAGACAGCCTGGCCCCGCTACCAGCAGGGGGAGCACTGGGTACTCCACCCACAATCCACTGCAGCTGTGGGTCTGGCGGTGGCCCACATGGGCTTCAGGAAGTTCCACTTTGTTCTTGGCCTGGTTGGTTTTTATCTATGATCGGGAGTATTGAATTTTCTTTCCTTAGTGTTTTTTCCTGCATTCATTCAAGTCACGTGTTTTGACCCTCTGATGTGCCCATGTGGAGAGCCACGTGGTTGACCTTGGAGGGGCCCGTGGGCTCAGTGCTGGGCAGGTGTGTGGTCGCTCCTCATTGCTGCTGGGTGAGACCTACCAGCGCTTGGTCTTGTGTCGACGTCCACCTAGGAATTTGCTCCTTGATCTTCTTTCCTAGCGATGCCTTGGTCAGGTGGGTGCCAGGGTCCCATCAGCCTTGTGAATGAGCTGGAAGTGGCAGAGGTGTCCTCGGGCCCTCGTAACGGGCCCAGGTGGGACGGCCCAGGCCGGAGGCATCTTGGGCCTCACATCCTGGAGGCTGGAGGCCTGGGCCAGGGGATTCAGCAGCTTTAGAGCCCCTCCTTGTCTCAGGCAGCATCTCCCGTGTCCTCTCCAGGCCCCATGGACTTAAGGGACTGAGTTGTGTTGGGTCAGGACCTCCCGTGACCTCTCCGTGGGCCCAGCTCTGAGTCATGGCCCAGCGGTCCCCGCGCAGTGGGACCCCTCCTCTTCTCTATTCTGTGCATGGTTTGTGCGAGGCTGGAGAGGTTTCTCCCTACGTACTTTCTAAAAGTCACCAGTGGAACCGTCCTGGCGTGGCCTCCAGCTGAAGAAGGAGCCGTGGCTGCTGACCTCTCGCTGGCCTCAGCTTGGGCGGGCTCCGCTCTCCTGGGGCTCCGTCACCCCGGCCACGGGGCGCCCTGACATAAAGCTGGTGAATTCGCTGTTGCCCCGTTGCCCACGCGGCCTCCCTTCCTGGGGCCGATCGCAGCAGCGCGTCGTCCTGGGTCCCCCATCTTGGGACTGAAGCCAGCTGACTGTCCCCTTCCCAGTTGGTCACTTGCTTGTGTCTCTCCCTCTTTGCTTTGATTTTTATCATTTCTTCTCTTCTACTCTTGGCCTCTAGTTGGCCTGCCTTTCCCAACTCTGCACAGGAACCTCAAACAACTGATACCAAGCCACCCGAAGCTTCCCATGTCCCTCCCCTGTCCCCTGTGTCCTCCGAGCCCCTCCCTCCCTCCCCCAGGTTGCTCGTCTGACTTTTCATCATCATTACTAAAGTGTTCCGGTTCCTCTGAGATCTCTCCTCTGACCCGTGAGCTCCTTAGATGTGCAGCATTTAATTTCCAAACAGCCGAGGCTTTTCCAGACATGCGGGACCTGGGTGGGACACTGGGCCCCGTCTGCACACAGGGCAGAGGACCCATCTCTCTGTCAGCAGCCCATGGAGAGGGGTGTCACTGCTCCCACTTTTTGAGAGAGAAAACTGGGGCTCAGGACATGGTAGGAAGCTGCCGGGGGTGTGGGAGGGCCAGTACACGCAGGTCCCATGTCAGTTTAGTGGAGCTGCCCCCGTACAGCACCCACCGGGCTCAGACAGCGGGCCTCACTGGCCTCCACTCTGCAGGCCAGGACACGGAACCTGTGTGGGAGGGCTGGCTCCTGCGGGGACCGCGTCCAGGCCTCCCAGCCTCCAGTGGGGCCAGCGCACCGCTGCCGAGCTATGGCCACCGCCCTGACCTCTGCTTCCGCCTTCACGTGGCCTTGTCCCATGTGGACATTGTGCCACGTCTCCCTTCCCACTGGACACCATGGTTGGTTAGGCCACCCCAAGGCCCTCATTTGAAACCAACCACATCTCTGCCAGGGCCAGGGCTGGACTTAACTAGGGGGACACGATCCAACCCTCAATGGCGTACACCTGTGCACGGTGCACTGCACGCGTGTCTGTGCACATACGTGTCTGTGCGTGTGCTGCGTGACTGTGAGCCCTGTCTCTGCTGACAGGGGAGAGTCGGGGCCCAGTGCAGGGGCCAGCAGTCGCTTTCCCAGGGTGATTTTCTGTAGTCTGCAGGGTCAGGCTGCCCTGGCTGTGGGCAGTGAATGGGCAGCAGGTCCCCAAGCCAGGGTCAGCCACTGCAGCTCTCCAACTGTCCACAGACAGGCGAGAACAAGGGCTGTGTGTGCTTGGGTGGAGATGGCCACGGGCCGAGGGTGGCAGGGGGCCCTGAAGAGAGGGGCAGGGGAGGCTGGGGGGAGGACCAGCAGGACGAGCCCAGCACAGAGCCCCCGAGACTCGGCCGCGGGTCAGGGAAAGGAGCAGAAGCAAATGAAGAGGCAGGGCTCAGGTCTGGACAGCTGCCCAGCCTCTGCTGCCGAGTGGGGGAGGCCGTCCTCTCCGCCAGGCCTCGGGGCATGGAGTTCTGCCCTTCTTTCCTGAAGCACCCTCCACAGAGCGGCTTGTGCTTAGGCCTCGGTTCCGAGACCCACCAGCTCTCTGCCCCCAGGTCAAGCTGGAGGGAAGGAGCACCGGCTTTGGCAGGTTCTGTGCAGGCTGCTGGCCTCAGGGCTGACCACGGTGGGCAGCCAGCTACTAGCAGGATGTGGACCCGGGTGCTGGCGTGCAGCCTCCCGATGTATGGGAAGAGCTCGGCTGCAGCCGAGCTGGTCAGACTTTCCAGGTTCGGCGGGTCACTGTGTAGGAGGAAGGAAGTGGTCTTGGGAGCGGCCGATAAGCCCTCCAGCCCCTGCAGGAAGGGTGGGCCACGCACGCTCTGCCTGGGCCCTGCGTCCCCAGAAGGCGGGGGCTGTGAGCGCCCAGGGACCTGTGGGCCAGGTGCAGGCTGAGGCAGCCCGTCAGGGCCACACACAGTTACATGCACCCCCAAAGCAGGGG
The DNA here is from genome assembly GCF_052094955.1 of Ictidomys tridecemlineatus. NCBI lineage: Eukaryota > Metazoa > Chordata > Mammalia > Rodentia > Sciuridae > Ictidomys > Ictidomys tridecemlineatus. Next base: position 215,503,613 of record NC_135479.1, on the reverse strand, counting down.
CTCCCCACTGGGGCCCCAGCCAGGGAGGAAAGCCGGGTGCCCCTCACAGAGCCAGCAGCATCCAGGCTTGCTGGGTGGGGCTGGGGCCGGAGGGCAGGCGGCAAGCCTGGGCTCGGCTGGGCTCAGGCCCAAGGTTCTCAGGAGACCCGCAGGAGAGGAGCCGGATTCCTGCACAGCTTGAGGCCTCTGGCCGGGAATCAACCTCTGCTCAAGGAACTTTGCTGAGCTCCTTCTGATTTTTGGAGCAGAACCTTTGGCCCCGGCATGCAGCTCTGACCCCCACTCTGTCCCAGGGCTGCCGTGGGGCCGTCCGCTGCCCGAGCCCTGCTCCCTCCTGAACCCCAGCTGTCCAGAGCCCTCTCTGGCCTCCCCAGGTCTTGCTCTGCAGGACCCCCAGCTCCCCGGCCTGTGGTCCTGCTGCACGCTGAGCACATTCTTGTCCACTGTAGCCCAGAGGCTGCAGCCACTTTGGAGAGGGGCTTTGGTCAGCAGCGGGGACGAGGACAGACCCCTGGGCTGGCCATCCACCCAGCTCCCCGCCCAGCATTAGATCCTTGACCCACTGGCCCTGAGCGTCTGTAAGTCCCACATTCCAGAGCTGCAGGCCTCCCTTCCTGGCCCCAGTTCATCTCCTGGTCACTTGCTCCTTACGGCAGCCCTGCTGCTGGGCTCTGAGGGCCTCCCCTCGCTCTCCAGTCCTCTCCAGTCTGAGAAGTCTGGCCGGAGGCCTGTGGTGTTTCCCACCCCACTACCTGATGGTCAGGATCAGGCCACCTGCCCCAGGACGCTGTCCCTGGAGACGGGTCAGGGCTGAGGAATGGGAGCCGGCCCACGCCTCCATCAGCTTCCACCCGCATACAGCAGGTGCTCAGCATGGCTTCACTGAGCTGTCCAGGGTGAGTCGGTGTGCCCAGTGTGCCCAGTCTGACCCCAGGAAGGGGAGGCCTGGAGGTGTGGCTGACCTTGGCAGCGAGGCCCTGAGCGGCCAAGGCTGAGCCTGCACACACAGTCCCAGCGTGTGCAGAGGACCCAGGGCCCTTCAAGGCCCCTGCCCCAGACACTTACCACAAAAGAGATGCTTCCTGCGTGACCTGTCCCCAGCCTCATCCCCAGCCTCACCCGGAGCCTGGGCTGATGACGGCCGGAGCCCGGGCTGATGACGGCCGGAGCCCTCAGAACCGTCTGCCACCAACAGTCAGAGCCCCTCGTCCTGCAGAGAAGCAGGACCTCAGTGCCGACCGGGAGGAGGGTCCTGCTCACAGAGCTGGACCCAGGCAGCCCCGGTGGGGCCCAGTGTCCCCCAATCCAGGCAAAGATGTGCCCTTCATGTGTGCACACAAGGCATGAGCTGAGCACATGGACCCGGTGTGTGGGGTGTGTGAATGCAGCTGCACGTGTGATGTGTGTGCACACGTGTGTGGGGACATGCATGTGCTGGGGGTGCATGTGCTGTGCACATGTGTGCAATGTGTGCACACATATGGAGTCTATGTGTGGCCACATGTGTGGTGTGTCATGTGAACATATGTGTGCACATGTGGGGGGAACACACATGTGCATGTATTTGGCACTGTATGAGTGTGCATTCATAGGAAGGCTCTCCCGGGCAGTGGGAAGGCTCTCCCGGGCAGTGGGAAGGCTCTCCCGGGCAGTGGGAAGGCTCTCCCGGGCAGTGGGAAGGCTCTCCCGGGCAGTGGGAAGGCTCTCCCGGGCAGTGGGAAGGCTCTCCCGGGCAGTGGGAAGGCTCTCCCGGGCAGTGGGAAGGCTCTCCCGGGCAGTGGGAAGGCTCTCCCGGGCAGTGGGAAGGCTCTCCCGGGCAGTGGGAAGGCTCTCCCGGGCAGGGAAGGCTCTCCCGGGCAGTGGGAAGGCTCTCCCGGGCAGTGGGAAGGCTCTCCCGGGCAGTGGGAAGGCTCTCCCGGGCAGTGGGAAGGCTCTCCCGGGCAGTGGGAAGGCTGTCCCGGGCAGTGGGAAGGCTCTCCCGGGCAGTGGGAAGGCTCTCCCGGGCAGTGGGAAGGCTCTCCCGGGCAGTGGGAAGGCTCTCCCGGGCAGTGGGAAGGCTCTCCCGGGCAGTGGGAAGGCTCTCCCGGGCAGTGGGAAGGCTCTCCCGGGCAGTGGGAAGGCTGTCCCGGGCAGTGGGAAGGCTCTCCTGGGCAGTGGGAAGGCTCTCCTGGGCAGTGGGAAGGCTCTCCTGGGCAGTGGGAAGGCTCTCCCGGGCAGGGAAGGCTCTCCCGGGCAGTGGGAAGGCTCTCCCGGGCAGTGGGAAGGCTCTCCCGGGCAGTGGGAAGGCTCTCCCGGGCAGTGGGAAGGCTCTCCCGGGCAGTGGGAAGGCTGTCCCGGGCAGTGGGAAGGCTCTCCCGGGCAGTGGGAAGGCTCTCCCGGGCAGTGGGAAGGCTCTCCCGGGCAGTGGGAAGGCTCTCCCGGGCAGTGGGAAGGCTCTCCCGGGCAGTGGGAAGGCTCTCCCGGGCAGTGGGAAGGCTCTCCCGGGCAGTGGGAAGGCTCTCCTGGGCAGTGGGAAGGCTCTCCCGGGCAGTAGGAAGGCTCTCTGTGCCCCAGGTGAGTCCAGCAGATTCCAGCCCCCTCCGCAGTCAGCCGCAGTGCACCCCACAGCGGGATGCAGGAGCCCGCTGCTGGCCTCCCTGACAGGGTTTGTAGGTGTGTATCGGAATCAGGATCCAAACTCACTGCCCTCACGGACCTCGAGGGCCACGTGTGTCTTGGCCGCCCCCTTCATTTCCAGGGCATCCTGGGGATTTGCCTGTCCAGTGCCTCCATGAGCCCGCCTGGCCTCGCTGGACAGGGTCCTCCATCCCTGCGCTTCCTGAACCCAGGGCTCTGGTCCTGGGGCTGGTCAGAGGCAGAGCCTCTGGGAGGCCCACGCACCCGGCGCTCTCCTCTGGGGACAGCTGGATCCACAGGTTCAGGACCTCTGCTGGCGGCTCCTGTTCTGGGAACAGTGGTGTCCTACTCTGTCTTCCGTGGGCGTCAGCTCGCTGGACACCCTGTGGGAAGAGCTCTCCTGTGAGCTGTCCAGCCACGGCGGGCGAGGGCTGGCGCAGGGAGCCAGGCGAAGGCCCACTCTGCTTTCCCTGCAGGGCCCTCGACCACGGCAGGGCCTAAGCCCCTGCGAGGGACTCTAAATGCCCTTCTGAGCCATGTTCCTCCTCTGGCTGTGGGCATTATCTGCCCGATGCCCCTGGACCCACCGGCCAGCGGAAGCCTTCAGAGCCAGCTGCTTGTCCTACCCGCAGGATGGCAGGCGTGACTTGCTGGACGCAGAGGGTGCTCCGGGTGCCATCAAGGACCACAGTGCGCTGGGGGACTCTTTGTCCTGCCCCACCCTGGGAGGCGGCCTCCTCCCCAAGAGCCCCGGGTCCCCAGAGGAAGGGCTGGGAGGCTGCCCTTGGGGTCCAGGGGCACAGGTGTCCTGTCCTTGGTTAGAAACACGCAAAGCTCAGGAGTCCCAGCGGCCACCTCCAGGGAGATCTCAGAATCCCCTCCAGTCCCTGATTTCAGCTGTGTCCCCTCCGACCTGGGCCATCCTGCTCCCTCACACCTGGCCATCCTGCTCCCTCACACCTGGCCATCCTGGTCCCTCACACCTGGGCCATCCTGCTCCCTCACACCTGGCCATCCTGGTCCCTCACACCTGGGCCATCTTGGTCCCTCACACCTGGGCCATCCTGGTCCCTCACACCTGGCCATCCTGGTCCCTCACACCTGGGCCATCCTGGTCCCTCACACCTGGGCATCCTGCTCCCTCACACCTGGCCATCCTGGTCCCTCACACCTGGGCATCCTGCTCCCTCACACCTGGCCATCCTGGTCCCTCACACCTGGGCCATCCTGGTCCCTCACACCTGGCCATCCTGCTCCCTCACACCTGGGCCATCCTGGTCCCTCACACCTGGGCCATCCTGGTCCCTCACACCTGGGCCATCCTGGTCCCTCACACCTGGGCATCCTGGTCCCTCACACCTGGCCATCCTGGTCCCTCACACCTGAACCATCCTGGTCCCTCACACCTGGGCATCCTGGTCCCTCACACCTGGCCATCCTGCTCCCTCACACCTGGCCATCCTGGTCCCTCACACCTGGCCATCCTGGTCCCTCACACCTGGGCCATCCTGGTCCCTCACACCTGGACCAACTTGGTCCCTCACACCTGGGCCATCCTGCTCCCTCACACCTGGCCATCCTGGTCCCTCACACCTGAGCCATCCTGGTCCCTCACACCTGGGCCATCCTGGTCCCTCACACCTGGCCATCCTGGCCCCTCACACCTGGGCCATCCTGGTCCCTCACACCTGGCCATCCTGGTCCCTCACACCTGGCCATCCTGGTCCCTCACACCTGGGCCATCTTGGTCCCTCACATCTGGCCATCCTGGTCCCTCACACCTGGGCCATCCTGGTCCCTCACACCTGGGCCATCCTGGTCCCTCACACCTGGGCCATCCTAGTCCCTCACACTTGGCCATCCTGGTCCCTCACACCTGGGCCATCCTGGTCCCTCACACCTGGGCCATCCTGGTCCCTCACACCTGGGCCATCCTGGTCCCTCACACCTGGGCCATCCTGGTCCCTCACACCTGGGCATCCTGGTCCCTCACACCTGGCCATCCTGGTCCCTCACACCTGGGCCATCCTGGTCCCTCACACCTGGCCATCCTGGTCCCTCACACCTGGGCCATCCTGGTCCCTCACACCTGGGCCATCCTAGTCCCTCACACTTGGCCATCCTGGTCCCTCACACCTGGGCCATCCTGGTCCCTCACACCTGGGCCATCCTGGTCCCTCACACCTGGGCCATCCTGGTCCCTCACACCTGGCCATCCTGGTCCCTCACACCTGGGCCATCCTGGTCCCTCACACCTGGGCCATCCTGGTCCCTCACACCTGGGCCATCTCGGATCCTTTGTACCTGGGCAGTCCTGGTTCATATGACACCAGCAGTGCATTTTGCTCTGTCCTCATGGGCTTTATTTGCAACTGTACATGTCCCACTTCAGGACAGCAGGCCGATGCAGTCACCAACCTTGTTGCCGTGTGTGGCTGGTTTCTGTGTGGCTCCACAGGGTCAGGGTCAAGTGCTGCTGTTCCAAGCTCAGCGGGCACCATTTTGGATGGCACGGCCATTGCCATGACACAAAACCTGGCCCCTGACCCCTCTCTGGGACTTCCGGCCCACCTCGTGCTCTGCTCTTCAGTGGCTGGACTGTCCATCACATGGCCTGGCTCACCCAGCTGGACTTGGCTCCTGCCAGGAGGCAGGTTTGGGCCCCAGGCCTGTGAGGCCCCTGCAGGGACAAAGCTGGACTGTGCCTGCCCAGCCTTGTCACCACAAGCCAGTTGTCCCCTTCCTGGACTGTCTCCCGACTTGCGTGGCTTCGCAGGCCTGAGTGGGTGCAGAGGGCCGGTCCACTGGCCTGACCCGAGCCATGCCAGACGGAGACTGGCCCGGACAGCTCGGCTTCTGCAGGGGACGTCACATGGACTCCCAGAAGGACAGGGGGGTCATCTCTGCCCCAGCAGCCGGCCCAGCCTGGAGCGTGGAGCCAGCTCAGAGGTTGCTGGTCACAGCGGGGCCAGCAGTGGACCACGAGGAGCTGGGATCGGGTCCCATCCTGAGGGGGCGGGGGCAAGAGGGGCCTGGAGGCAGCCTGGGCCCAGGGCCGCGGTCCATCCTGTGCCTGTCACCTGCCACCCTGCTGTAGCCACAGACACCCAGAGCCACTCCACCTGTGGTCTCTTCCCTGGGGGTCCACACGGACCCTGAGTGGCCGTGGGGAGTTCTGTGTGGACAGGCGCGCTCTCTTGGTTGACACGGTGGTTGCCAGTGTCCACACCTGTCCTTCCCTTCCAGCCCCACCTCAGCAAGGGGACACCTGCCTGCCCCCAGCTGCCGTAGCTCGTCTCAGGTGGTCTACGCCTGCCCCAGCCCACGTGGACCCCATTCAAGGGCTAGGTCCACCTGTGGTCCCGGGCCAGCACCGCAGGGGCCCACACCGTGGTCTGGACAGGCCATGGCTCACGTCCTCCTGGGCACTGACTGTGGGGGGTGCAGCTCACGTGCTTGTCCCCATGTGGAGAGCCTCCGTCACCCGTGTGCTGAGGCCACTCTAACCAAGCACCTGGTGTCCCGGGTGTCCCTGGGCCCTCCGCACTGTGGTCACCAGCACTGACTCCTGGTCTCGGGCCGGTGGGACCCCTCGCCCTGGCCTTCAGGCTCAGCCTGGCCACTGAGTCTCCGCGTCTCCACGCAGACGTCCTGACGCCTGGCCACACCCGGGCCACACTGACGCGTGTCTGCGGAGGGCTCGCCGGGATCGAGTCAGACCCACACCACTGTTCCGCCTGGTAACTCACCTCTTCACACGTGGACACTCCGTGTCCCTTCGCTGATCGACGTCCTCTTTCATCTAGTGTGGGGTCCTTGTCAGAGTCCCGACCGGCGTCTAGCGGCTTCCGACCCCGTGGGAGTGGTGTCCGCGGGAGCTCCCGCTGTCTTGTGGCTGTGAGTCCCAAGTGGTGAGCGCCAAGGGCTGGTTCCTGCCCTGGTCCTGGCTAAGCCACTTTAAACCTCACAGGGCCCTGGGGGCAGCTCCTCTCCTTCAGGGAGAGGCCGCTGTGTCCATATCGACAGACGTGAGATCCAGGCCACACGCTGACCCCAGGGCACTGGACCCCTGAGCCAGGCCCAGGCCTTTGTCATTTTATTTAGAGACAGGGTCTCTGACGCTCAGGGCCTTGCTGAGGCTGGCCTTCAAGTTGGGACCCTCCTGCCTCAGGCTCCCGAGTCGCTGGGACCACGGGTGGGCGCCACCAGGCCCGGCTCCGCGTCCTCTTCAGCCCGGGTGTTCAGCCACAGAGGATCCAGTTTCCCTGGACGTGTGACTGTGTGACTGGCAGGAAAACTCAGAGGACGAGGTGAGCACCAGGCCCACTCCCGGAGGTGGTGAGTGCGAGGGGCAGCAGAGGGCTGCGTGCACACACACGCTGTCCCTGGCCCACAGTGGGCACAGGTGTGCGTGCGTGGCGGTTTCCCAGTGTGCGCACGGAGCCAGACTCGGCCACCAGACGGGGTCGGGTCAGGAGCCCTGAGCGGGTGGGCGGCTCTGGACGATCCCAGCTCTGACTCACCAGGGCCTCCTGGGCAGGGCACTTCCGCCCGCCCATTCCTGCTCCCCACGTGGGTTGCAGGGCGAGGGTGGCCAAGCCAAGCCCTGCCTGGGCAGTTGCCAGGCCCAGGGCCCCACGGCTGGCCCTCACACCTGACTGGAGCAGCTGACCTCTAGCACCTGGCGTTGGGCTCTGTCCCCAGCTGGGCAGCCAGCCGTGGAGTCCAGATGCCCGCTCCTCCCTCGGAGTGTCCTTCCCTGAGGAGCTCAGAGCACAGCCGTCCACCCTCAGCAGCGAGGCCGCCTCTGGCCCCAGGGCCTTGGATCATCAAGAGGAAAGCTGCTCTCTGGGCCAGGGTGTCCCTGGGTGGACGTGTGGACGCGAGGCTGAGGGGCAGAGAGGTCTCTGTTGGCGGAAGGTGCGCAGCCCATGGCGGAGCCCCAGGCCCTCGGGGAGAGACAGTGTCGGGGACAGGGGAGACTCCCAGCTGGGCAGGGGCGCGTGGGTGATCCTGTTGTGAACTCCCACACAGAGCGTCCAGTTTTGAGGGCTGGACTTGAATTTCCAGGAGACTTGGGCAAGCGACCCCCTCCCTCCAGACCCCAGTCCTGCCCTGGAAGACACGGGCTCTCCCTGTCTCCCCTCCCTCTGTCCAGGGACGTCGGGAGGCCAGGTCAGGGGGGGCCGGGGCAGGGGGCCGGGCCGCAGGCGTCCGAGGCGACTCTCGGTGAGTGCCCGGCTCCGAGCCCCGATTCCCTCCTCTCCGCGAGACTTTCTACGGGAAGGGGCGCCCCCGTGGCTCTGGGGCAGCAGAGACTCCCAGGCGGGGCGAGTGGACAGGGCAGGAGGGGAGGGCAGGCTTCCCGTCTGCTGTGGGCCCCTCCAGGGAGACCAGAGCGCCCCAGGAAGCCAGGGAGGACCCCCGTGGGGATCAGCTTTCCCCGGGGAAGGCCGCCTCCGGCCTCTGGTCTGTAATTTGGCAACACAACCCCAAATAGATAAGATACGGCGCTGGCCGTGGACGCTGGCCCGAGGCGCACAACAGTAGCTGGCCTTTGGGACTTTTCCCTCCAAGGCCGATCTTTTCAGAAGGAAAAATATGACAAAGCTGCTACTGTCGCGTCCAGCTGGGCAGACCCATTTATTTTTAACCCGGTAGGAGGAACCAAGTGGTGGACATACCTTCACACACTCACCCACGCCCGCAGAGCGGGGGACACAGAATGCACCCCAGCAGACCAGGGGTTCCAGGTAATCAAAATAAGTCTGTGCTGTCACAGCCAAGGCCCCAGGACAGCAGGTGCAGGGACAGCAGCAACACAGCCACTGGGCAGCTACACAGCAGCACTGGCTGCACCAGCTGCTCTGCAAATCTAAGACTGCTCCAAAGACAACGCCAAACCACAGCCCCTTCTCTACTGAGGCTGCCGTTTGTCCTAAGGGTACTGTCAATCATTTTAAAGGTCAAGTTTGGAGATTTTCATGTGATGTTTCTGGGGAGAGACTGGGCATTGGGTGGTTCTCCATTTGATGACTGAGTTACTAACTAAGCATTTGTAAGTGCTTTTACTGTTCCCAAGCAGGAGTTGTGCAGCTTGGCCTTGCCCGAGCCGAGCAGGGTAAGCACCCCACCCTGATGCGAAGGTCAACCTCACATTTCCTGACCTCCTCAAGCAGCCTCCGCACTTGGCAAGAATAAAACAGCAACAAGTGAGCACCGAGTTACTGACATCGTTATTTTAATCTTTGGACAAGTGATTGAGCCCTAGGGTGCTCTAGCACACCCCCAGCCCTTTTTATTTTTTATTTTGAGACAAGGTCTCACTAAGTTGCGGAGGCTGGTCTTGAACTCATGATCCTCCTGCCTCAGCCTCCTGCGCCACTGCCTGTGTCGGGACACCGTCACACAGATGAGGACCCTCCCAGGCCTCTCCCTGCGGGGCCACAGTCATGGGCCCTGGGTCCAACACATCCTTCTGGGAGGTCACAGCCCGACACACGGCTAACTTCTCCATGTGCAGGGCCACAGGGGAACTCCCCGGCTTCGGGAGTCCACTCCACCGAGGGCCTGCTACCACCCATGGCCTCCTGACCAGCTGCCCCAACCTGCCAGCTGCCCAAGTGGACAGACCCACAGGGAGCTTTCTGGCCCCGCCCATTCCTCTGGCCAGGAGCCAGGAGCAGCCCAGCAGGTCCCCTGGCTGGGGACAGCTCACAGGGCAGCTGGGCTGTGGGGGCTGCGGTCATCTGGGCCTCACGGGGCGAGATGGGTGGGTCCACGCAGGGGCTTCTCTTGGGGGGAGGCTTCATCCCCCGCCCCCACCCCCAGGCCTGGCGGCTGCCCCACAGAGGTCCCCCACCCCCAGGCCTGGCGGCTGACCCACAGTTGTCCCCACCCCCAGGCCTGGCGGCTGACCCACAGTCGTCCCCATCCCCAGGCCTGGCGGCTGACCCACAGAGGTCCCCCACCCCCAGGCCTGGCGGCTGACCCACGGTCGTCCCCATCCCCAGGCCTGGCGGCTGACCCACGGAGGTCCCCCGCCCCCAGGCCTGGCAGCTGACCCACGGTCGTCCCCACCCCCAGGCCTGGCGGCTGACCCACGGAGATTCCCACCCCCAGCCTGGCGGCTGACCCACGGAGGTCCCCCGCCCCCAGGCCTGGCAGCTGACCCACGGTCGTCCCCACCCCCAGGCCTGGCGGCTGACCCATGGAGGTTCCCACCCCCAGGCCTGGCGGCTGACCCATGGACATCCCCCGCCCCCAGCCTGGCGGCTGACCCACGGAGGTCCCCCGCCTTGGCGATGCCGTCACAGGGCCTCTGTCCTGCAGCCCCTGGGGAAGAGGACAGGCCCCTCTGCCCGGGGGGCACCCGGAGACCCCAGGAGACCCCCTCTGTGGAAGTCCCAAGTGCCTGGGAGAGCTGCCTTTCCTTCCTGAGGGTCCGGCCCCCGGGCAGGCGAGCAGGACACACGCCCAGCCCAGGTGGGAGCCGTGGCGACCAGGGCCAGACCCCGAGGCTGACAGGGGCCGCTGCAGCGAGTCCTCAGCTGAGCTCCCTGGGCTCCCCTCCAGGTGGGGCCCAAGACTCAGGTGGTGCGTGGCTCTCAGCCCAGGGGGTGAGGCCAGCGAGCGTCATGGACACAGTGGACCTCCAAGCACCAGGAAAAGGACAGCAAGGGCAGCCCAGGCCCTGCCTCCAGTGTCCCGAGACACAGATGGGCTGGACAGGACCCCTGCAATCCCACCCGGCAGGCTGCTGTCCTCCACCTGGGCCCCACGGGCCCTGGACACCCCCACCACGTAACCCCGGCCAGCTCCCAGGCCGGCCATGCCTACTGGACCCACTGGGTTTGGACACTGGAGCTGCTGGCGGTCAGCAATGGAGGGAGTAGTCCCCAGGTTGTCAGGCAGAGCTGGACACCCTCCACTGAGGCCAGGGGACCCTGTCCTCACAGTGACCGCTCCAGAGGTCCTCAGGCCTTGGTGCTCCTGCATGGCTGGCCTGGCCTGCCCTCCTGGCCTCGCCTCCCTCTTGCGGCCACACCCTGGCCACAGTCTCCTAACGGGCTCTGTCTGGGGCCCCTGTGTCCTGGGACCTGCTCCCCCTGGCTCCCAGGGGCCAAGTGCAGCCTGCTGGAAGCCTGCGGCCACTTGGTTATCTGGAGGCCAGGCCAGGGCTTGGGGATGGGGGGTTTCAGTCAAGGACGCTGGTGACACTTGGCAGCTTCGGATGGGGCAGAGGGACGCCCCAGGGGCTGTGGGCCTGCTCTCTGCACTGTGTTGGGGTCTGATGTTTCTCACAGGCCCTGGTAGAAGCC